>NC_041215.1:40874766-40909027 GCF_002837175.3 Physeter macrocephalus | reverse complement strand
CATTGTATATATATATATATATATATATATATACCACATCTTTATCCATTCCTCTGTTGATGGACACTTAGGTTGCGTCCATGTCCTGGCCATTGTAAATAGTGTTGCTATGAACGTAGGGGTGCATGTATCTTTTCGAATACGAGTTTTATTCAGATACACGCCCAAGAGTGGGATTGCTGGATCATATGGTAGCTCTTGAGATATACTTTTAAAAAGTCAACGTCACAGGTGGCTAGTTGGCCATACTTCAATAAAAGCAGACAACAAATCCATATAATTCAGCCGAAATAGTCATGGTCCATTTATAACATTTTAGAGTTGCCAAGGTTAGCCGTGCACGCCTTCCACATCCACTCCCAAAGGATCCACCTCTCTCCGTGCCCCAGCCTGGCCGTTCACCGGCGGCCCCACGGCTGTCATCACACAGAGACAGAGCAGGTAGATGAGCATATTGTTAGACCAAAGAAGGAGGAAATTTAGAGTAAGCACATTTTTGCTAATTTGCTCATTTACACCTCTTCAGAGCCCTAAGATCTCAAACAAGTAGACTGATGCCTTTTCTTTAAGACACGGCCTGGTCAGCGACCTGCTCCTAAGCCCTGGAGTTTGCTTCTTTGGTCCATCGTCCTTATAAAACGTAGTGGAATGAGTCGCTGGTGAGAAGACATGACTAGTGTCCCAACAGGATGATCATCAGCAGTGACCTTCTGTTCAAATCCTCCGATCCAGGGTGAGGCCCACCCCAAGGGGCAGAGCCCTGCCACGGCCCAGGAGTGCTCAGCTCTGGCGGAGCGCCGCCACCAACCAGGCTCAGCAGGGACTGTGCCCTCAGCTCCCACCAGCGTGTCCCGGCCCTTCCCCATCACCAGAACGCCCCGCGGCCTCCCGGAGCCATGTGACCCTGGCCACGCTCCGCGGCCAGCTCTCTGGGCCCGGTCCTCTCGTGCAGAACATAAGCTGGCCGGACTTGCTGTGAAGACCCCGCTCAGCCTTGACATTTTCGTTTTAGCAGAGGTCGGAAGGCTCACCCCGATGTACACCTACCCCGTATGTGCTTCCCGTCACCTGCCCCTCCCCGGGTATTTGAGGAGGGCGTTGAAATCCAATTTGTGACCCTGGAAGCCCTCCCTTCTTCCTGCACTGCCAGCCAGAAAGCTCTTCCTGAACGAAGCAGAATCTAGGCTTGTCCACCTGCTGTCCCCTTCGGGTTATTTCCTCAGTGCTTCTCAGCTGCTCCTCTGCCTGGAGATTAACACGAGACCAAGATTTGGCCCATGGTAGGGGCTCGAAAACATTAGTTCCTTCTCCGTGAGTTCATGTTACTGAACCAAACCTGGGTCCACTCGCCTGTGCACAGCAAAGCCAATCTACTGACACTGGCTTGTGGTGGAGGCAAGTGCAGCGTTTGTTGCAGGTGCCAAGCAAAGAGTCAGGGACAGTTAGAGCTCAGGAAGCCCCAACTCCCCGATGGCTTCCTGGAAGCATTTTTAAAGGCCGGGTGAGGGAGGGCCGTCGCAGGCTGTGTGATCAGCTCGTGCACAGTTCTCTGATTGGTTGGTGGTGAGGTTACAGGGTGGTGTCTCATCGTCAGTCCTCAGGTCTGGGGGCTACGTGCTCATGGTCATCAAGTGGTTAACTTCTTCCGCTTGATGGGTTTCGGCATCTGTAAGACCGCTGAGGGATGTGCATCAGATACTGTTATCTGGGTACACCTCAGAGAGGACCTACAGCAGAGGACATGGGGAGGGGTCTGCCTCTCCCCACCAGCCAGACAGAAGACGGCCACACACCCTGCAGCCCTCACCCCAAATGTTGCCTTTAGAAACGCCTGCCTGGAAACCCCTGGGCAGTTCTGGGTTTGGCGGCACAAGCCACCTTGTCTCCTTGCTGGCCCCGAACCTATCTCTGCTCCAGACGCCGACGTTTCGGGTTGCTTGGCCTTGCTGTGCGTCAGGCACACGAAATCGTGTTTGGTAACATTAGCATGTTTCTAAAATCTGAAAACTCCAGAATAAGGGCTGGGTGGAACAGTGACCTTGTAGGGAGAAGGAATGCTTTGGTGTCTGGGAGACCTGCCTCGTAACCCGCTAGCCCTGTCACCCACTCTGTGTCCCTGGGCCCCAGTTACCTATTACTGAGGCCCGTTGAGCAATCACTTCCTCGTCTGTGAAACGGGGACAGTGAAGGGGTCCTCACGGACCACGTGAGTTGCAAGGACTCAAGTGGTGCCTCTAGCACCATCCTTAGTAACCCTTCCCGCTTCTGCCCTCCCCCACCCACTAAACCTTACGGTAACTCTGCTGCCACCATGCGGCGATGACCCGCCACCAGCTGGACACACGGCCTCGTTCTGCTGTGCGGTGAGGGCACTTCCGAATGGACCGCAGTCGTCAGTAGAGCAAACGCAGCTGGCTGTGGGTGCCGTCCAGAGACGGAGCGCGCACATTGAGCCGCGGCGGGCGGCGGACACGCCGGGGCCCGCCAGCTGCCAGCAAGGACCGCTCTCAGGAATTGAGGAAAAAATCCTGTTTTCTTTTCCAGAGCAATGTTCTTGGAAACATCTCCCGAGGCTGTTCTTTCAAAAGGCACTCAGAATGCAGTCACCTTGGGCTTCAACTAACCGTGAATTAAACGTGAATTAAATGTGAATTAAACAAGAAAACTCCCCAGCTAGGACTTGTTACCTCCAGCTTCTGTGCCCAAGTGCTCTGTTGGCCAATTTGTTTCATAATAAACCATAATTGCACCGCAGATTATAAAATCGAGAGAGGATTCTGTCTTTCTTTATCGTGGATTTCTATGACGTAAGACCCTAGAAGATGTTTTTATTTCTAAAAGAGTTACAGAATTATAATAGTATTCCTTTTTAAACGTCCTACACATCTGCTAATGATACTTCGACTTTGCAGTCATTTTTCTTGAATAGATTACCTATTTCTTAGCTGCTATTTCCCCTGTATTTCTGCCCCTGAGAGTTATTGGTAAACCACGCAGTATCCTTAGTTAATGTTTATTCACTCCAAGTCATTTTTGCATTCGTAATGATCAAAACAGCTCACTTGGGTTCTTTGCTCGTTAATAAATTCAGAGAGAATTTACTGAGTCTCTGTGACTTCCATGCAATCTGAGTAAGCAGCGACAAAGAAGTCATCTAATCCAGTGGTGCCCAGACTTTGGGGTTTTATAGACAACTGAAATTTCCAGAAGAAGCTTAGGAACTGACTTAGAGTTGTCGGCGTTTTACTTTTCCAAGAAAGGCATGAAACAAAACAAAGCAAAACAAAACACCCAACCTCCGTCCACTGCCACCACCCTTTCAGTTCCAGAGGAACATATTAACACATGGAAAAGTAAGCAGGACATGGTCTCAGAATTTTAAAATTAGGTCAGTTTGGTCTCCTGAAAAACCCTTGGTTGTTGCCGTTCTGTCTTCCAGACTACCCTGGCCCCTGGAGAGTAGTCCAGGCGTCCACCTTCTCCCACCCTCCTCTCGGCTGCACGTGCTCTGAGGTCTCAGTGGGATTGTCCCTTAGAACCTGCGTTCTCTGCCAGCAAGTCAGTAAATAGGACTAATCTCTGGGTGGTGGAGGCCAGGTCCCTTTTCAGTGAGGAATGGTATTAGAGACCAAATTCTGGGTTCCTGGTGCACAGATCGTTACTGGGGGTGGAGCGGGCGGCAGGGGTCCTCTCTTGGCCTCCTCAGCAGACAAGCCAGAGTGTGTACGTGGGGAAATGCATACATATATATGCACACACATACACACGTATGTACACACTCATACAAAAATACGTGACATCTACACACATGTGCATATGTCCATGTGCACGTAAGCACACGTATACACACCTATACCCAGTTTAGACATCATGAATCCACACCGGTGCTTGTAATGCTAGTCCACATTCATGGAGTTGCTGCTTGCTTTTCCCCGTTCCATAGCTGTCTGTCTCTTCTTTCCCCTGTGACAACCCCGGTCTCCTAACACACTCACTCCCTCAGTTTTATAGAACGTCAACAATAGTTTCAGAATTGCTTCACCTATAACCACTTGAATAAACAAGCATTTTTGCTTATTAAGCAAGGAGAAGAAACTTATCTCCAAGACGTATCTGCACACACCAAGGAAGCTTCAATTAACCTCCTGGTTTTCCATTCCTGCCGCCTGCCTTACCTCCGCCTGCAGCCTTTCTAGAGCCTGCGAGGAGGTCAGTTTCCTGCCGTGGGTCATTCTTTACTCTCTTCTGTGAGACAACACTCCTCTCAGCTTCTAGAAACTTATTCCAGAAAATTATTTAAAAAGTTTATCCATTTGTGACTCTTTTCCTATTCTCTTTGCTGTTGTGGGTTCAGTTTTTATTCCTCTAATATCATTTGAGAGGCATGTTAAGAAGGAGTTCAGACCAAAAAAAGGGGAAATTTTTTTAAAAGGTGAGTGTTTGCTCCATCAACTTGAAACAGAAGTCTGCCGCCGACTTTAAAAATAACAAAATGTCTTTTCTCCCCATCTCAATTCTTTTAATGTCCTCAACACCCAGTAATTTGTATAGGAAGCTGTAAAATCATGATACCAAACAATATATAAGGGGGTGGGGAGGAGGTTTGAAACTGAATAAACAGCTAAGGAAGAGTATAAACGTGGGAAAAAATATTAAGAACAAAAAAAGCCAACTAACTGCCCCACGCCAGCCCGACCCCCAGGAAACAGTGTATGTTTAGACACCACAAGTTTGACAGTTCTGCTTCTAAACTCTGGGAAATGTCTTTTTAAAAACTGAAGTATAGTTGATTTACAGTAACACCGGGAAGTGGCTTCTTTGGCCCCATTCTCTTGGGTTTGACTGGTACCTCTCGCAGCCCCGCCTTTACCTCTAGGGAGACATGAGTGGGTTTGCAGGAACGAAGGAGGGCAGAACGGTAGCGTAAAACACCAGTGGTGGAAAGAAAAGTGCTTTAGGAAATTGTGTAAAGACCCCGAGACTACAAATGTGTGATTTTTCCACAGCTGCGATTCCTTCAATTTAGCCATGCTTCCTATAGACGTCCCTGCCGTTCTTGACGCCTTACCAGAAGAAGACAGAATGGAGACCATCGAACGGTACTCTTTTACTTTTGGTCTCTCGTGTTGTCTACTTTCCAGAAATAGTCCCGGTGCTATGAGAGATCTCCAAGGAGCACACAGTGCCCGAGCTGGCACCCCAGCCGAGACCCAGCTAACACCCAGCCACACCCCCAACTAGATAGGATGCTGGATTCGTGGTGGAGAACAGTCTGAGGTCTCGCACTGGCCGATCTTTCCGTGCTGCAGGCGCTCAGGGGAGGGGCGGGCGGAGGGGGAGCTGAGTGGGCTTCCAAGGCTGCAGAGTGCGTGGACTGGGGTTAGTACTCGAAGGGTGGGTGGGGCTTGGAGGGACATAAAGGAGTAGAGCGCCCCCAGATAAATAAAAAATTTAAGAAAGAGAAAAACAAAAGCAAAGGAAATTTTAAAAGAAAGAGCGAAAACAAACGAAAGAAAGGAAAAAAAATAAAAAGAAATATCAGCCCCAAACTAAGCTGCTTAAACTTGATTTTACTGACGAGCATCCAGCATCCAGTGGGGACGCATCCTTGAATCTCCTGTGGCTGTGCCCACTTGACCACTTTCCCCTGTAGATGATCAGTGAGTGAGGTCCTGACTATCCGAGGCGCGTGTCGGTTTTCGTGAGACCTCCCCACACACAGGTGTGATGCTTGAGCGCCTGAAGCTTGGAACCCAGGTGGGAACAGGGAGCTTGAGCGTCCGCCACTCAAACCCCAGAGCACGAGGGCGTTTCCTGAGGACACTGCAGCCGGGCGGGCGGGGGAGACACACGGTTACTTGAGGTTCAGCGCTGGGGGCAGCTGGGGACACGCTCGGCAGACCCCTCCCCCATTCGGCACTGACGCGCGGACCCCTGGGGCTCGGTTCCCTCATCTCTGAAATGGGAACAGTAGTACCTGCTTCTCAGGGGCTGTCACCCGGGTGACCGACATCTACTGAGCACTGAACGGGCGCCAGGCAAAAGCCTCCCTCACCCACAGCAAGGTCTTGTTATCTTCCACTCCTGGGGGGCGAGGAAAGCACTAGCGGGCAGGCGCTCTGCACGGCACCAGCGTCACACGAGTCTGGCCGGGGCAGCTGCTCGGCGAAGCTCAGGGGATCCGAATGTTTTCCCAACAGAAAACTGCTCTGCCCGCCTCTGTTTACCTATCGCTGTCAGGAGAGGGTCCCTGCTGCCAATTCTAAACTTTGAAGGCTTCGTTGATCTTGGGAGCATTTCTCTGAGTGTAGCAGAGACGGCCTCTCTCAAAAAACTGTCCCCTCTTCTAAAGAAATAGACTTGTGGAAACCGGAGGCTCATTGTCGCAGCCTCCCCTGCAGTTACATCATCCATGTCACTCGGCCTCTGCCAAAGGGACAGGAGCAGACGTGAGTGAGATCTTCTCCCGAGGGCAGGACCAGGACAGAGTGGGCTCCTGCACCCTCTCTCTCGCTGCTTCGTGGGGCCGGCGCCCGCACGTGCAGGGACCCAGCTATAACCATCCAACAACCAAGCTCGAAGCCAGGGGTCCGCAAACGGCCGAATCTGGCCTGCCGCCTGCTTTTGCAAACCGTTGTATTGAAATACAGCCACACTCATTCATGTATGTATTTTTCCATGATTCCTTTCATGCTGCAACAGCAGAGCTGAGTAGTTGTAAAAGAGACCCTACAACCCCCAGAGGCCTTTACAGGAAAAGTGTGCTGACCCCTGCTCTGGGGGATCGCGGAGCCCAAGATGAAAATAACCTCAGTCCGCGTGATGTCTTCTCTCACCCATGGGTTATTTAGAAATATACTGTTTCATTTTTAAAGCAGTCGTGGATTTTTTTTACTCTTCTTTGCTATTGATTTCTATTCGAATTACATGTGGCCATAGAACATTCTCTGAATGATTTCAATCTTTTGAAACATTCATGCTCTCCTTATGGTCCAAGATATGGTCAATATTGGTAAATGTTCCACGTGCACCTGAAGAGAATATGAATTCTGTAACCGCATTTCTAAACTACTTTTTATTCTCTGCTTATAAATAACCATTCCCACTACTGTGGGTTGGTAGAAAGCTATTTGTCAGCCTTATGCTTTTTCTTAATGTAGGTTCCAGAAGAGTAGGTGGGAGGAATGTTGAAGGAATTGCATAACTCTTAAATGACGACAATATGTCTCGATTTTATTCCTCTTCAGCGAGCTCTGTGAGCAGAGTATAGACATCATGCTGACTCCAGAAATGATGGAGGTGGAATTCCCTATGTTGGACTACAAGGTCACCAAGAAGGAGAAGTAAGTGGATGCTTTGATGGCTTAGGAAGAGGCAGCCAGTATAAAGTTCATCCTACAGGACGCGCAGAACTGCCGTGCTGTTTGGACCTAAGAACGTGTCAACAGGGGCACGTTTCCAATGCTTCAGATGTTTAGATGTGTATGTTATGCATAGCGACGCTCCCTCAAATGTTGTTGGCAAATAAACCTTTAGAACAGAGTTCAGCATTCCCATTTGCTTATCGGGTGGTTTCAGAGCTGTGTTTGTTTCTCATGAGTAGCTGAATGAGTTTCATGCAGTCTTGAGAGGCCCAGGCTCTGGAGCCTGGCGAGGCCCGGGGCCGCATCCCACGTAGCGCCCGTGCATTGCTTATCTTTGGTAACTGGGCAGCTGTGGGGGTTAAATGAGAGGCCGGTGCAGAGACACCTCTCCAGCTGCTCGATGTGAACTCGCTTGGCACACGTGAATTCTTCTCTTTGCCTCTCCCTCAGGGGCCAACTAGCCGAGCAAACCATCACCCTTCAAGAATCGGTTTTGAAGAATACTTTGGTAAAGTAAATAACCACCAGAGTTCATATGGTTTGTAAGTTTGAAATTCCAGTTATCCTTTTTAGAATTCTTTTTCTCTTTAAAAAAAAAAATGAAGTATTTTTTGGGACTTCCCTGGTGGTTCAGTGGTTCAGACTCTGTGCTTCCACTGCACGGGGTGCGGGTTCAATCCCTGGTCAGGGAACTAAGATCCCGCATGCCGCATGGCCAAAAAATAAACAAAAATAGAAATAAACACATCAATGATTTTTTTAAAAATTCTACTGAAAAAAATTTAAAAAGCCTTTTTTTACTATTAAAATGTTAGAAAATACAGGAAAATATAGAGAATAAAATAAAAACAATAATCCTACCACCCAGAGGCAGTAACTTGTACATTTTGATGTGTGGTCTTCCAAGGATTTGTTTGTTTAAATAAACCATAAACACCTATTATATTTTGTTAAATATAACAAATATAACAATGACATACAGTCATCACTCAGTATCCACAGGGGATTGGTTCCAGGACACCCCCCATCCCGGGTACCAAAATCTGTGGATGCTCAAGTCCCTATATAAAATGCTGTAGAATTCGCATATAACCTATGCATATCTTCCCATAGACTTTAAATCATCTCTAGATTACTCATAATACCTCATACAATGTAAATGATTTGTAAATAGTTGCCAGTGCACGGAAAATTCAAGTTTTGCTTTTTGGAACTTTCTGAAATTGTTTTTCACCTGGGGTTGGTTGAATCTGAAGATGCAGGACCTACGGATACAGAGGGCCAACTGTATGTGTTGATATATATTCATACATGCATACCTTATATGTATATGAATTCAATCATACTGTTCATATTGTTTTATCTTCTAGAATTTTATTTAGCAGTATATCATAAACATAGATGTATAGACACAGATATACATCTTTGTGTCTCATTGGTGGATGTGCCATCGTGTGTCCACACATCCCTCTACAGATGATCACATCACCTCTTTTCAATGTTCTCCTGTTGCCAGTAATGCTGCAACAAACCTCCTTGTGCCATAATTCCTTGCAAACTTATCAGACTGTCTCCTTGGGATAAATTCCTAGAAACATAAATGCTAGATCCATGTTCATGTTAAGGTTTTAATATATCGTGCTTCACCAGCATCCAGAAAGTTCATCAACAAACCTCCTACCAGCAGAGGTCAGGATGCCCACATTCAAATGCCCTGAACAACGTGTTATAGTATCAGGCTTTTTTTCTTTACCAATATGATTGATAGGTTTTTAAATGACCATATCATTGTTTTAATTTTAAACTTCTTTGTTTACAAGTGATGGTAAAAAATTTCCTATGTTTATCAATTGTTTTTCTTCTTTTATGAAGGGATTTTTTGCCTATATTGTAGAAAGTGTTTATCTTTTTCTTACTTATTTGTAAGAGTGCCTCCTATTTTAAGGATAATTACCCTTCCTGTGTATACTGTAAATTTCTCAGTTTGTCTTCCTTGTTTGGGGTGTTTTGGGGAGGCCCTGCCTTTTCAGAAGGGAATACCCACGTATCTTAGAGGAGCATGGGGTTCCTTTGGTTTGTTTGTGATAGTAGCAGAGGCCTACAGCAAACCAACACTTCTCAGGAAGTAGACTGGCAGTTTCCGGTAAAAGAAAATTGAGGAAATAAAAATTTTAAATAGAATTGCAGTGAGCATCTGTTTTAAGCAGCTAATTAACAATAAAATATCATGTTACACTACATAGCACATAGAACCTCTGACACCTCAACAAAGAGACGTACTTTGCATTTTCAGGTCTCAAACAGTTGACTAAGAGTTTTTTTTTCAATTGATTTTTTTAAAAAGTATTTTATTTATTTATTTTTGGCTGCATTGGGTCTTTGTTGCTGCGTGTGGGTTTTCTCTACTTGCGGCGAGCGAGGTCTACTCTTCATTGCAGCGCACAGGCTTCTCATTGTGGTGGCTTCTTTTGTTGCAGAGCACGGGCTCTAGGCGCACGGGCTCAGTAGTTGTGGCGCACGGGCTTAGTTGCTCCACGGCATGTGGGATCTTCCTGCAAACCGTGTCCTCTGCATTGGCAGGCAGATTCTTAACCACTGCGCCACCAGGGAAGTCCCTGACTTGACTAAGAGTTTTAAATAAAAACCCTTTTTTTTTTTCAATTTCAAAAATGACCCCTGGACTTAGAATGGTTTGCTGCATGAGTGGGGCAATATCTATTACCTCTTTGCTTACTTGGTATTTAACCTGGTTTTTCACCATTTTCACTACAGAAGCTAATATTGAATGCCATTGGATTAGCAAATGATTATTAAATGAAGTAGAACTTATTACTTTATATATTCACCCAAAGTGGAAGATCTTCTTTTCTTGTTTAATGTATTTCAGCTACTTTACCAAAAAAAACAAAAAACAAAAAAAAAACCCAACAATGAACTCTAAACATTTTCTGCACAACTTAGCTTCCAATTTTTTTTTCAGAATACACATACATTTCACAAATTTTCAATAAATAGATCCACGGCCTTTTGAATTCATCTATTTTGCAGTTTAAATTATTTTTTGTACGTTTTTTCATGTGTCAAAATTGTCAATGTAATTATCAGTTTATTGGCTACATAGTATTCCAACTGATTGATATCCCACAGATGATATTTTTCATTTTTTTCAAATTTTTATTGAAATATAATTGATTTACAGTTGTGTTAGTTTCAGGTGTACAGCAGAGTGATTCAGTTATACATATATATCTAGTCTTTTTCAGATTCTTTTCCCTTATAGGTTATTACAAGATACGAGTAGAGTTCCCTGTGCTGTACAGCAGGTATTTGGTTCTGAAATTCTCTCCAGCACATCGCAAGCATGACCCAACGCTCAGTTCTGTCTTCTCTGTTCTTGTGCCTTTTCCTCACCTCCTTCAGCCTCAGCCAGAAGTGGACAGAATCAGACACACACACACCAGAGCTTGGTCAGACAGGGACAGAAAGAAAGAACCAATCAGTGGGACTTAATGTCCCCATGAAGGCTGCTGTCTATTGGGTTTGTGGCAAATATTTATTTTCATGGATGCACAGAGTCATCTGCTCTCCCTCGATGGCTGTAATCAACCCGAGAGATTCTTTGCTGCCTTGATGGTGATCTCACCCTCTCAAGACCCACTAAGGAGAATCATAGTGCAAAACGTCCAAGAAACTGTGAAAGTGACTTTAGTTGCCAACATATCATTCAGCTCCCCTTAGATTATCATATCAATCATTAATATCTTTAAGGGCTGACATGATCTATATATTTTTACACTCATTCTATAAGGTGGTGCCAATTAGTTTTTTTTTTAATTACACATTAGGGAACATTTTAGTTCTTCATTTTCAGATATTTCTGCTTTTTCAAAACTTTTGGGTATTTGCCAAAACTTCACATTTCACCCTCTTTAGGAAATGTTTCAGAGCACTTAATTTTATTTTTTTAATTTTACTGAAGTATAGTTGATTTACACTGTTGTGTTAGTTTGTGCTGTATAGCAAAGTGATTCAGTTATACACATATATATGTGTATATACACATATACATATGTGTATATATATATATATTCTTTTCCATGATGGTTTATCACAGCACATTGAATATACCTCCCTGTGCTACACAGTAGGACCTTGTTGTTATCCATCCTATAGATAATAGTTTGCATCTGCCATTCATCCCTCCCCCACCTTGGCAACCGCCAGTCTGTTCTCTATGCCCATGAGTCTGTTTCTGTTTTGTAGACAAGTTCATTTGTGTCGATTTTAGATTCCACATATAAGTGATATCATACAGTATTTGTCTTTCTCTGTCTGACTTACTTCACTTAGTATGATAATCTCTGGGTCCATCCATGTTGCTCCAAATGGCATTATTTCATTCTTTTTTATGACTGAGTCATATTGCATTGTATATGTGTGCCACATCTTCTTTCTCCATTCCTCTGTCGATGGACACTTAGGCGGCGTCCACGTCCTGGCTGCAGTGAACACAGGGGAGAAGCACCTAGTTCTGCACTGAATTCCTCTCTCTGGGCAGATCGTGCAGCTGACCTCACGGTCCTTAGACATCTGTGCTTCCAGCCAAATACACTCGTCATGTCCCCCCAGATATCTGGAAAGTTCTACCCCTCGCCACACTGGCGACATCTGGCCTCCACATCAGCCACTCCTCCACCCAGGTGCAGAGCCCTCCCTCGATTCCCACCTTCTGGAGCTATTACCAGAGTCAGAGATACTGTGCGTCCACTTGACTCATAAACATGAAGAACCAGCTCCTGCCAACTGAGCCTTTAGGAGCCATCATGCCGGGATGCGTACGAATAAGTTCTCGTTTCCCCTTTGCAACAATCCCGGGGGAAAATGCACACCAGGTGTGCGTCTGGAAATGGTGGCTGAGAGCTTAGGTCACGTGGCTCTGCTAAGAAACTGGTGCGGCTCTGACTGGAAACCAGGCTTGAGCCACTTACCGGTTGGGTGTTTCCACCAGTAACTAAGTGACCGCTAAGCGGGGTTTCAACTGTGTATGCGGATAAACAGCCCTCCGACCTTCGCAAGGCATCTCTCGCAACGCTGGGCCCGGCAGCAGGTTGGTGGTGCTTCATGAGGGCCTGATGCGCCTTGCCGGGTCTGTATTTGATGTATATACTTAGAGAGGCAAGAGCCCAAGCACAGCCACTGGAGAAGGCAGGAGAAAAGGTGTCTGAGGAGATGGAGACCCTGCGGGGCAAAGCTCTCAACTCGTTGACTCTAGAATAACAGCAGTCACCCGGAGGTCAGGTCCGCTCACTTGCTTTCTGCAGGTCACCGTGGTCCTCTTGGTCTGTTTATGTTCCAGCCATCTGGGGAATTAAAGTTTCTAGAGGAAAAAAAATTGAAATGTGGATGATGTATACATTTTTAAATCATTTTTCTCTGTAACAATAAAATGTCATCAGTATGATGGCAGCGTTTGGAGCTCCTGGCTGCAAGCTTTAGCGTGGGTGCAAGGGCTTCCAGAGTGCGAGAGGCTGAGCGCCCGCTGGGGAGCAAGGGAGGGGCTGCGCCCCCCGCCGCGACCGCCAGCTCCCCGGCCCGAGCACCGGACCCTGGCTTTGGCGGCCGCTCCTGGAAAGAGCAGCACTGGTGAGGGCGACACTGGCTCCCCAGCGGCTGTGACGGGGGCTGGAAATGGAGGGGACAGCGTGGGGCGACCGGAGCCCGCAGACTGGCTTGGGACAAGAGGCTGAGGCCTCTGCGAGGGCGCTGCCTCGGGCCCAGGAGTCCCTGCGAAGGGTCAGTGAAAAGCAGGCCTTTTGACCGCGTCTGACAACATGACTCCAGTTCTTATGCACAGGCTGGCTGCACGTCAGAATCGCTTGCAGAGCTTCAGAAACAACAGCTGAATCACTGCTATACTTAACACGGATAACCAACAAGGACCTTCTCTACAGCATGGGGAACTCTGCTTAATATTCTGTAATAACCTAAAGGGGAAAAGATTAGATACATGTACATGTATAACTGAATCACTTGGCTGTACTCCTGAAACTGACACAGCGCTGTTAATCAACGCTACTCCAATATAAAAAACAAAACAAAACAAAACCAAAAAAACAGCTGAGTCAGACTTCCTGGGGTAGGACCCAGGCAGTTATCATCTTTAGAGCCCTGCAGAGGATCTGATGTGCAGCCCGGATTGAGACCCACTGGCCTCCAGGATAAAGTCCAAATTCCTCACCGGGGGCTGCAAGCCCTTGCTTCTCTGGGTTCCGCCTCTAGCTTTCCTCTGCCCTGGCTCCAGGCTCTCCCTGTGGGGCGGTGGGGGAACTGGCCTGCGTGGCCGTCTGGTCCCGGGTGAATCCTGATCCTCTTCTCATCAACCAACCACACGGCTTCCTTAGTGTCTCTGAGCTTCCATTCTCCCCATACGACCGGCTCCAGGGCTCGCCTCCCATGGGGCTGTGAGGATTACATTAGGAAATGCGAAAAGTGTACCTGGCATTAAACAAGAGTCAGAAATCTGAGCTCCCCTTACCTCACAGGGCAGGACTGAGGCAGCAGTAAATTAAAAATTTTCTTTCATTTTGAAATAATTTTAGACCTAAGGAAAAGTTGCAAAACCAGAACAGAGAGCTCGCATATACAGTACTCAGCTTCCCCTGATGTTAACCTCTACTGTGGCACAATCACCAAAAACAGGAAATGAAGACTGGCTCAGCGCTGTCGACTCAGGTGCTTTCACTGTTCAGGAGCCACGTGGCGTTTAGTCTCAAGTCTCCTTACTTTCTTCTCACCTGTGACAGCCCCTCAAGTCCCTGAGCCAAGCAGTTCCCAGCCAGCAGGGTACCAGGGCCCCGCCTCACAACAGCCCCTCTTTTCTTGAAGAAGTTTGAGGGCGTCTGTGTCTTAACCACCAAGGAGCTGAATCAGATCTCAGGACTCAGCCAAGACATGGACACGGGGGTCTGGTGACACATTCTCCAACAGTGGTGTCTTCAAAAAATGTTTCTTTTCAGATACTCTGTTTGCGGGAAGTCTGTTAAAGCCCTTGTGAAAAGAGGGGAAGCGATGCAAAGGAAAGAGCTAGAAGCATATACAGAAGATCAACAGACATACTTACACTCCCCAAGCCCTTGTGCACGCACACACACACGCCCTTCCCAGGTCCAGCTCAATGTCTCGCCAGCTAGAGGCCCACAAAAGGTGGGCCCTTTTTTATACACTCCCTCTCCCTGATGGTAGAGTGGCCCTGAACCTGAGGACAGGCTACTCTTCAGGCCCCCACTGCCTGAAGCTCGGCGGGCCACCCCTGGGGCACCAGTGGCCCTGCTTCTCCCCCTCCCACCCCAGCCTTCCAGAAGCTCTCCTCTCTGCGTCAGGCTGACGCATCTGAATTGCAAGCCTGCACAGGATGCCCAGGGCCTATCCTGTAATTACTATCCAGCGAACCACTCTGGACCTTTCCCTGGATTCCACGTCTAGAGGACCTACCAAGACTAATCTCCTCTTGCCTCGCAGCGCCGTTTAACCTCCAGCACCGCCAGAAGTCCAGCTGGATTAGCCGAGATGGGTACAGCAGAGACAGGAAGGTAGTTACCGCCAGCCTCGGCTGTTCACATCATGACCTGCAGGAAGGAGGGCCGCCAGTGAGCGGTCATGGAAAGAAACATCGTTCTTCCTCTTTCTGTCTTTCCCACCAGTTGAAGAATCCCTGGGACAAGAGCTGTGGGCGAGAGTGCAGAGCCTCTGCGCCCACCCAAGCCAGTGGAGCCACAGGTCTAGTCTTTACTGGGGAGGATGCTGACATGATGGGGGCAGTTTGGGGTGAAAGATGAGACTGAAGTTTCAAAACAGACAACGAGACTCAACCAAGATGATACTGTCCCAGTAACTGATACGGACTGACAAATTATAGATTTGGACTGTGTGCCCTTAAGGGACCCTGTCAGTCAGCAGGGAATCAGTAAGAGTTCAGCTGGTAGCAGTCACTGGAAAAATAAAGTCACTTCATTTATCCCTCAATGAGCTGATATTGCTCAGTCAAACTGTCCCCACTAGTCACCACCGAAAGTCCCAGCTTCTGATGTCAAAACGATACCAAGGAGTGACAGTCGGTGGAAAACTAGGATCTCAGAGGTGAGAGGGGGCCGTGCAGTGCAGCCTAGGCAAGGGACCCAGGGTCTAATCCATTATAATAGACAGCACTCACATTAAAGTTAGTAAAAAAAAAAATGTTGTATTTGTGGCAATAGGGAAGCTGGTATTCAAGAAAAGACAAAAAAAATTTTATATTAGAAGGTTTAAGTAGTCCATTAAATTGGAGTTAAATTTAAAATGATACGATTCCATGACACGTTAAAAATATATTTTTTCGGGGCCTGCCTCTAAAGTGGCCTCTGTGCTATCGCCCACTCCCAGGGTCAAGCAGAGTGGTCTAACATATGCCCAAAGCTCCTAGATTTTTGGTCTCAAGGACAGTTCCCCAAAAGGAAGCAAGGAGCCTTGGAAAGTGTCTGATCCTATGTCTTAGGGCAAGGATAATTAAGATGGGCCTGGAGCACCAGTGTGTTGCCAGAAAGAAAGTATGCTTTCAAAATGATCCAGGGCACTTGTAAAGGATAAAGGAGCCAGTTGAAAGGGCCTCCCACTGAGCAGCTTGTGACAATTTGGGGACTAGAAAGAAAGCAGTAGTTCTCTGTAGAGCCATATGAGGCATGCTAGAAAATCAAAAGATAAGAAAAAAAAAGGCATGTACAAGTTTATAATGATGTTTACAGTATATTGACAAAGCCAGACTGTGTGTATACTATATACTATATTCAAGTTTTGGTCAACATCAAAATTTCATCATTACAAATCAAACAGCTAAAATATTCATTGCACCCCTGGTAGGGGATGTAGAATCTTATCAGCTCTACTCAGGCAATGAAAAATTATGGAGGATTTTACTACTACAAAAAAAGACACAGGCTTGGGAAGTCCAATTATCTCCATAGTGACTCAGCCTAATAAATACCGACTCATGATGAATCATCCTGGAAATCATGCTGGACCCCAGTCCTGGGCAAGAATATCCCATCAAGAGTTCAGCCTCCAGCACCTCAAGTGGCCCGAGAGGATGGCTCTGTGCCCTTGGGTTAGGAAAGCACATTTGTGGTGTCCGGATGAATAAAAGAATCTGCCTGGGTTGATATTTGGGTGTGGACCCCAGTCCTGGGCAAGAGCAAGACATCAAGAGTTCAGCCTCAGCCTCCACAGTGTGAAGTGGCCCGAGAGGATGGCTCTGTGCCCTTGGGTTAGGAAAGCACATTTGTGGTGTCCGGATGAATAAAAGAATCTGCCTGGGTTGATATTTGGGTGCTGGGTAGGCTATCTGTAATAATGAGTTTTATTCCACTCTTTTATATGTACTTCATTTAAGATGTTTAAAACAGGTAAGAGAATCTGTTAGATTTATGTCTATTTTATTAGATTTATAAGAGTTGCTTAACAGTTTAGTAAGATTTTGCTTATTAGATTTGACTCGGGTATAAGACTACTTGGGACAGGGTGGCTATTGGTGTATTTAAGAGAGTCGGCTACATCAAATTTGAAAATATAGTTTGAGATGCCCAAGGGAATTTGATCAATTGAGTACAGAAGTGTGGGGTAAAATTAAGCAAGATTTAATCTGTAAAGCCCATGGTTAACTGAAGGCTAACCAAAGAACAGGGAGAAACAAAATCTTATCTTCATACAAAGATCACTGAATTTATTAAGATAACAATATTTGCAAACTGACGTTTTAGACTTTTAGGCTTAAGAGATATGAGATATTTAAACTTGATACTTTAATCAACTGAATAGTAATTAAAACATAAGTGGGCTTCCCTGGTGGCGCAGTGGTTAAGAATCCGCCTGCTGCCAATGCAGGGGACACGGGTTCGAGCCCTGGTCCGGGAAAATCCCACATGGCGCGGAGCAACTAAGCCCGTGCGCCACAACTACTGAGCCTGCGCTCTAGAGCCTGCGAGCCACAATTACTGAGCCCGCATGCCACAACGACTGAGCCTGCGCTCTAGAGCCCGTGAGCCACAGCTACTGAGCCCGCATGCCACAACTACTGAGCCTGCGCACCTAGAGCCCATGCCCCGCAACAAGAGAAGCCACCACAATGAGAAGCTCACGTACCGCAACCAAGCGTAGCCCCTGCTCGCCACAGCTAGAGAAAGCCTGCGCGCGGCAACAAAGACCCAACACAGGAAAAAGTAAATAAATAAAATAAATAAATAAATTTATAAAACATAAGTAACTCTTTAAGTATTCCTTTCATGCCCAAAAGCCCCCTCAGAAAAGTTTTTAGGAAAAAATAGAAAATCTGAAAAGCCCTATAAAAAGTAAGGAGATTGAATCAGTAATCAAAAATCTCCCAACAAAGAGAAGTCCTGAAGCCTATGGCTTCACTGGTGAAGTCTACCAAATATTTAAAGAACTAATATCAATCCTTCTCAAGCTTTTCCAAAAAACTGAAGAGGCAGGAATGCCTCCTGATTCATTCTAGAGGCCAACATCACTCTGATACCAAAGTCAGATAAAGACACTACAAGAAAAGAAAACCTCAGGCCAATATCCCTTATGAACATTGATGCAAACGTTCTCAACAAAATAGGAATTCAGCAGCATATTAAAGAGATTATACATCATGACCAAGTGGGATTCATTCCTGCAATGCAAGAATGGCTCAACATATGAAAATCAATCAATATAATATACCACATTAACAGAATGAAGTACAAAAACCACACGATCATCTCAACTGATGCAGCAAAAGCATTTGAGGGACGTCCCTGGTGGCGCAGTGGTTAAAACTCCGTGCTCCCACCGCAGGGGGCCCGGGTTCGATCCCTGGTCAGGGAACTAGATCCCACATGCACGCTGCCACTGAGAGTTTGCATGCCACAACTACGGAGCCCGCCTGCAGCAACTAAGACCGGCGCAACCAAATAAATAAAAATAAATATTAAAAAATAAAAATAAAAGTATTTTTAAAAAGCATTTGAAAAGTTCAACACCTTTTCATGAATAAACACTCAACAAACTAGGAATAGATGGAAACTGCCGCAACATAATAAAAGCCATATTTGAAAAATCCACAGCAATGGTGAAAGACTGATTTTTCACTAAGATCGGGAACATGACAAGGATGCCTACTTTCACCAATTCTATTCAACATAGTACTAGAAGTTCTAGCCAGAGCAATTAGGCAAGGAGAAGAAAGAAAAGGCATCCAAATTGGAAAGGAAGAAGTAAAATTATATCTGTTCATAGATGATGTGAAATTATGTTTAAAAAACCCTAAAGATTGCACGAAAACCTGTTAGAGCTAATAAATGAATTCAGCAGGATACAAAGTCAACATACAAAAGTCAGTTGCTATATACTAACAATAAGCAATCTGAAAAGGAAATTGTGAAAACAATTCCATTCACAACAGCAACAAAAAGGAAAAATACTTAGGAATGACCTTAACCAAAGAGGTGAAAGACTTGTGCACTGAAAACTACAAAACATTGCTGAAAGAAATTAAAGAAAACATAAATAATGGAAATATATCCCATGTTCGTAAATTGTGGACTTAATATTATTAAGATGGCAATACTACCCAAAGTGATCTAAAGATTCAGTATAATCCCTGTCATTTTCTTTTTTTGTAGAAACAGAAAAACCCATCCTAAAATTCATATAAAATCTCAGGGGATCCTGAATAGCCAAAATAATCTTGAAAAAGAAGAACAAAGCTGAAGGATTCACACTTCCTGATTTCAAAACTTACTACAAAGCTACAGTATCAAAACACTGTGATTACCAGCATAAAGACATACATATATAACTGAATCACTTTGCTGTACACCTGAAACTAACACAACATTGTAAATCAACTATGCTGCAATAAAAATTACACACACAAAAAAAGGCATACATGTAGACCAATGGAACAGAATAGAGAGTCCAGAAATAAATTCTGGCATATATGATCAAATGATTTTTGAAAAAGGTGCCAAGACCATTCAATGAGGAAAAGACAGTCTTTCAGCAAGTGTTGCTGGGAAAACTGCATATCCACATGCAAAAGAATGAATTTGGACCCTTACCTAACACCATGTTTAAAAATTAACTCAAAATGGATCAAAGACCTACATGTAAGACCTAAAATTATACAACTCTTAGAAGAAAACATAGGGCAAAAACTTCACGACACTGGATTTGGCAATAATTTTTTGGATATGACACCAAAGACATGGGCAACAAAAGGAAAACAATTTGGACTTTATGAAAATTTAAAATTTTGTGCATCAAAAGACAATATCCTCAGAGGAACAAGGCAACCCAAGAATGGGTGAAAATATTTGCATCATATATCTGATAAGGTATTAATATCTAGAGTATACTGAGAACTCCTAAAACTCAACCACACACAAAAAAACCCAACCCAATTCAAAAATGCACAAAGGTTTTGAATGGACATTTCTCCAAAGAAGATATACAAATGTCCAATAAGCACATGAAAAGGTGCTCAAAGTCGCTAATCATTAGGGAAATGCATATCAAAACTACAAAATACCACCACACACACATTAGAATGGCTACTATCAAAAAAAACAGAAAATAAATGTTGGTAAAGATGTGAAGAAATTGGAACCTTGAGCACTGTTGGTGAGAATATAAAATGGTACAGCCCCTGTGGAATACAGGATGTCAGATCCTCAAAAAATTTTTAAAATGAAATTAACACATTATGCAACAAGTCTACTTCCGGGTACATACACAAAAGGAAGCAGGGTCTTGAAGAGATATTTGCACACTCATGTTCATAGCAGCAAAAATGTGGAAGCAACCCAAGTGCCCATCAACAGGTGAATGGATAAGCAAAATCTCCCATATTCATGCGATGGAATATTATTCAGCCTTAAAAAGGAAGGAAATTCTGACACATGCTACAACATGGAGGAACCTTGAGGACATTATGCTAAGTGAAATAATCCAATCACCAAAAGATAAATACTGTATGATTCCACTCACATGAGATACTTAGTGGTCAAAATTATAGTGACAGGGCTTCCCTGGTGGTGCAGTGGTTGAGAGTCCACCTGCCGATGCAGGGGACGCGGGTTCGTGCCCCGCTCCGGGAAGATCCCACATGCCGCGGAGTGGCTGGGCCCGTGAGCCATGGCCGCTGAGCCTGCGCGTCCGGAGCCTGTGCTGCGCAACGGGTGAGGCCACAGCGGTGAGAGGCCCGCGTACCGCAAAAAAAAAAAATTATAGAGACAATGTAGAATGGTGGTTGCCAGAGAGTGGAGGGAGGGGAATGGGAGTTACTGTCTGATGGATGTAGAACTTCAGCTTTACAAGACGAGTTATGGAGAGGGACAGTGGCGATGGCTGCACAATGTATTTAATACCACTGACCCATATGCTTTAAAATAGTCATTAAGTGTACTTTTACCACAATGGAAAAAAAAATTAAAAACAACCATCAGATGCCCTGTAATCCATGATTCCCCAGGTTCTTATCCCTGTATTTATTTCCTGTTTATCCCCTAATCTAGTCCCAATCACCCACCCCTTGCAGGCCTCCCAAACTTCGCTGTGACTTTACAATGTTTGGCCCATCACCAGCAAATTGCCCACACCTTCACCTGTACTTCAGGGGTCCACAGACCTTTTCTGCAAGGGGCCGGAGAGCAAATGTTTTAGGTTCTCTGGGCAGACTGTCTCTGTCCTCGCTACTGGACTCTGCCCTTCTAGGGGAAAGCAGCCACAGACAGCGCGAAAAGGAAAGGCCTAGGAGCAGGCAGGGCTGACCCCTGACCCTCTCACAGAGCAGCTGGGAAAGTGAGCTGACAGGTGTGACGCTGCTCCGTGGACTGTACAGTGCGGATCACCTGGGAGGAGCCGGGAGCAGAGGCCATGGCGCGGAGACGCTGGTCTTTCCAGAGCGAGACGGGACGGTCCAGGTCACCTGTGTGGAAGGAAGCTCAGCCCCGCCCCCGAGCGTCCCACCCCTTTGTCTCCGCCCTCGGGGCCCCGCCCCCAGAGCCGGGCAGGCGTGCCTTGCGCCCCGGCCCGGTGCCCGTCCCCAAGGGTCCCGCCCGTTTGTCTCTCTCCCGGGGTCCCGTCCCCAGCGCCGGGCCGGCGTGCTTTGCGTCCCGGCCCCGCCCCCAAGAGTCCCGCCCTTTTGCCTCCGCTCCCGGGGCCCCGCCCCCCAGAGCCGGGCCGGCGTGCTTTGCGTCCCGGCCCCGCCCCCAAGATCCCCGCCCTTTTGCCTCCGCCCTCGGAGCCCCGACCCCGGAGCCGGCGGGTGAGCTTTGCGCCTGGCCCGGCCTCACCGTGCGCACGTGCTCGGCGTCCCGGGCTGCGGCAGAGGCGGAGGTGAGCGCGCGGAGCTGGCCGGGCCGACGTGCGGCTGCGGGCGGGCTCTCTCGGAGGTGTGTTCCAGCCGCGGGGCGTAGCCTAGGGGTTGGGCATGGAGCGAGGGTCCTGCGGCCCCTTCTCTCCCGGCTGCCCGCAGGATGGGCGGCTCCCCCCCCCCACCCCAGGCCTCCGTGGAGCGCGCGGCCGTGGCGCTGGTGGTCCTGGGGGCGTTGGGACCTTCGCCTGGCCCCTTCCTTTCCCGGCCTCAGTTTCCTCGTTGGCGAAAAGGCCCAAGTGATGTGACTCCTCAGGACTCTGCTGCTTCCTTGTTTGCAGCAATTAGTTTGCTAATTAAACACTTCTCGGACAGGAGGACAGTAAGCTTCAGGCAAAGTTAAATAATTGTGAATTTTTACTGAAATATTTTCGGATGAAATAATAGGATGCCCCGAATGTGTTTCAAAATAAACCAGTTGGAGGGGAGTATGTGTGGGATTAGAGGCAAAGCAAGACTGGCCATGACTTGATAGAATGAAGTTGGTTTTTGATGTACTATTTTGTCCACCTTTCTGTATGTTTGTAATTTATCATCAAAAATACTCTATAATGAAAAATCTGCTGTGGACGCCTGTGTTCAAATACTGGGCCTGTATTAGTCTGCTAGGGCTGCAGTGATGAGAACTGGGTGAGAGACGTGTCTTTCAAGGTGTCAGCAGGGCTAGTTGCCTCCGAGGCCTCTCCCACTGGCTTGTAGATGGTCACCTTCTGGCTTGTGTCCTAGTGTCCTGTTCTCATAAGGACACCACTTCTATTGGATTAGGGCCCATCCTAATGACCTCGTTTTAACTTAATTGCCTCTTTAAAGATCCTATGTCTAAATACAGTCACATTCTGAGGTCCTGGGGGTTAAGACTTCAGCATATGAATTTGGACGGACTCAATTCCGCCCACAGCATGGCCACTTTACGTTTGGGATTTTGACCAATTAGCCTTTCTGTGCCTCGGTGTTCCCTGCTTTAAAAGAGGGACGATAGTAATAATGAGTCACAGAGGTGTAAGGAGTCGGTCATTCAATAATGTCTGCAGAGCTCTCAGAAGTGTGTCGAGCATGTAGTAAGTACTGAGTGAGCGGAACATGCTTCATGTGTCCGTTATGCTCCGTAGGGGTGGGTGGTGGAGTGAGGGGTTAGTTGCTTGGTACTGTGCCGAGCCAAGGGCATCAAAGTTGTAATCACAGCCATTTCCTCAAGGGTGTCTGCTCCTTGCTGGGCACCGATTGTTGCGTGTCTGTTCACTGACAGCACAGACACCCTCTGGTGGGCCGCTGTCACATGCCCATCTGACCCGTGGGGAAGGCGATGCAGAGATAGAGCTGGAGCCTGTGCTCTGACTACCGTGCGTGCATACTGCCTCAGTTAAAGAGGATGTGGCCCTGGGGGTGTTCAGTCTGCAGGCAGACCCGGGGAGCTGTTGGCTCACTTCTCTTTCTCTTGGCCCAGGTTTACAGAGGTGGCAGCCCTCATGGCAGGTCCCCTGTGGCGGGCCACAGCCTTTGTGCAGAGACACAGGACGGCCCTGTTGGTGGGTTCCTGTGCAGGCCTGTTTGGGGCTCAGATCTCGTACCACCTCTTCCCGGATCCTGTGGTCCCGTGGCTGTACCAGTACTGGCCTCAGGGCCAGCCAGCCCCCCTGTCCCCAGAGCTGCAGAGCCTGTTCCGGGAGGTGCAGCAGGACATCGGGGTCCCCTCGGGCCACCGCTTCGAGGCCTTCACCACCTTCACCTTCCAGCCTGTGAGCGCCGGCTTCCCAAGACTCCCTGCCGGGGCCGTGGTGGGCATTCCCGCCTGCTTCCTGGGTGGCCCGGTGACCAATGCTGACCGGCCCGTGGTCGTCCACGGGCAGCGAGTGGACTGGCAGAGCCCAGCGGGCGCCCGGCTGAGAGATGCCCTGACCCTCTCCCACGACGCCCAGAAGTTCGCCTTGGCCAGGGAGGTGGTGCACCTGGAGAGCGGGGCAGCCGCCCTGAAGGCCCTGCCGGCCCCCGCCTGCCTGGTGGGCACCTGGGCGCTGGGCGTGGGGGCCAAGCACGCCCTGGGGCTCTACGGAGGCCCCATGAACTTGCGGGCCGCCTTCAACTTGGTGGCGGCAGTGGCGGGCTTCGTGGCCTATGCCTTGTCCACGGACTCTCTCACTCACGCCCTGGAAGCCTGGCTGGACCGCCGCACGGCCTCGCTGTCTGCAGCCTATGCCCGGGGCGGGGTGGAGTTCTACGAGAAGGTTCTGTCGGGCAACCTGGCCCTGCGCAGCCTCCTGGGCCGGCCCGGGGAGAAGCTGTACACGCCCAGCGGGAACGTGGTTCCCAGACACTGGTTCCGCATCAAACACCTGCCCTACACGGCCCGCCGGGACTCAGTGCTGCAGGTGTGGAGGGCGGCGCTCGGCCCCCGCAGCCCCTGAGGGCCTCGTTCCAGCTGGGGCAGGTACCACCCCGCCCTGGACTTGGGGGGGGGTGGAGGGGCGGAGCGGGGGAGGGGGCACTCCTTGGGACTCTGCGCCCGCAGCCCGGTGTCAGCAGACCCTCCGGCTGTGGAGCTCAGCAGCCCAGATTCTCCCCCAGCCACCGCTTTTGAGCTCAGTGACCTCAGACTCGTCCCTTTATGAATCTGAGCCTTGGTTTCCTCCACTGTAAAATGGGGATGATGTGGACTCCCCGGCAGGATTGTGGGGTTGCGTGGGGGCCATTACGGAAGGGCCTGCGCGTGTGCCATACACAAGCGGAAGGCTGTCTTCTGGCTTTTTCCAGACAGCATTGCGGGTCAGGCCGCATCTCACGGCCAGAGGTGTTTGCAGGAGGCGACCGCCTCTCACGGCAGGAGTCACCCCGTCGTAGTTTGCCTGGTGGTCAAATCCCGATCTCCTCCTCGTGTGGTAGAGATTCAAGGCTCTGAGAGGCCAAGATGAGGAGCCGCTGCGGGCCCGAGAGCTGGGAGACGGAGCTCGCGGTGGGGGTGTAAGGGACGCGTACCCAGTGCAGGCGGCAGCTCGCAGAGGGCCGGGCGCCCCGCAGGCCTGGTAGTCGGGGCCCCAGGAGAGCCCCGGGGCCTGACGGGGAGAGAAGGTGTTGCTGGAACGCGGCGAGACCTCCTGGTAGGAGCTCTGGCCGAGGGAGGGGAAGGAACAGGCCTGCAAAGCCGAGGCCCTGCAGTCAGGAGCCTGGACGCGCAGAGCGGGCAGAGCGCGCAGAGCGGGCCTGGGGAGGAGAGGGCGGTGAGGGGAGGTGGGGGCGGGGCGAGCTTGGCTCACCGGCGGTGAGGAGAGCTGAGCGGGGCAGGTGGGCAGGGGCCAGGCCTGGTGTCCCACTCGGGACCCAGCGGAGGCTGCGGCCTTGCCCGCTTGTCTGCCTCTAGCTCTCTGGATAAAGCAGACCCCACTTTTTTTTTTTTTCTATTTTATCTTTTTATTTTATTTTTTTTTAACATCTTTATTGGAGTATAATTGCTTTATAATGGTGTGTTAGTTTCTGCTTTACAACAAAGTGAATCAGTTATACATATACATGTGTTCCCATATCTCTTCCCTCTTGCGTCTCCCTCCCTCCCACCCTCCCTATCCCACCCCTCTAGGGGGTCACAAAGCACCGATAGCTGCTTCCCACTAGCTATCTGTTTTACGTTTGGTAGTGTATATATGTCCATTGCCACTCTCTCACTTCGTCACAGCTTACCCTTCCCCGTTCCCGTGTCCTCAAGTCCATTCTGTACGTCTGCGTCTTTATTCCTGTCCTGCCCCTAGGTTCATATCCTTTTTTTTTTCTTAGATTCCATATATATGTGTTAGCATACGGTATTTGTTTTTCTCTTTCTGACTTACTTCACTCTGTATGACAGACTCTAGGTCCATCCACCTCACTACAAATAACTCAATTTCGTTTCTTTTTATGGCTGAGTAAATTGAGTGTGGACTAGACCTAATGATTGATACAAATACAATACAGAAAAAATATGTCACATTGGAGATTAGGTTATAAAGTCTGTGTCTCTTGTCTCACCCTCTTGCACTATCTCTTTTGCTTGCTCTGAAGGGGAGCCGGTTGCCATGTTGTAAGCTGCCCTGTAGGGAGGCTCATGAGGCAAGGAACAGATGACTCTTGCCAAGAGTCAGCAAGAATCTGAGGCCTGCAAAAATAATCAGTAGAAGTGGATATCCCCCAAGTCAAACCTTTAGATGACCACAGTCCTTGATTGCAGCCCAGAGACAGAGGACCCATTTAAGCCACTCCTGAATTCCAGACCCACAGACACTCTAAGATAACATATTTTGCTGTTTTAAGCTGCTACCTTTTGTTCCAACAGTGCAAGAGGGTTCCCTTTTCTCCACACCCTCTCCAGCATTTATTGTTTGTAGATTTTTTGATGATGGCCATTCTGACTGCAGACCCCACTTTTGATCCTTGGGCAGAAGACCCCAGCAGGAAAGGTGAGGAGGGTTGTGATGAGCAAGCCAGGCTCACTTGGTCATTTATGTGTTCTTTTTTTTTTTTTTAATATTTATTTATTTATTTGGTTGCACCGGGTCTTAGTTGTGGCAGGTGGGCTCCTTAGTTGCAGCACGTGGGCTCCTTAGTTGTGGCACATGAACTCTTAGTTGCAGCATGCATGTGGGATCTAGTTCCCTGACTAGGGATCGAACCCGGGTCCCCTGCATTGGGAACACGGAGCCCCATCCACTGTGCCACCAGGGAAGTCCCTCATGTGTGCTTTTTTTTAAAATTTATTTTATTGAAGTATAGTTGATTTACAATGTTGTGTTAATTTCTGCTGTACAGCAAAGTGACTCAGTTATACACATATATACATTCTTTTTTTTTTTTTTTTTTTTGCTGTATGCGGACCTCTCACTGTTATGGCCTCTCCCGTTGCAGAGCACAGACTCCGGACGCGCAGGCTTAGCGACCATGGCCCACAGGCCCAGCCGCTTCGCGGCATGTGGGATCCTCCCGGACCGGGACACAAACCCGCGTCCCCTGCATCGGCAGGCGGACTCTCAATCACTGCGCCACCAGGGAAGCCCTACATTCTTTTTTTATATTCTTTTCCATGATGGTTCATCACAGGATATTGATTAGAGTTCCCTCTGCTCTACAGTAGGACCTTGTTGTTTATCTGTCCTATATGTTTAATAGTTTACATCTGCTAACCCCAAACTCCCAGTCCTTCCCTCCCCCAACCCTTCCCCCTTGGCAACCAAGTCTGTTCTCTATGTCTGTGTGTATATTTCTGTTTTGTAAATAAGTTCACTTGTATCATTTTTTTAGACTCCACATATAAGTGATATCATATGGTATTTGTCTTTCTCTGTCTGACTTACTTCACTTAGTATGATCATCTCTAGGTCCATCCATGTTGCTGCAAATGGCATTATTTCATTCTTTTTTATGGCTGAGTAGTATTCCATTGTATGTATGGACCACATCTTCTTTAGCCATTCATCTGTCAATGGACATTTAGGTTTCTTCCATGTCTTGGTTATTGTGAATAGTGCTGCTGTGAATATTGGGGTGCATGTAATCTTTTCAAATCAGAGTTTTCTCAGGGTATATGCCCAGGAGTGGGATTGCTGGATCATATTGCAACTCTTATTTTTAGTTTTTTGAGGAACCTCCATACTGTTCTCCACAGTGGCTGCACCAATTTACATTCCCATCAACAGTGTAGGAGGGCTCCCTTTTCTCCAGACTCTCTCCAGCATTTGTTATTTGTAGACTTTTTAATGATGGCCATTCTGACCAGCATGAGGTGATGCCTCATTGTAGTTTTGATTTGCATTTCTCTAATAACGAACCACGTTGGGCATCTTTTCTAGCCATTCATGTATTCTTTTCGTTGGTGGTTATGTTTTCCCTGGAAGAGTTGAATAATTCAGGCCTGGTGCCAGTGTAACTCGTGACAAAGGGATTAAGCCACACCCAGGAAGGGCACAAAGCCAGCCCGGGAGGCCCACTCAGAGGCCGGCGGTCCCTGCAGAAGACTGGATGGAGAGAGCAGGCAGGGGTGGCCTGACTCCTGCTGGGTCCTTGACCGTGGTCTGGGCTCAGCACTCCGGCCCCATCCTGGGTGAGCCTGGGGGTCCCCACCCTGGGCCCCAGCAGACGGCTTTCTGAGGGCAGAGCACCCGCTCTCCCTGGGCCCTGGGCAGCACTGGGCCCCACCTGGCTGCTCTCAGTAACGCAGGAGCCGGGAAGAGGCCGGCGTTCCTGCTACTACGTCCAGGTGGGAGGGTAAGGGGCCCCAGCATGGGTGGGGCTGGGAGGCGACCCCCTGAGACGGCCGCTTAGTTGGCTCCCTCCACCCCAAGTCACCAACCTTGTCTCCACTCCGGGGCTGTTCCCAGACCTCACACGCTTCCCACGGCCCAGCCCCAAGCCTGGGCTGGCCGCGAGCCCCACGTTCCGGTCCTTCGCGCGTCCCCGCGTCCCGCGCAGCCCTGGCAGAAAGCTGTTGCTGGGAGCTTGCCCTGGGCCAGACCCCCAGCCCGCCGCATGTCTGCATCAGGGCCCGGCCCCGTGACCTGCCTGCGCAGCGGCTCCTGGCTCCAGCCCTGTCCTCCCCAAGCGGCTCCTCATGTGGGCTTCCTGGCCATTCTCCCCACCTCTCCCAGCTCTAGAAGCTCAGGTCTGACTGGGTTCTCTCCAGGCGTCCCTTGGTTTTCAGCCGAAGCCGAGCCTCCAAGCCTGGGCGCTCTCTGTGGAATCCGGCCCTACAAGCGTGTGGGTGCCTCGGCTGCCCGCCCCCTCCGCACATGGGCCTCCGTCTGGGGCCTCTCTGCCGGCCTGCCCCGTGCTGGGTTCTTAGGTGCCCCGTCTGCAGGAACCCTCAGGGACCGAGCCCACCACGCCCTGCGCCACTTCCTAGCCTCTGCTGCCCGCGGTGATTAAGTAAGGGAGAGTGGCTTAGCATCTCCTCTGCTGAAATGTACTGTCTGCAAGAGCGGTGTCGTGTCCCGTCGACAGCTCTGGACTGAGGCTCTCCACGTTTTTGAATAAATGAACAAGGCTCTTGAGCCCCGACACACACAGGCCCGGCTCCTTAGGGCCTCTGAGCAAGTACAGTACGGCTGACTGGATGCCCCGGGCAAGGCCATTATGAATCCTGTGACCCTGTCCTAGCTTCCCAACTTGGGACGTTTTCCAAGGGCGCGGCCTGGCCCCGCTCTTCCATGGTTGCTGACTTCATTGGGGAAACCAGGACACTTGTGGGTCCCTTCCCTTCCTATAGGGCACAGATCAGTTCTCAGGGCACCAGGGACCCCAAGAGGCTTTAGGGGGGGCTGACCCCCCGACATTCTGTGATATTTTGTGCCCCTACAGGCAGTTCAGGGTTGATCCCAGAAAGGCTTTGCAGCTGGGCCGGGTGGCAGGAAGTTACCCTGTAAACACGCCCTGCATGTTTCCTTCTCCGATGCCTGCTGCAGGCCGTAGTCATCAGTGCTCTGCATGGGACCCCAGAGAACGCCGTTCTAGTGTGTAATGTCCCACACACGTTCATGGTTCTCAGAGCTACCTCAGCACGCAGGTACTCCCCCCTTCCCCCGACACGGTCAGAATACGGGGAAGGGAGTCCCAGGGTCCCGGTGCTGGCACTGGCCCTGCCCCTCCCTGACCCTAGCAGGCTCCACTGCCTCTGTCCCCACCACACAGTGTCCACGATACAGGGCCGCGTGCAGCACGCCTGGAGCTGGGCGCATGCACGTGGACTCCTGGTCTCCACGTGTGCACGTGTCAGAGGCTAGGTCCCAGATGGGTGCCTGGTCCTCACCCCGTGAGACCTCCTGCCTGCTGCATCCCCGGAGTCATGTTTATGGGGCCTTTACTGGGCACCAGACACTGTGCTAGGTTCTTAGAGGTATTTTTTAAAATTTACGCCCAAATTGGAACCTGTAGTTGGTAACATCCTTTTGATTTTGCAGGCAAGCAAATAGCACAGGAAGGTGAAGAAATTTTCCCCAAATCTCAAAGCTTTGTAAGGGGCAGAAGCAGGATTTGAAGCTGGCAGTCTGGCCCCAGATCCCGTGCTCAATGCCCTGGACTTACACGGTCCTGTGACCCTGAGGGCTCCATGCTGCAGACCTGTACTGCGGCCTCTCTAGCCTTTCTCCCCATGCCACTGAGAAGTGACTTTGCAGCCTCCCCTCTTTTATCAGGAAAAAATGGTCCCGAGCCGAGCCTTCTGGAACTTCCAGGGGAGACCCTTCCAGCTAGCTGAAGAGGGGCCGCCCAGTCCATCATGCTTAGGGCTGCGGTGGGGATGGGGCAGAGGGGAGGGCTGTTACAGAGCCTTAGGAGGCCCCAGCTGAGGAACAGGGGTGCTTAGGAGGTAGAGAACACGGGGGGCACAGCCAGGGTGGGCTCGAGTCCTGGTCCTGCCGCCTTCGCGGAGTGGCCCCGAGCCAGGGACTTCACACCTCTGGCCGTGAGTTTCCTGTCTGCACAGTGCGGACATTCATGTGTATCATGCAGCATTCTTCTGACAAGGAAAGTAAAATAAAACTTGCAAAATGTGAATCCCAGACAGGGTTTACAGTAAGCTTTAAAAGAAGATTGGTTCCTAAATGTTAATGCTTTTAAGCGGTCCAGGTAGCCGGGTGTTCAGGTCTTGCAGTTGTGCCCAAATACCAGCAGTTTCTTGTGGCTGGAACCTTCCCAGGGAGCCCTCACCACCTCACACAGGGCTCCTCTTCAAGCTCTCAGAGCCCCGGTGGGGGCAGGTCCCTACCTGGCCCTCAGCTGATGCCTTTTGGGAAATTACTCAGCAGCAGCTGAGAGCAAAGGACCCAGGAGGCCCTGGGGAGACAGCGAACTGGAGAAGAGGGCATTAAAATAGGAGATAGTGGGGTTTCTTTAATCGAAGTTTAGTTCATTTACAATGTTGTCTTAATTTGCACTGTACAGCAAAGTGGTTCACTTTTCTATATATACACATTCTTTTTCATGTTCTTTTCCACTATGGTTCATCACAGGATATTGAGTATAGTTCCTTGTGCTCTACAGTAGGACCTTGTTGTTATCCATCCTGTATATACTAGTTTGCATGTGCTGACCCCAAACTCCCAGTCCATCCCTCCCCCACCCCCTGCCCCTTGGCAACCACAAGTCTGTTCTCTATGTCTGTGAGTCTGTTTCTGTTTCGTAGATAAGTTCATTTGTGTCATATTTTAGATTCCACATATAAGCGATCCCATATTTGTCTTTCTCTGTCTGACTTACTTCACTTAGTATGAGAATCTCTAGGGCCATCCATGTTGCTGCAAATGGCATTATTTCATTCTTTTTTATGGCTGAGTGGTATTCCATTGTACATGCACCACATCTTCTTTATAAAATGGGAGATGGTCTTCTACACCTACTACACAGGTAATGTTTAAACCCTAGAACTTTCTGGATGAGTGAGGATGTGGTAAAGTCGGTACAGCGTGTGCCCTTGGTGGCACTAGGAAGTAGCCTCCAGGGTGGCCCCCAGTGGTCTCTGCTCCTGCTGTTCTCAGCCTGTGTCATCCTTTCCTCTTGCTCCTCTTGGTTCAAAACAACAGAATAAGGCAAGTGTGATTATGTTACAAAAGACCGTGGCTTCCGTCTTACTAGCAGACTGTTATGTTCTCAGACGTGCTTTGATGAAGCGTCTTGCCGCGCTGGACAGGCCCACGTGGCACGGAAGTAAGGGCAGCCTCTGAGCCACAGCTGGCGGAGCAGTGAAGCCCTGAGTCCAGCAGCCCACAGGGAGCTGAATCCTGACAACAGCCGTGTGAGCTTGGAGGAAAATCCCTCCCCAGTCAGGTCTCAGATGCGACCCCAGCCTTGTCCGGTGCCTTCACTGCAGCCCGTGACACCCCGAAGCAGAGGACACAGCTAAGCTATGCCTGGATCCCCAGCCCACAGAAGTGCTGAGACGGTCGTCGTGGGTTACGTTAAGGCTTCGTTTTATGGTAATGTTTCATGCACAGTAGGTAACTGACGCACGTAGTTAATGGACAAACTATGTTTAGGAAGCAATTTAGCAAAAGTTGACACGGTCACATGGGTAACTTCAAACCTAGAAGTTCATTCTAGAGCCATCGTTCAGCAGAGACTAAATCAGATATGCCGAAAGATGTGCATAAGAGCACTACCTATAATATTAAAAAAATAGGGTTAATGGAAATACTGAAAAAATAGTGACTTAGGAAACTTTGGTGTATTCATTTGTTGAATATTGTTCAGTCACTAAAAAGCATAAGTATGAAGACTATGGTAGAAACATGTAGAAATATTCTAAATATCAGATGTTCTTAAAAATATGAAGTACAACATGCAAGAGGATTGCAATAATGTAAATATGGTAAGACCTGGAAGGAAATTCACAAAATTTCTGAAATTCAAAATTTCATAAGAGAAAGTAATTCTGTAATGGTGGAATTTTGAATGACTTTATTCATCAGTATATATATAAGGACTTACCCCTATAGATGTATTAATATCGATGTGTATGAAGGCTCCCTCAGAGGGGTCCAAGGACCCACCCCCTCTCCCTGCATCAAGGTGACAGATCCTGGCATCACTGCTTTTGGCCTATATTCTTGGGGTGTGGCCAAGTTTCTGCCTGTCAGTTACCATGGCGATCAGGAAATGTGCTGCTCAGATCTGCCGTGGGAGCAGAATTGACTGACAGTCCCAGCTGCTGTTTCTTAGATCCACCACCAGGCTTTCACTGAGACTGTGCCTCTCGCGGGCTGCCTTCAGGCAGGGGTTGATCCTGGTGCATTACTCACGCAAGCCCATTCTGGTGGACTGTGGGACTCCTCCAGTGGTGGACTGTGGCTCAAGGACACCCCAGTGGCCTGGGCAGATCTTTCTTAGAACTGCTCTGAGGTCTGAGACCCTTCTACCAGGCCTCCTTCCTTCCCCACCTCCTTCACAGATGTCAGCCCTGCTTTGTGGTTGGACGGCTCTCCCCACATTCTGTTCCCCCCCACTCTGTCCTCACAGGCATGTCCCCCAGCACACCTCTTACTCAGGTAATCCCGTCTCGGGGTCTCTTTCCCAGAGGATCTGAACTAACAGTTACCGCTCCCTCAGTCGGGTGCTCTGTGAGGCCCTGGGGGCGCACCCTGCCCTGTCTGCACCTGGGGTTCGCAGACCTGCAGGAGTAAACCTGCAGTGACAACACGGTGCACTGAAGGTTAGTGTGGAAGCACAGGGGAGGGTGCCTCCCTCAGTCGGGTGCTCTGTGAGGCCCTGGGGGCGCACCCTGCTGCCCTGTCTGCACCTGGGGTTCGCAGACCTGCAGGAGTAAACCTGCAGTGACAACACGGTGCACTGAAGGTTAGTGTGGAAGCACAGGGGAGGGTGCCTAACTCAGCCTGGCCAGAAAGGACTCCCCAGAGGAGGGGCCCCTGTTGCTGAAACCCTCAGTGTGAGTCGAAAGAACCCAATGCTGATAGTAAATATTAAACATGTATGTAACACCGATGTGCCAGACCCTTTACATGTGTTAATTCACGTAACCCTGCAACAGTCCTCCTATCCCCATTTTACAGGTGGGGAGATCCAGGCATAGACAGATGAAGTGGTTTTCCTCCAGCCAGTGCTAGACTTGGGGTCTGAACCCAGGTGGTCTGGCCCTCTTAGAGGTTGTGCTCTTAGCCACTGGACCGTGTTAGCCAGAAACAGGCTCTGGGAATAGCTTGTACAAAAGCTAGAAACAAGACAGTTTGTGTGGTTTTTGTGTCAGCCAGGGCCCAACTGGGAAACTGAAAGCCCGCAGTAATTTGAACAGGGAAAGCTTAATATGAACAATTATTATTGTTGACAGTGGGTCAACAATTATTATTGTTGACAGCAGAGAGACCAGTTTGCGGGGGGTGGGGGGGGGGAATGCGATACCAGAGGAGACATGAGGCTGGCCTGAACTTGGCAGTGGACATGGAAAGAGGCAAGACTCAGACTACATTTAGGAGGTAGTATGGGTGAAATTCGGTGATAGACCAGGTCTGGAGGTGTCGCAGAGGAAGGTCAGAGGTCAAGGGTCAGGAATGTCTCCTGGGTTCCGGGTTGATAGATGGGTGACTGGTCTTCCCTTCCTTCTCTCTGCTGCAGAGCTCACAGACACTGGATCCCATTCTCCTCCAGTCTCCTGGACATCCCTCCTTCCTTATTGATTATGCCTCCTTGGCAACGCAGTTTTGTTGTTGATGATGATGGTGGTGATGGTGATGATGCTGATGGTGGTGATGATGCTGATGGTGATGATGCTGATGGTGATGATGATGGTGATGATGGTGATGGTGATGATAGTGATGATGGTGATGGTGATGATAGTGATGATGGTGATGATGGTGATGGTGATGATGATGGTGATGGTGATGATGGTGATGGTGATGATAGTGATGATGGTGATGATGGTGATGATGGTGATGGTGATGATGGTGGTGATGGTGATGGTGATGATGGTGATGATGGTGATGATGATGGTGAT
>NC_041215.1:40832067-40874720 GCF_002837175.3 Physeter macrocephalus | reverse complement strand
TGGTGATGATGATGATGGTGATGGTGATGATGGTGATGATGATGATGGTGATATGATGGTGGTGATGATGATGGTGATGATAGTGATGATGATGGTGATGATGATGATGATGGTGATATGATGGTGATGGTGATGATGATGATGGTGATATTATGGTGATGGTGGTGATGATGGTGATGGTGATATGATGGTGGTGATGATGATGATGGTGATGGTGATGATGGTGATATGGTGATGGTGGTGATGATGATGATGATGGTGGTGATGATAGTGATGATGGTGATGATGATGATGATGGTGATATGATGGTGATGGTGATGATGATGATGGTGATATTATGGTGATGGTGGTGATGATGGTGATGGTGATATGATGGTGGTGATGATGATGATGGTGATGGTGATGATGGTGATATGGTGGTGATGGTGATGATGATGATGGTGATATGGTGATGATGATGATGATGGTGATATGATAGTGATGGTGATGGTGATGATGATGATGGTGATATGATGGTGATGGTGATGGTGGTGATGATGGTGGTGATGATGGTGATGATGGTTATGATGGTGATGATAGTGATGATGATGGTGTTGATGATGATGGTGATATGATAGTGATGGTGATGGTGATGATGATGATGGTGATGATAGTGATGATGGTGATGATGATGATGATGATGGTGATATGATGGTGATGGTGATGGTGGTGATAGTGATGATGATGGTGATGGTGATTGAAGCCTCTCAATGCACTGGGAGCTTGAGAGTTCCCAGATTGAGGCAGCACCCACAGATTGTTCAGAGCAAAGGCCAATGGGGGTGAGTAGCTGTGCCCACAGGCTTGATCCTGCCGATCCAGCAGGCCTGGGGGACACAAGTTTATCTTTTGCAGTTCCTGGGGCCACCTGGATTCAAAACCATCCTGACTCTGGGCTTCTTCCAGTCCCATCCCCGTAGAGCCTTTGTTCCCCACTTCCAGTCCCATCCCCGCAGAGCCTTTGTTCCCCAGAGGGCCCTCTACAAGTCAGAGGTAAACTAAACTGCATCAGTGGATCGACTCATGCTGTCACCCACCTGCACATACCCCTCCCCCAACCTGCTGCAGAGACAGTTGCCCCTGCTGGGCACTGCCGGCCTTGTCAAGGGCTGGAGGGTGCTCAGCTGGGGCCAAAGCCTACGTGGAGGGAGGGAGGGGGCCGGGCATCCACACACTGCACAGACAGCAATATCATAGCTTTATAGTCAGACCCTCTGTATTGATAGACTTTACTGCTGTCACCAAACAAGACCAACCAGAGTCTGATACCTTGACGCTGACCCCTTGACCGGCTGGTTCAACACAGGCGTTTCCAGCATGACTGTAATTACACTCTCACACAGCACAATCCAGTGGGCGCTCTGTATCTGCTTTCTGGCTCGGTTTTCCAAGCACTCAAATCAATATCAGTGTTGAATTTTCCCTAACATTATCCACACGTGGATCCTCGGCCTTTTCCCCAGCAGAGGGTCTCCCTCACTTTCCTGGGTCGCTGCGCTTACGCGCCCTGAGCTGGTCCCCTTCAGAGCTGAGCACACTGACTGAGGCCCCTTCTGGTTCCCACCGCTTGTGCGCAGCCCTGCGGCCTGAAATAAGTATGTCTTTGTCGACGTGCTTAGGTAAGAAAACACGGGAATCAGGGTCCTGGGAGACTGGGGTCGACGGGGGGCCCTCAGCCAGGGGCTGACTCTGCAGGTGCATCTCCAGGAATCCTTTAGCCTCCGGACCAGCCCAGAACCTGCTTGTGCAGCTTACTACCACGGGCACATTACTCACCTTCTCTGTACCTCAGTTTCCCGTCTGTAAATGGGAATAATGGCAACACCCATCTCCTGGAGTTGCCTTAAGAGGTTAATAAGCTGATGCTTGTACAGCGCTTCGAGCAGTGCCTGGCACAGAGTTAAAGCTGAGGAAGTGGAGGATAACTTGTATTCCCCGAGACGCGGTTGCCACACAGCGCCTTTGGAAACGTCTCCGGTGGTTGTGATGGGGGTCGGGCTGGCAGTACTGCCCTGCACAGAGCTCTCACCCCCCGGCAGAGCCTCATTCGTGTGTCTGACGCCTCCACCAGCCCCCGGCCTCTCTAGGGGCAGCCACCGGGCCACACCATCCTTTATTCCCAGGACCTGACATCGCCTTCGGGGTTCAGGAAGTGTCGGCCGAATCCAGGACTGAGTCGTGACTGGCGGGAAGGCCTGCGACAAACGGGCAGACAGACCCCAGCGGTGCTGGCCTGTGAGGGTTGGCTCAGCCCGCGTTTCTCAGGGGTGCACGGGGCAGAGGCCGCTGAGCAAGGCGTCTAAACCCCAGTGCTGCCCTCTCTGGATAAAGCGGCCCAGTGCCATCTAACACTGCTCCCGGCGGCAGCAGAAGGCTGCCTCGGCGTCAGCCCGCAGGTCTGGACTGCCGACGGCCCTATGCAGGCCCCTGCGGAGGGAGGGTGTCCCAGGCCTGAGACCTGGACTGGGCCCCTGCGGAGGAAGCTTGTCAGACACCCCGGCGGCAGGGGGCACGTCTCAGAGTCCCAGTGGGAATCAGGCCACAGCTGCCCGCCCCCCGGCCTCCTGCAGACCCAGCGCTTCCCCGCCTCCAGCTCCTGTCCAGCCCGTTTTGGATCTGGGCCCTAAGGCTCCTCTTGCAGGCCGAGCGAGTGCCAGGGGCCATCTGCTGCGTAAGCCTTGCGTACACACCAGTTGACTTGTTTTGCATCCTGATGAGGTCTTCAGTCGAGCCAAGGTATCAGAGGCTACATTAACCTGAGGAAGGCAGGGGAAGGGCGGAGGCAAGCAGCCCAGGGACAGCTGAGGCAGCCCAGCAGGCAGGAGGCCTGTGAGAGCACGAGGTCCACAGCCCCTGCCGCTGCCTGGGCTGGTGCTGGGCCGCCCTCCGCAAAGCTGGCAGAGCCCCCCGGCTTTCCCAGGGCTGGGCGGGGAGTTGTCCCCTAGGCCTGCCCTGTCCAGTCCCCCGTGGAGCTCCCTCCGCAGACCAGTATCACCCCCGCACGTAGGAAGCAGCCGCTCCACTCCGGCTGTTGCCTTACATTATCTACTTAAATGACTGCAACCCCCTTAAAGAGATGCAGGATTACGCCCTGGTCCAGTTGCGAAGCAGCGGCTCAGATAACCTAGGTAACTTGCCCACGGACACACAGCTGTTGCTGGCGCGGCCACGACGGCCTCCCGGAGCCCTGACATGATGTCTGTGCTGTTTCCTCTGTCAAGGCTGCAGCCTCACCGGGGAAGAAGGGATCAGCCTGGGTTTCCACAGCTGGGACGGCAGCACCCTTTTGTGAAGCAGCAAAGCCTCCTGCAGACCCCAGGGAGCCCCAACCCCTCCTGGGACATCCGTGGTGAACAGATTCGGAGCAGTAGCGCAGGGCGCACCCAGGAACCCCGACTGGAGCATTTCAGTCGCCGGGTCCCTGCTTTGTCCTCTGGGGCTATGATGCTGGCCTGAGGTCTCTTGGAAACCCAGTCCCCCTAAAACCGAGTTCCCCTGCCGAGTTTACGAGTGATCTCGCAGTCCCGGACCTTATTCCCTTCCTCGTCTCCTCTGACCTCCATCCTGTGCTCACTGAACACCGAGCAACCAGAGTCAGATGAGGACGGTTGCTGTTGTCTGCAGTGTGATAGCATCGTTAGTGAACTCAAATTGCTGGTGTAGACCTAACCTCTGACGTGCACATGCAGGGTGTCTCTCCAGCACAAGATGGGCTCACACACCCGTCACTGCTGCGGGTGGGTTGTCCTGTGTGCATTTGTGGAACGCTGTGGCCAAGGTGCTGTCCGCACCTGCCCCTCCCCCGTTGAGGGCAGCTTCCCTGGGAAAGCATCTGACAGCCGGGGTCTCCATCCCCCCTCACCCAGCCCGTGTGGTTTTACAGCCCATATTTGGGGGTTACTTGTTACCACTGAGTTGGGTCCTCCTTCCTGCCACTAGACCACACGGAAGAGCCCAACTGCAAGAGTCACACTCTCGGCTGAGACAGTTCGTGTTCACTGGGGGTGTGAGGCGCTCACGAATAGGAGGTGAGGTTTCTGCTCGTGGGAAGCAGCCCTGCAAACCCTGCACATTCTTACCGCTCAGACCCTCACAGCCTGGTGTCAGCTGATGCCGCAAAGCCTTTCTGAAAACAAATGTCAAGAAGTGATCGTGCAAGACACAGCCGCTAGAAATGCCTCGTTTATGGGTGTGTGAGAAGGTCTTTGTGTCTTTCTTCTTTTTTTTCCATTGGAAGAGCATAAGCTCAGCTAAGGTGGCAGCCCTGGAATGCGAACAGAACCGGCCGGGTCCCCCCCGCCCCCCGCCCTTTACACCCGGCTCTGAAATGCTGCAAGCAGACTTCAGGGGCTTCGAGCACCACCCCCGCCCCGTTCCCATGGCAGCCTGGCACGTTCCACTGCACTCTTCACGCCGCACCCGTCTGGTCCCTTGTCAGTCTGTCCCAACTGGGCTGTGAACGCCGGGCGCCTGGCGGGCGGGGCGAGCCTTCCTGCCTCTCGGCCACCTGGCTGAGCACCTGGCAGGCTCTAGGTGGGAGCGGGGGGTGGGCGAGAGCGGAGAGGCCAGAGGAATCCCCACGAGGGAGGACCCCCTGTGGGCCTGCGCACCACCGCACCCCAAAGCTTTACTGAGCACCCCGGGTACCGTCGCAGTGCGTGGCTCTGGGGAAAAGTCCAGCTTCGTAAGATGTGGTCATCAGCTTACACACACTTTCTCGTGTTTTGAACTTCACACACGGTCATGAGTAAATTGTACACAGTCAGCCTATTTACCTGAGAAGAGAGTGGTTCTACAGAGTTCACATGAGGTGTAACAGAAGGGGCGGTAGCCTTGGGCCACGCACCGTGTTTGGAGTCCCCAGCCAGCCTCGGACCTGGTGGAGCTCCATCGGCCTGGTTTCTGGGGATGGGAGCTCTGCAACCACACCCTTCTTACGGTGCCCCAGCCTGGCCCGGGACCTAGGACGGCAGGACTTGCCAGACAAGACGTGCACGGGCGCCCTGAGTCAGGGCGGGCCCAGTCCTGCACCAGCTCACGCCCAGGTCCACAGAGCTGCCTCCAGAGCCCAGCCGAGGAGGCAGGCAGCGAAGACATGCAGGGGCCGGGTAGCCTGGATGGGGCGTGTCTGGAAATCCCAGGACCCAGAGGCGAGATCGGAGCCGAGGGGCTGTGCCCTGGGAGCTGGGGCTGGGTGGACAGCGGCCGAGTTCGTTGCTGAGAGCCCTGTAGGTCCCAGGACTGACGCGGGGACCCGTCAGTTGCCAGTATTGTCACCCGCCTCACGGTGACCACGGGGGCAGCCCGACCCTCCATCCATCGGCACACAATTCTCGAGCCCTGACTGTGAACCAGGCTGTGTTCTAGGCCCTGCAATATGGCGATGGAGAAACAACCCTGCCTTCATATTCCCGTGAGGGGCACAGACTAAACAAGGAATAAGTCATCGTGGAGCACGGGAGACAGCGCTCAGGGCTGCTGTGGGACAAGGAGGCAGAGGCGCTGGCTCGGGGGACAAGAGCGGCCGAGAGAGGCCCACACGGAGGAGGGACCTTGGGGCAGAGCTGAATGGAGTGAGGGAGCCAAGCGGACACGGGGTGTCGGGGCATTCCTGGCAGAGGGAAGGGCAGGGTCCAAGGCCCTGGGGCAGGAGCGAGCCTGGCACAGCTGGGGTAGCAGCAGGAGCGCGGGAGAGGACGCAGAGCCGAGGGGAGGGGAGCTTAGCCCCCCGGGCGCCTTCGTTTCTCTTCACCCTGCGGTTGGAGTCCGCTGGGAAGCAGCCTGCGTGGACAAAACCCCTCACGGTTGCCTGTGGCCTGAAGCGGCCACCTGCAGGCTGCTGCTGAGCTCCCGGCGCACCTTGGGGACATGCAAAGACGCGGCCCCCAGGGCTGCCCGTCTCGCCCAGCTTGCCCTTGAACGGAACTGCTGCAAGCCAGGGAAACCACAGATCCAGAGGGGTGGAGGGCTCGGTCCGCCGCCTGCCCTGGTCACCCAGCTCCACGTAACCCCGGGCTGTCTTCCTCACCTGCAGGCGTTTCCTCTGCAGCCTTCAGGCCTGCTCTCCTCTCCGTCCCCTGTCTGTGCGCTGCAGCCCCTCCCCTTCCCCCCAGCCTGGGCGCTCCTCTGCGGGCGGCCTCCCCGTCTCTCTCCTTCTCCCGAGGTGCCTGTTTCGTCCCCTTGTACGCAAGCACCCAGCATTGCTGCCGCTGCAGGAGAGAATCTCTGGAAATTCTGGTTGAACAGCAGGGAAAAGAAGCTGGCTGTTGGCTCGCTGGTTCTGGTGACCGGACCTCAGGGTGGACGGAACCGGGAGATGGGGACACAGGCCATGGAAGGAGGGCAGGGACAGGAGGGGGCCGTGCAGGAGCCGCAGGCTTCCGAGGTGACGCCTCCCTGAGTCCGCAGTTTCCTCGTGCTGGGCTCGGAGCCTGGGGGTCCCGCTGCGCTGGCCGAGGCGTCCCCAGACACTCAAACCAGGCTTGTCCACCTGGCGGGCATGCGCGTCTGCATCTGCCAGCAAGTGGCCTGTGGTCCCTGGTCATCTGTGCTCACTTATCCTCACAGCAACACACAATGCGGAAATTTGAATCTTTGCTTGGCAGACTAGGAAACGAGACTTCTCGGGGGTTACGTGCCGGCCCACGTCACACCCTCCGTGGAGCCGTGGCTCATGGGGCAATGTCAGCTGCAAAGACCAGAATTTCTTCTGGCTCCCCTCCCGGACTCGGTGTGATCTTGGCTGGCCACGGCCTGCAGCGGCTTGAAGCCGGGTTTCAGTTCCCGGCCAGAGGTTGAGGTCGGGCCGTGGAGGTGAGAGCACCGAATCCAAGCCACTAGACCAGCGGTCAGCGACAAGGCCCTGGCCCCTCGGCTTTGCAGAAAAGAATTCCCACAAAGACGGAAGGTAGAGAAACAAAGTGTTTATTAGGAGAACAGAAGAGTACAGTACGTGTGGATAGACACACGGGCGGGCTCAGAGAGAGTCGCGCCCTCGCGGCAGTTTGAATCACTTTCGTGGGGCATTTCTTCTGGGTTTCCTCTGGTCAGTCATCTCGCTCTGCCTGCCTCTGTGTCCGTATTTGTTTATCTCAGGGTCCTGGCCTGTGCTGCACATCTCTTAGCCAAGGTGGATTCTACCGCAGAGGCCTATGGGGAGTTGCCATCACCTACTGCGGGGCGATGCCCCTCCTTTTTGACCTCCAAGGAGCTTCCTAGCCGGGAATGTCTCCTTGACTTCCAGAATGAGAAATATGTGGTCTCTTATCTTCCATGGGCACGGGGCCCAGCCTCCCCTCTCGATTGTCCTGCTGATCTCGTCTTGGAGTATTGGTCCACAGGGAAGGAATCTCCAATCGCTTACCCTGGGGGGGCCGTCTACCTCCTGCCTCAAGTGGTCAGACCTGGCTGCAAGCGAGACTGAAGCACATGTCCAAGGTCTCACCAAACGTAGGGCCCCAACTCCCGGCAGATCTCTGTCGCTGTGCTTTTCTCTTTGCCGCTCACCATCTCAGTCTCTCTGTTCACGAGTGGATTCACTCCTTGCTCTTCCTGGTTGTCTGAAGATGGCCCCTGACAGCAGGCATGGCCCCCACAGCTCAGAGCTCTAAGAGGGCAAGTCCCCTCTGCAGCCCCGGCCCCTACAGGAGGGGTGAGGGAGGGCAGGGACGCGGGGGGCACATGCCTTAGGAAACGGAGAGGCTTTCTCTTCCACCCCCTCCTTTACTATCCTTCCGTTCTTCTCCCCATTTAGCCACTGTGCCCTGGCCCTCTGGAAAGACAGGCAGATATACAGGGCAGAAAGCAGAATAAGAGCAGTCGCTTCCTCCCAGACCGGTAGGGGGAGAGAGTCACTGGGAACAGACAAAAGATCTGGGAGGAAACCGCCAGGGAGCGAGAGCTGATTCCCTGCGGGGAGAACTGGGGCGGAGGGGAGAGGTGGACCTTGGGCCCTGGGGTGGGGTAGGACCAGGTGGGGCGGGGGTGTGTGTGAGAGCAGAGCGGACCTGGCCCTCGTCAACCTGCGGGGCACCGGGTGTGGGGAGGGAAGAAGTTGAAAAGAGCTGAGCTTTTTCTTTTCCTTTGCTGTCCTTTCAGAAAACCAGATGCCCCTGTGAAGTGATGGAACCACAGACGGATTCCCGGGAATCCAGAGGTAACCAGCGAAGGAGTCCGCTAGTGGGAACGGGGACCCTCGCGGTGGGGACTCCCTGGGTGCTGCCTGCAAGGACAGATGACAAGAGGCGGCCCAGTGGCTGCACACACCTGCCTCATGAGCATCCCCTCTTCCCTCTACCTGCCTCGAGGACATAATCCCAAGGAGAGGGCAGAGACAAACCCTGAAATGATTGAAATCAGGTTACCTCAAATACTTGGTGAAATTGGAGTTCAAAAACAGAGCAAAATAATTTACTTTTCTTGACCTGGGTCAGAGACAAGCAAAAACGCTACAGGGAAAAGGGGCATAGATTACACTGGGGTGTTGGAGGTATGTGGACCTGGAAGGCTTCCTGGAGGAGGTGAGGCTGGATCAAAAATTGAAGGTTCTTGGGACTTGAAGAACCTGGTGGCGCAGTGGTTAAGACTCGCGCTCCCAACGCAGGGGGCCTGGGTTCGATCCCTGCTCAGGGAACTAGATCCCACATGCATGCCGCATCTAAGAGTTCGCAAGCCACAACTAAGGAGCCAGTGAGCCGCAACTAAGACCCGGTACAACCAAATAAATTAATTAATTAGTATTGAAAACATTTTGAAGGTTCTTGATATGTATGCACATTTACATTTCCACCAGTGTCCAAGAGATCCTGCTCTAACCAAGACAGTTCTCGTCCCCAGGGATGTGAATCCAAGCATCCCTCAGGTGCTCAGAGCCCTGTGGGAGCTCTTCAGGGGGCTAGTTCCGGAGCCCGCGCTCATGCCAGGGACTGTGCTCAAGGTGGCTGGTGCTTGGCCTGCAGGACCACCGCTGGCAATGTTTCTTGCAGATGCCTGGCTGGCCGGCAGGGGGCGCAAGCTCGCCACAGCCCGGGGCCCGGGAACCCCCGGGAGCAGCCGGGTGGCTGGAAAGCCGGGATGCCGAGTCTCCTGGCATTTAATAGTCTTCGAGGGCCCGCCCCCGGGCACCCCCCGCCCTCCCCCAGCCCTGATCCAGCCCCGCGTTTTCTGAAGAACAGTTCCTTCAGGGGCTGCCCAAGCCTCCTCCTGACCCGTAACTCGGCTGAGAAAGGTAAGAGGTGATGGCCCAGAGCAGTTTCCAGGGACCCCTGGCTGGCTGGGGAGTGTTCTCACCTGGGCTCTCCAAGGCTGCAGACTGTAGAGAGACCTCCACGAACTGAGTCACTTAACATGGCAGGTGTAGAAAAATAATGACGGGCAAAGATGCTGGTTGTAGTAATTGAGCAGAGACCAATCTAAGTATCTTCTAATATTACTACTGCTGCTGCTACTAATAATAATAAATCATAGACCGACCAAATGATGAAATAATTTTTAGCCATTGAGAACTCTGTCTTCCATGGAAGCAACCTAAGTGTCCATCGACAGATGAATGGATAAAGATGTTGTTCATATGTACAATGGAATACTAGCCATAAAAAGGAATGAAATAATGCCATTTGCAGCAACATGGATGGACCTAGAGATGATCATACTAAGTGAAGTAAGTCAGACAGAGAAAGACAAATACCATATGATATCACGTATATGTGGAACCTAAAATATGACACAAATGAACTTATTTAAGAAACAGAGGGCTTCCCTGGTTGTGCAGTGGTTAAGAATCCACCTGCCAATGCAGGGGACACGGGTTCAATCCCTGGTCCGGGAAGATCCCACATGCCACCAAGCAGCTAAGCCCGCGAGCCACAACTACTGAGCCTGCGCTCTAGAGCCCACGAGCCACAACTACTGAGCCCGTGTGCCTAGAACCCATGCTCCGCAACAAGAGAAGCCACCGCTATGAGAAGCCCGCTCACCGCAACTAGAGAAAGCCTGCGCGCAGCAACGAAGACCCAACGCAGCCAAAAATAAATAAATTAAATAAATTTATTTTAAAAATAAACAGAAACAGACTCACAGACATAGAAAACAAACTTATGGTTACCAAAGGGGAAGGGGTGGAGGAGGGATAAATTGGGAGTTTGAGATTAGCTGATGCAATCTACTATATATAAAATAAACACCAAGGTCCTACTGTATAGCACAGGGAACTATATAAAATATTCTGTGATAAACCATAATGGAAAAGAATATGAAAAAGAATATATATATCTGAGTCACTTTGCTGCACTCCTGAAACTAACACAACATTGTAAATCAACTATAAGAGCACTGTCTTCAAGAAATCTCTAATGACATAGGATAATGCTCATAATATCATGTGCTAATTCTCCATGTGTCTTTCCAGAACACGTTTCTGCTCTGCCCTGCACCCCAGTGCACTGCTTCATCCCAGGTCCCGTTGCTTCTAGCTGCAAGTCAGACACACCAGAGGGAGGTGTGGAAGGAGAGAGGCTGGGCAGGGTCTTCTCCACTCTCTCCTTGCCTCAGACTCCTCCAGGGCGACAGCTCCCGCTGGGTGGCCCCTCTACATCTGCACCCTCTCTGGACTCCGATACCTCCATTTTCTTCTCTTGCCCTTTTGGCCCTGAGGGTGGTAAGAGCTCCCTGCTCTGGACAGCTCCTGGGTGCCTCTACATCCTCCGTTGGTTCCCGTAAACTTGTCCATGTCTCTGCAAGTCGTCCTTCACTAGGCGGCTCTCCGTTTGAACCATCAGAGCAAAGGCTTTTCCTGCCAGGGCTCTGAGTGACACACATGTTAAGTGTAGAGAGAAGAATACAAAGCTTTGTACAGGAAAAAAAGGCCTGGTGCTTCATCTGCATCGTTTCACTGCACCCTCACAGCCATGCAGCAGAATGCAGTCAAAAGGAATGTTGACACCAGAGTCAAATTTAGAAAGCGTTTGAAGGAACATTCTAATCATGCCTTTATGGAAGGGAAGAAGATGCTGACAAAGGAAAAGTGAAAAAGGCACACTAGATATTTATTCCTTTTTTATTTTTATTTTTTTAAGTTTATTTATTTATTTATTTATTTATTTATTAATGGCTCTGTTGGGTCTTTGTTGCTGCGCATGGGCTTTCTCTAGTTGCGGCGAACGGGGGCTACTCTTCATTGCAGTGCACGGGTTTCTCATTGTGGTGGCTTCTCTTGTTGTGGAGCACAGGCTCTAGGCACGCAGGCTTCAGTAGTTGTGGCTCGCGGACTCAGTAGTTGTGGCTCGCGGGCTCTAGAGTGCAGGCTCAGTAGTTGTAGCGCACGGGCTTAGTTGCTCTGTGGCATGTGGGATCTTCCCGGACCAGGGCTCGAACCCGTGTCCCCTGCATTGGCAGGCGGATTCTTAACCACTGCACCACCAGGGAAGTCCCTATTCCATTTTTAAACTGCCATAAGTTACTACTAGATTGTAACTTTTAATGCATAATATTTTAACTCTTTTAAGAATGAGCCTCTGAGAAGAGGAGGAGGAGGCCACGTGAGCTCAGATGACCTGATTTTTCCCAACACGATATTCTAACCCCACTTAGAATGGGAGGGGCTGACTTAATTTCTTAGAATCCCAGCTCTACCGCTATGTGACATTAGTTACGTAACTCTGTGCAGTGATGATATAAACACCTGCCTCCAGGGACACTGTGGTGATTGACGAGTCTGTGCTATGAAGCGTCCGGCCCTGTGTCAGGTCACGCTCGGCCGCCTTGTCTGGAGTGGACTTACTGCGGCAGCTGTGTGGTAAACAAGAGATGGGGTGGTGTGAGAAGCAACGCTTCATGCCGTGACCTACGGCTGGCACATAGCAGTGGCCCCTAATAACGGTTGACAAGTCAGTGGTGAACAGATGGATGCTGTGCCCAGTCTGCCCTCCCCAGGCTGGGTCCCAGCAACACTGTGCAGTGTTTCTCAGAAGGGTCTTCATTCTCTAGGCCACTGTATTAGCTTTTCTTGCTGTGTAAGGAATTTCCTCAGGCGGTGGCTTGGAACGTCACAGATTTATTATCTCAGATTTCCGGGCACCGCCCAGCTGAGTCTGCTGTTCAGGGACTCGCAGGCTGTGATCAAGGTGCAGGCGGGGCTGCGTTCCTACCTGGACGCTTGACCAGGGCTGGTCTCAGAGCCTCGGCCCGAGCTGTGCACCGGCCTCAGTGCCTTGCAGACTCATTCTGGTTGCTGGCAGAACCCATCTGCTTAGCTGTAGGACTAAGGTCCTGTTCTCATGCTGGCTGGCAGCGAGCGATCCTCTCGGCTCCTGGAAGCCGCCCACACTCCCTTGCCAAGTGGCCCTCTCACCACGTGGCAGCTTCCTTCCTCAGAGTCAGCAGGGAGGAATCTCTCTGTCACTCCAGCCTGCTCAGAGCTGTGACTGTGTGTGTGTGTGTGTGTGTGTGTGTGTGTGTGTGTGTGTGTGTGTGTGTGTGTCTGTGTGTCTGTGTGAGTCTGTGTGTGTACTGTGCACACACACACGTATGATCGCTCTGCCATATAATGTAATTTATCAGAGGACTGACAGCCCATCACTTTTGCCATATCCTGTTGGTTAAAGGCAAGTCCCAGGTTCTGCCCGCACCCAGGGTGTGATTCACTGGGGGTCACCTTAGGGTGTGTGTGCCACACCTATCCCCTCAGACTTCTGTTATCTGTTGGGTGATGAGCAAACTTATGTATTTTCCCTCCACGTACACTATTTGCATTTTCCCCAGCATGTTCAGGAAGTAATTTCCTATCCCCAGATGACGTGATGACATCGGGTATCCTGGCAAATGTTCGCGGCTGGTTTCCTTTGAGGCAGTGGAAGAGGTGGCCTCACTACCAGAAGCCTTTACACTCTTCAGGTTCACTGCCCAGGTGGCCATCCACTTGCCATATCAATTCACCCATTTACTGGCTTATATTTCTTGCGCATCTGCTGCGCGCTTAGCATTGTATGTAGAGAGAATGCTAGTCTCTTCCTGGGGAGACGACTTCTTTACTTCCTTCTTTTACTTCTGCTGAGTAAAAGAGTATTTCTTTGCTTTCAGTCAAGATACGTGTTCAACCACAAATCACAGAAAGCCCAACGGTGACTTCAATAAGTAAGGATTGATTTTAATCACCTAACGAGAAGCCCAGGACGTCCAGGGCTGGTGCAGCTCCTGAAAGACGTCATCCTTGTCCCAGACTCCTTGCTCCAGCATCTAACTTAGTCTTCAAGGTCACAAGGTTGCTACCACAGCACCAGCCATTGCATCTGTATTTCAAACAGGAAGAAGCAGGGAAGGCAAAGAGACTGGCCTTTTTGTCTTAGAAGGATCACCCTTCCTCAGGACTTCCGCCTACATCACATAGGCCAGAACTCGATCACATAGTCACTAGTAACTCCGAGAGAACTGCGGGGAGTGGATTTTGTAGCTGGGCACCTCGTCATCAGGAAAAAAATCAAGCAGGAAGATGGGAAATGGATTGGGGGTTGGTCACCTGCGGGACCACTGCAGGGCTTTGGGCCCAATCTCACAGCCTCCCAAAGCTCAGGAAATAGATCTACAGTTTCCTGCAGTGACAGCAGCTGAGTCTTTCTGGGTCCTCGTCGACAGGCTATGCTGACACATGGGTGTTCTTGCTTTATTTGCCAGGAAGGCATAATCTGAGCAACAGTAGGTGTCTTAAAATGGAACTCATGGTCTTCTGGCCCAGGAGCCCTGCCGTCCAGAGCTCACTAGGGGCAGGAGAGGACTTGTGCCAGCAATGCTTAGGGGAGAAGTCTCTTTTCCTTTTCTTTTGAAAAACATGCACAAATGTAAGGGAATTCTGTGCCGGCTCTGGAGCTGTCTGCCCTGAGAGCCAGCCCCCTTGCTCACCCCTGCTTTGCCCTGTGTCCCGGCGGTGACCCCTGCTGGCCTTGTTGTGATTGCAGCCTGAGCCTGGCTGAGAGACCCTGGCAGCAGGGTCAGGGTTGGGAGGAAGGGAAAAGCAGGGGTTTTCCTCTCCCTTTCGACCTCGGGTCCTGTCCCCACAGCAGCTGTAGCTCCACAGTGGCTCCAGTGTCCCCAGAAGGCCTGCTGAGGTTTCCACTTTGCTAAGTGACCCCAACCCCTGAGCCCAGTGACACCACCTTTTTGTGCTGCTCTCTGGCCCGGGGCTGGCAGCTGCTGGCACTGATCTTGGTTCTCTGTTGGCTTCCTAACCCTAACCCTAATCCTAACTCTCCCATCCCCCCTGTGTGACCCATACTTCGCCTCAAGTCCCACTGCTTTAAATATTCAACTGGGTTTTGCCCGCTGGCTAGGTCCCAACTCAGAGAAACAGTACAATAAACACCCAAACACCCATCACTTTGGTTTGACAATGATTGCCATTCCACGATACTTGTTTCATCTTTTTTTGTTTCTGTGGGGAAAAAAATCCCAGCCCTCCTGATGTTGCTTGAATGAGTTCAGTATGTATCTCTCAAGCATAAGGACATTTTCTTACATAACAAGTATATTCAAACTTCTCCCCCCCCCCCGCCGTGTTCACACATTAACACACCTAACAAAAGGAGCAAACGTTCCCTGAGCTCACGCACTACCCAATCCACAAATTCTCCCAGCTGCTCTGAAGGTGACTATTTTACAGTTCGTTTGTTTGAATTAGGGTTTAAACAAGACCCACGCATTGCATTTGGTAGATGTGTTTCCCGAGTGTCTTTTTTTTTTTTTTTTTTTTTTTTTTTTCGGATGCGCAGGCCCAGCGGCCATGGCTCACGGGCCCAGCCGCTCCGCGGCATGTGGGATCTTCCCGGACCGGGGCACGAACCCGCGTCCCCTTCATCGGCAGGCAGACCCTCAACCACTACACCACCAGGGAAGCCCCCGTGTGTCTTTTAATCTGAACTGTCACAAGATGTCACACACACTCACAGTAGGGGGCACAGCCATACTGAGCCCCCGACTCAACCTGCGTGTGCCCCCGCCCCCCACAGAGCCCCTTACACAGACTGCTTCCTCTCCCGGGACATCTCTGGATGCCACAGCTGTGTGTTGAACTCTGCTCTCCTGCTGCAGGCAGTAAGGGGTGCGTTGTCTGTAAAGAACTTAAAAACAAATAATAAAACCATTTGCTATGGGCTGAAATGTGTCCCTCCTCCCAGATTCATAAGTTGAAGCCTTAATCTCCAGTACGATGGTGTTTGGAAGTGGAGCCTTTGGGTAATGAGGTCAGGAGGATGGGGTCCCCATGATGGGATTAGTGCCTTTATAAGAAGAGAGGACAGAGAGCTTGTTTCCCTCTCTCTGTCTCTGTCTCTGTCTCTCCCTTCCCCCTGCCATGTGAGGACACAGTGAAAAGGCCAGAAGAAGGAACTGAATCTGCTGGCACCCTGACCTTGGACTTCCAGCTTCCAGGACTGTGAGAAGAAAATGTCTGTTGCTTAAGCCCCCCAGTCTGTGGTATTTTGTTACAGCACCCTGAGCTAAGACACCACGAAAAGTCAGTCAGCTTTTTGTTACCAGCAGGTACCAGCAGTTCTAAAGAACGTCAGTGATAAAATACTCCTTCCTGCAGCCTACAGGGCTCCCATCACCCCCTCTTGTTATGTCATTGGTCAACGTGACTCTTGCTAAGACTATGCCAGGGGCTTCCCTGGTGGCACAGTGGTTAAGAATCCACCTGCCAGCGCAGAGGACATGGGTTCGAGCCCTGGTCCGGGAAGATCCCACATGCCGCGGAGCAACTAAGCCCGTGCCCCACAGCTACTCAGCCTGCTCTCTAGAGCCCACGAGCCACAACTACTGAGCCCATGTGCCACAACTACTGAGCCCATATGCCACAACTACTGAAGCCTGCGTGCCTAGAGCCCATGCTCCGCAGCAAGAGAATCTACCACAATGAGAAGCCCACACACCGCAATAAAGACCCAATGCAGCCCAAAATAAATAAATTGATTAAAAAAAAAGACTATGACAAAAAGATATTACTGAATCATCAAGAAGCAAAGCTAGTGTGTTGAATATGTGACTAAAATGTCAGTAGGTAAATCTGATAAGGATACGTACCGTAAATTAGCATTTATCTAAAGTCTAAAAGCACACAAAATAATACTATTATTATTAAGATATATATACATATATAACCAAAGTGTAAGGACTTTCCTAGAAATACCAGACACCAAATTTAAGATAGTGGTTTTCTCTGGGAGAGATAGTAAATAAAAGAGGAGAGAGAAATAAAAGAGGTCTATAGACATAAAGGTAGCTTTTCCTGTCATAAGCCAGGTGGTTTGTTAAGTTATTCCCCATACACTTTTTTTCTAAGATATAGTTGATTTACAATATTGTGCTAGTTTCAGGTGTACAGCACAGCAATTCAGTTATACATATATATACATATATATATGCACACACATATATTTATTCTTTTTCAGATTCTTTACCCTTAAAGAAGGGTAAACTCTACCCATAATATTGAGTAGAGTTCCCTGTGCTGTACAGTAGGTCCTTGTTGTTTATCTATTTTATATACAGTAGTGTGTGTATGTTAGGCCCAAACTCCTAATTTATCCCTCCCCCCTTTCCCTTTTGGTAACCATAAGTTTGTTTTCTATGCATATCTCTGTTTCGGAAATAAGTTCATTTGTATCTTTTTTTTTTTTTTTAGATTCCACATATAAGCGATATCATACGCTATTGGTCTCCCCCTGCGCTTTTGCATGATTTAAATATCTTATTCAAAGAATGTGTGCCGGTCAGGCCTACCACCAGGCTCTGTTTCCATTCTCTATGAGGTGGCTTCTCTCCTGGCCTGGGGGCATGACTGAGCCTGGTGCTTCTGAGCCCAGGGCTGGGAACGAGGCAGGTCTGGGAAAAAAGTTATTTTTATCTTTTTTTTTTTTTTTTAGATTCCACATATAAGCGATATCATACGCTATTGGTCTCCCCCTGCGCTTTTGCATGATTTAAATATCTTATTCAAAGAATGTGTGCCGGTCAGGCCTACCACCAGGCTCTGTTTCCATTCTCTATGAGGTGGCTTCTCTCCTGGCCTGGGGGCATGACTGAGCCTGGTGCTTCTGAGCCCAGGGCTGGGAACGAGGCAGGTCTGTGGCTGAGCAGGTGAGCAGTGGCCAGAGCTGGAGGGTGGTGGCCACCATACTGGGACCCCGGGAGTCACGGGGGTAAACCCGCGGCTGGGCACGGGGCGGGGGTGGCGGGGGAGCGCATGGGACAGTGAGGGTGGGGTCTGCAGCCGCGGAAGGGGTGTGGAGAGAAGGGGCGGGGCATATCCAGCGCCGTGGCTGGTCGGCTATAGGAGGGCAGCCGTGGTAAAAATGGAAGCAGCCAGAGATTGCTATTTATAAGAATAGCTACAAAGGCTTGACAACCCAGAGAGAGCGCTGAAGAAGTAAATTGAGGGCTGCTGGGGAAACGCTCGGGGCGTCTCATCTTCAAAGCATTTCTGAGACACGAGCTCATGAATCCTCCGCCAGGGCTCTGGGTGAGACACGGGAGGAAGGGAGGTGGGTGCCACGCGTGGGTGACCTCCCCAGAGCAGCAGAGCCGGCTGCCAGGCCGGGTCACTGCGGGCCGCGAGCACCCCGGTCCCGCCGACGGAGGCAAGTCGAGGCTGCGGGTCGTGGGTCCAGGTCGAGCCCGGCTGAGGCCCACGGGGCTCAGCACACGGCGGGCTGATGCACAGACCCCAGGTGGAAGCGGGTGTGAAGCAGACGAGGCGCTGGGGCGGGAAGGAGGGCGGACAGGGGCCGGGAACGTGCCCCCCACACTTGGTCGGGGGCCGTCTGGGACTCTGGCTCCACTGCGGGAATTCTAGGGTCCTGCGGCAGGGAGGCTGTGACCGCGCTTCCCTGGAGGAAGAGGCCAAGAGTCCGAGTGTCTCGCAGGGTAGCAACGGGGGGCTTTGAATCTGCGTCCCTTTGCACGAATGCCCTGGCCCCTGGCAGGCCCCACTCGTTCCTCCTTTCCACGCCAGGGCCTCTCCTCTGGAGGCCCTCCCGGCTGCCTCAGGGTGTCCCCAGCAGCGCTCCGAAAGCACCCACCGCGCTCAGCTGGCAGCGCTCGTGGCTCGTGGCCCCCTGGACGAGGGGCGGGCTTTCCGCTCGCTGGCTCCCCGCCCTGGCAGCAGCCGGGCTCGCCCCCGGCGTCCTGCAGGGTGACCTCCACTTGGCAAAGCCTCTCCCTGTGTCTCAGGTCCAGAGGAGAAGCTGGGGGCCAGAAGTGGCTGCCCTGCGGCCGAGGGGCTGGGCGGCCCAACAGGCAGGCGCTCCGACCGAAGTGCGGAGCAAAAACACGCTGTACCTGGGTGAGGCCTGTCCCAGTGTCGGCGGAGCATCCAGGTCCCAGATGCGCGGATGCGTCCACGAACGACACAGGGACGGTGGTAGCAACCTCTGCCCCACGAAACACCGTACCCGGACCCAGAGGCATCGCCGCAGTTTCGTGGTTCAGCACGTCCTCCCCCGGCATCCGTGGTGAAGACTATTTCATCGCCCTCCACAGAAGGCGTATTTGTGTGTGCATATGCTTGAGCGAAATTTACTGCAAAGATACGGGTACGCGGCCAGCTGGCAGCACTTTCCAAGCCAGGAGCCTCTTTGAGCAATCTGCCCTAGAGTTCTTGTTTGCAATGCTCAAAACCCAGCCGGGTAAGGAATACACAAGCGCAAAACTGCACTTACCCCGGAGCCCGTCACCCCGCAAAGGAAGGGAGGACCTGGCCTTGGAAGGAGGCATGGAATGGAGACTTTGTAGGGAAATTTAAGGGTCTTGGGCAATTCATTTGGTCCAGAGCATAGATTTCACATTCAGAAGTGAAAGACAGAAATGCAGTTATTCACAAGGACCTGCTGTATAGCACGGGGAACTATACTCAATATTTTGTAATAACCTATAAGGGAGACGAATCTGAAAAAGAATAGATATAGCAAATATCATATGATATCACTCATGTGTGGAATCTAATATTTTAAAAAGACTTACAGATAGTGAAAACAAAATTACAGTTACTAAAGGGCAAAAGTTGGGGAGAAGGATAAATCAGGAGCTTAGGATGAACATACACCTACTACTATATATAAGATAGAGAACCAACAAGGACCTACTGTACAGCACAGGGAACTCTACTCAATATTCTGTGATAACCTCTATGAGAAAAGAATCTGAAAAAGTGATTTTATATATATATATATATATAACTGAATCACTTTGCTGTATACCTGAAACTAACACATTTGTAAATCAACTATATTCCAATAAAATTAAAAATTTTAAAAAAGAATATACATATATGTGTGTGTGTGTTTGTGTGTATAACTGACTCACTCTCTGTATACCAGAAACTAACATGATATTGTAAATCAACTATACTTCAATTTAAAAAATTAAATTAAAGAAAAAAAGAAATGCAATTGTTCAAGCGTCTCTTTTATAGTCTCTTTCTAAAAGGCCTTTTCTAGGGCCTTGGTTGTTTTCCCTGCTCAATGAACATAATTCCTACCACCTTCTCATAAGTGATTTTTTTATTTTTAAAATTTTGTTGATCTTGGAATATGTCAGACACGGTAGTGCTAAAAAGAGACGGAGATGGTGAAGGGAATAGCAAAATGCAAAACCGTGAATTGAGAGGCTGTCAAAATGTTCACCGATTCCTTCCCCTCCCTCCCCCCCTTTTTTGTTTTTAATTTTTATTGGAGTACAGTCGATTTACAATGGCGTGTTAGTTTCAGGTGTGCAGCACAGTAATTCAGTTTTATATGTGTGTGTGTACACATACATGTATATACACACATGTATACATATCTATCTATTCTTTTTCAGATTCTGTTCCCATTATAGATTATGATAAGATACTGAGTATAGTTTCTGTGCTGTACTGTAGGTCCTTGTTGTTTATCTGTTTTATATACAGAAGTGTATATCTGTTAATCCCAAACTCCTAATTTATCCCTCCCCCCCCTTTTTCTCCCCTTCCTTTTTGCATCAGTTTCTCTTTAAGGCTCGTATGAAGGAGCTTCATGGAAAAAAAAGCCCTGGGCAAAAAGCATGCCAAGGGTTGAAGAAAGAAGGATAAAGATACAGTGACGTGGGCAGAATAGTGACCCCTCCACCCCTCCGCCGCCAAAGACATCCGCGTCCCAATACCTAGAAGTGCGAATGAGTTAGGTTGTACAGCAAAGGGGAATTAAGGTCACTAATCAGTTGACCTGAAGTGGGGAGATTATGCAGGAGGGCCCGACATAATCCCAGTGGTCCTTGAAAGTGGAAAAGAGGGTTCTCCCCTCAGGGCCTCTAGAAGACACCTTGGTTTTAGCCCAGTGAGAGCCATGCGGGACTTGTAACCCAGCGAAGGCCTGAAGCAGGAAGCTGGAGAACACAAAGGCAGTTCTAGGGGCAGGAAGGCACAGAAGCAGTTCAACTGGATTCTTCACAGGGCACGTCGGGCCCCGGGGAGGGAGGGAGCCGAGGCACCTGCCCTGGCCGGCCCCTCTCATGCTCAGGACTGGCTGCAAAGTGTGTGGGGCTCACGCAGAGTGAAAATGCAGGCTCCCTTGTTCCAAGTTAGGAAGACTTCTGAGACAGTGACAGGGCTCTTCTGAGCCTGGGGCCCCGTGTGACCGCACAGGTCACAGGCCCACGGAGCCAGCTCTGCTTATAACTATTGGGGCCACGCTGTCACTTGGCTGATGGAGTACCAGGGTATTCAGGAGCTTCTCCTTGGGTCCCCGGCTACTGACAGGCTGTCTGTCTGGTCTCAAGCCACAGCTCCCTTGAATCTCACCCAGTTCTCCCATGGCTGTCCTTTGCCCCAGACTTTAAAGGGAGGATGTGCCTGGCACATATTAACAGAAGCCCCTGTCTGTGCTCCTACCTGCCTGGCCGCCCTCTGAACTGGTTCCTTCCGCTGTTGCTAAGGACGCTTCCACACCCACAGATGGGGCCCCAGCAGATCTGAGAGAGCTCAGATTGGAGACGGGAATCATAAGCAGAATTTTTATCTGAAATTGGAGCAAAAGGAATAAACTGCACAGTTCCTAAAATGCGCATGTTTCTGGCGTTTAGAACCCCTGTTGACATTCCTCCTGGAAAACCCTATATTCTTGCAGGACCCACAGAAGACTTACCCACGTGTGACTCCACGCACCCACCTGCCCGGGCTCCCGTGCACCCCTGCCCAGGGTCTGGGGCTCTGTATTCAGTCTGCGGGCTCCAGCTGTGATGGGCCCGAGTTCGCCCCATATTGATTTTCTATTGCTATTTTCCTTGGGCCTGAATTTCTACTTCTATTTTTATTTTTGTTCTTCCCAGGAGCAGTTTGCTGTGTCCTTGCTGTAAGCCATTTTTTTGTTGAAAGAGATAGGGCAAAAACAAACAAGTAGACAAACCGAGTCCTAGCTTTAAAAAAAAAAAAAAAGGCCACTGAAGACATATCAAGGCCTTCCTGCTATTATCGAGCGAATTCTTTCCCAGGCTGGTCTGAGTTGCACCCAGACTTTACATTAGGCTTTGTTTCAAGGGGTTGGAGGTGCCAGAGGGGAGGCTGCAGCCTGAAAGACGTCCAAGGAAAAAGGCTTCATTTACAGGCGTGCCCACATCATACAGTTGGCAGTGCTGAGCTGAACGGTCTCCCAGCTTCCAGGGGAAAATGAAAGACATTCCCCCTACAGCTTCCCTTTCAAGCTCTCACAGCTGGAAGGGCCGGACAGCCAAGTTCCTCCCTTTTCAATGTGGGTTGTCACTCGGATGCCAGGATCTGCTGATCTATTCGCCAAATACCCAACATGAGAAAAAGACCCATCACAGGTCTTCTTGCTTATCCATCATTAAATGCTCCATTTAACGCAGAAGAACCTCACTTTCCCTTTTCCTCTTCTGCCACAGCTAAAAGAGAAAGCCTCTACCACGAGATAAAAATTACAAAGGAAGTAAAAGAAAGGAACACGATTTCTGAGCAGGCCCCTCGTCTGTAATTCCGCACCTGAGGCTATTGGTTTCATCGAAACTGAGAACAGGAAGGGGGCTTGGGGACCCTCTTGTGTAACCCCCTTATTTTACAGATGGAGAAGCAGTCTCCTGGAGAGGTAAAGTGACTCACCCTGGACCACACAACTAGTCAAGGACACGGGCAGGACCAGATGCACATCACCCGACTCCAGCCTTTACCCGCTGCACCACGAACACCTTCATCAGACCGCAGTCACAAACTCCTGTGCGATTTAATGCCCTTGAAGAAGAGAAAGGTGAGAAAGAGCCCCACTGCTTCTAGGCTATTTTAAACCAGCAACCGCAGCAGTCACGCTCAAGAGCCCAGCTTATTTTTCTTGTCATACGGAATCAAACCGTTTCAGGCAGACTTTCCTAACTCACAAATAAGCTGTGTTCCAACAGTGTGTTTGGAATTTGCTATTTAGGACGCAGCATGTGTTTTCTTCCCAGGAAATCACCTGATCCAATGTGGTTAGAACCCCAGGCCAGGTCACAAAGGCTGACTTAACCAAGAAGTAACCACAGTGGAGTCGAAGCAACCCTTCGCCCTATAGTTTCCAAGCAAAGGCACATTCCAAGTTTCAGATGGAGCTAGGGGGGACACAGCGAGCCCACCAGGGCCCTGGCAGGAAGAGGTCTGGCTCAGATAAGAGCTAAGAGGCCCCAGGTCTTCCCTGGTGGCGCAGTGGTTGAGAATCCGCCTGTCAATGCAGGGGACACGGGCTCGAGCCCCGGTCCGGGAAGATCCCACGTGCCACGGAGCAGCTAAGCCCGTGCGCCACAACTACTGAGCCCGTGCGCTGCAACTACTGAGCCCACGTGCTTCAACTACTGAAGCCCGCGGGCCCTAGAGCCCGTGCACCGCAACGAAGAGCAGCCCCTGCTCGCCGCAACTAGAGAAAACCCGCATGCAGCAACGCAGACCCAATGCAGCCAAAAATAAATAAATTACTGAATTATTTTTTAAAAAAAAGAGCTAAAAGGCCCCAGAGAACCGTGAAACTGGGCACGCACTTCGGATGAGGATGGAGCTGGAGTCACGTCTGCTAGTGAATTGCTGGGCTAGTTCCTCAGCTTCTCTGAGCCTCTGGACAGATGAGGATGATTGTAACACCTCACAGGTGAGACAGAAGAACAAAAGGAGGCAGTGCACAGACCTGTTAAAGCGTCTGGCGTCTGGAGCAAGCTCTCGTTTATTATTGCAGCTGTTCAGCGGAGGGGAGGGGTGGCCCTGGCAGGCTGAGGGGCTGGGGTGCCCGCTGGGGCAGGGCTCTGTGGTGGGGCCGACGGGCCCGAGGCGGCGAGGGGGCCCTGGGCTCTCAGCTGCACGCCTGTGCCTTGGGCAGCGGCCGTGGCTCCACTGGCTCGGGCTGCGGTGGCGCGGGGCCCTGGGGGGCCCTCGGCGGCGACTGGAGGGACCCCGTTATTGAAGGGCCAGGCCCCGCGGTGTGCAGCCTCTGCAGTCATCGCCCATCCCCGGGGATGATCTCCCGAACCTCTCACTGTGTTTCTGGGCCCTTTCAAGTCTCATTTCAGTGACTAAACGCACCAGCCGGTGTAATAATCAAACTCGAAGCTGTGTTAGATTTTGTTGTTGTTTTTTGTTTTTTTAGTGTATTTATTTTATTTTTGGCTGTGTTGGGTCTTCGTTGCGGTGCGCGGGCTTCTCATTGCGGTGGCTTCTCTTATTGCGGAGCACGGGCTCTAGGCGCGTGGCCTTCAGTAGTTGTGGAACGCGGGCTCAGTAGTTGTAGCTCGCGGGCTCCAGAGCGCAGGCTTAGCGGCCATGGTGCACGGGCTTAGCTGCTCCGCGGCATGTGGGATCTTCCCGGACCAGGGCCCAAACCCGTGTGCCCCGCATCAGCAGGCAGATCCTCAACCACTGCACCGCCAGGGAAGCCCGAAGCTGTGTTAGATTTAAGCTCTACACCCTCTTCTTGCAGAATGAGGCCTGCTTCAGGCCTAGAAACCGCAGGGCGAGGGTGTGAGGTCTGGGTCACCTGCTTCTCCTCTCCCCCGCTCCACCCAAAGCCCCATACTCACTGACTGCGGTTCAAACCATCTGGGGTTACACCTACAGGCGGAGGTCCTGGGGGCTCTGGCACTGACCCCTCTGGGTGTCTGTCACACGGGACCTCGCTCTGTCCCAGGACCATGGCTCCAGAGTGGACACTCTAAGACTCTCACGCTTGTCTGGAGGGGAGAGAGAAGTGCCAGAATCCTCCCCCAGGGATACGGTACCCAAGTGTCCCTCTCTGCCCAGGACTGCAGGGTTTCTCAGGATGCAGGGCTTTCAGTGCTGAAACGGGGACAGCCCCAAGTAAACCAGGAGGCACTGGTCACTTTACCCAGGGGCTGGGCACATCACACTCCCCAGCTCCCTCCAAAGGAATCATTTTCTCGTGACTCTTCAGCCTGGGGTGACCAGTGGGCTAGAACTGGCCAGACCAACTTTATGGTCCCTTGGCAGGTCCAGCAGAGGGGGTCTGCCTCGCTCTAGGGTGTAGATTCTTGACATCTTCTAAATGGTGCTCTCTGAGACCTCTGCTTAAATGGAAACCCATCCTCAAACATGGGCCAGAGGAATTTTCAGTGCCGTGGTGCATCCTGAACTGTACGACCCCTCTGGGTTCTTAAGGACATCTCAGCAGGGATCTTTGAGAGAAAAATTTTGCAGCTGGGTGTAGGCGATGGCCTGAGTTCAGATCTTAGCTCATCCTTTTGTTGCCTTGGGCTGTGTTACCTCGAGCGGTTTATTTAGCATCTTGTGCCTCCATTCCCTTACCTGTGAAATGGGTTGACAATGGTCCCTACCTCCTAGAAGACCTAGAAGATGACAAGTTAACCCATGTAACACAGTGTCTGGGACGTGGGAACTGCATAATAAATATTAGTTCTATCAACATTATTACAGCAAGCTGGCACTGGGTAATAAAAAACTATAATAAGTTTCAAATCTGTTGCAGGCCTATTTTCTCAAGCTATTTTCTCAATTTTAAAACAAATTAATGAGTCAGTGTTGCAAAGGCTCCAGGGAAAGGACACACGATCATGCACTGCTGTGGGGAGTTTTATAGTCTCTCTGGAAGGTCGTTTAGCAATAAGTTTCAAAAGCCCTACAAATGCCTTTGACCCAGCAATTCCACTTCTAGGAACTTATCCTGAGGCAACAGAGAACTGCCTAAAGATTAATGTGCATGAGTATTCACTGCAAATATACTTAACACAGGAAATGCTTGGAAACAATCTAAACATTTTAAAGTAGGAGATTCGTTAAATTCTGGTTCATACATACAATGGAATGTAGTACCATGCAACTCTTAAAGGTGATATCATAGATCTATATTTATTGACATGGGAAGATGTTCATGATATGTATAGTGTATGTATTTATAGAGTGTACATTTAAAAGTAATGTATATTCTAGGATTTTTCTGAGCCTAGGGATTATTACCATGTAGCTGAAATGAGAAGGTATATATAATTTTGTAACTTACTTTTTTTTTTTTGCTTAACATTATGTAAGAACAATTTAGCACCATATAACAATGCTTCTGCGAACTTCAACAGTAATAATACCCATCAAGTTGATGTTGCATGATTTAGATAATCATTTATTATTAGAGCAGGTTATTCCAAATGGTTTTTTGTTAGTAACATATTGTTAACATTTTTGTGCATAAAATAATACTTTTTTTTTTCATTTTCAGGAGTAGTATTTTCTTAAGAGTAACACCCCAAAGTCAAATCAAAGTGTGTTTGAGGGGGATATAAATATTTTGAAGGCTTTCAATGTATGCTGCTTTCCAACATGGTTATCCCAATTCACACCAAGCCTAGGTCTGGAGTCCATGCTTGTCCATTTAATATAGCTTGTCAGCTCTTCTCTGCAAAGAAAGGAGATTGCCCTGCTCACATGATGCCTTTCAAAGGTTTTCTGTTTCAACTGAGCAGATCACCCTGAGAGTGACACTCCTGTCCTGATGAACTCTGGTGGTTCCAGATGAAACTGTGCACCAAATCCACAGATAAAGGAAAAAAAGGAAAAAAGTATTCCACGGTAACCAAACCCCTACACATACTCACCAACAGATGGGTCTATATAGAAGAATAATTGGTTATGCAATATTAACTCAACACAACATTTCAGCAAGTTTTAAGTACTTCTTTTTAAAAATTTTGTTCAGTTCAAACTATCTTAAGTGCTTTTGACTTGCTCTTGAGTAAGCCTTTATTTCTGATTAATTTTGTATATTTTTTTCAGAATTCTTTTTTTTCGAGACCAACTTTAAAAAAAAATTTCACTGGAGTATAGTTGCTTTACAATGTTGTGTTAGTTTCCACCATACAGCAAAGTGAATCCGCTATACATATACATACATCCCCTCTTTTATGGATCTCCTTCCCATTTAGGTCACCACAGAGCACTGAGTAGAGTTCCCTGAGCTATACAGTAGGTTCTCATTAGTTATCTATTTTATACGTAGTATCAATAGTGTATATATGTGAATCCCAATCTCCCAATTCCTCCCACCCCACCCCTTTTCCCCCTTGGTGTCCATACGTTTGTTCTCTACATCTGTGTCTCTATTTCTGCTTTGAAAATAAGATCATCTATAACATTTTTCTAGATTCCACATATATGTGTTAATATATGATATTTGTTTTTCTCTTTCTGACTTACTTCACTCTGTATGACAGTCTCTAGGTCCATCCATGTCTCTACAAATAACCCAACTTCATTCCTTTTTATGGCTGAGTAATATTCCATTGTATATATGTACCCCATCTTCTTTATCCATTCCTCTGTTGATGCACATTTAATCTATCCTTTTTATTTATGTATTTATTTATTTATTTTTTGGCCGTGTCACACGGCTTGCGGGATCTTAGTTCCCTGACCAGGCATCGAACTCGCACCCTCGGGCATGAAAGTGCGGAGTCCTAACCACTGGACCACCAGGGAATTCCCTCAGAATTCTTGGTAATACAAAATTCACATGCATTAAGAAAGAAGCATCTTAGTGGAAGCCTCCGAAAAAAATTGACTAGAAGAAGCTTCAAAATGTCAAAAACTCCCTTGTTCTATCACAAAGGAAGCTAAAAAGTCTAATTGACAAAAGCATGAAATTAAGGGAAAGAATCATATAAAAAATCACAACTAAGAAAATATAAATCATGAAAATGACACGACAATATTTTAAGAATCAGATCATGCCAAAAGCAGTACTTCATTAAGAGGAAAAGAGAAGTTTTGAGCATAAATAACGTGTTTGAATAACCCAATTTAATGAAGAAGAAAGAATCTTATGGATATATTTTTTAAAGATTTGCATTCTTGGTGATTTGATCACAAAATATTGACATCAACAAGGATAGCAAGCACAGACTCATAATAGACCACTACTAAAAGGACACTGACCAGTGTCAGAAAATAATCTAGCAGAAAATGTAGATTATATATAGCGTATTATAGCGGTTTGTCCTTTAGTTGAACACTACAAATATTATGTTATTTTTCTGGATTTTATGATGTTTGTTGGTATTTGTTAGTTTTTAAAATTTTGTACTTCCTTGTGATTTCCCCTGAATTAATATTCACATTTATGCCTAATTTGGACTTCACCATTTGATATTCTTTTTCTCAGAAAGGGTCCCAGTCTGTATAAGCCTCAGGTCCTCCAAACGTGGATCTGCCCCGGCTGAGAACATACGTGCCTGCAAACATTCTCAGAGAAGATTCCAGAGGCAGCTCTTCTCCGTCATCATACTTGGCGTGTTTTGAAACAAGAAGGCTTAGCATAGCCAAAGGACCTTTGGGAAGGAGTATACAATGGCAGGAAAACCCTCTCTCCATAGCTTCTGCAGGTGAAATAAAGGGTCGATTCACTGAAGGCCTTGACGTTCAACACTCAAACATTTACTGAAGATCTTCTACGTACACCCGGCACTGGAGACACAGGTAAATAAGAGGATGCTAGTGAGAGAGTGAATACAGCGGAGAAACCAGCTTGAGAGACAGCTCCCCAGCAAGGCACCAGCACAAAGCAACCCTGGCTCGCATGATGCCTCAGGCAGACAGCATCCCTGGGTCCCTTTAAGTCACAAGAACAGTGGCTGTTTGGGAGTCCGGTGCAGGTGATTATCCAAATGCTCGATTTCACTGCAGGGGTCTCCCTCCGTCCCCCACCTTGGAAGCGCGGTGGTGGAAGGGTGGGGGCCTCCCCCCCAGGGACCCGCCCTCCGGTCCTCCTTCTCCCTCCCACCAGCCAGGGTTATTGATGAGGGGTGGGGCGGGGGAGGGGCAAGGAGCAAGGATGAAGGAGCAGCAAGGACCTCATTCAATTGCTTCTGCAGTTACGTGACCTTGGGGTCCAAGAGCTAGCGTCCACTTGGGCCGCTTCTGTGGATTTCTTGGAGAAGCCACAAGGATTTCTGCCGCCAAGTTTCCGACTCAGTGTCGCCAGATAAAATACAGAATGGCCAGCTAAATTTGAAGCTCAGATAAACAATAAATACTGATACTGTTTTTAAAGTATATCTCTATTTGAGATACTGCATGTGACACGCTAAAAACGTACTAAGAGCCCATTCATCGCTTATCTGAAGCTCAAATTTAAATGGCCACCTTGCGTTTGTGGCTGTTAATTCTGGCAACCCTAACCCAGCCGCCGTTTTCACCGTGAGGTCGCGGGGTGTGTGTGTTGGAACGGGGTTTGCAGCCACCCTCCGGCTCCTGGCTTCCCGGCGGTCCGTCTCTCTGCTGGTCCCTTTTCCCTCCCACCCCAGGCAGCCCTCTGGGGTGCGGTCCCTTTCAAGGAGGCTCCAGTCTCCCCACTAGTGACACAGGTCTGGTCCAAGGGAACCACACACCTTTGCCTCACTGCGCTCGGGGACAGGGCAGTGCTGGCCCAGCGCAGCCCCGACTTCTCGGCCCGGCCCTCACATTTCCCCAGACACTTAAAGGTGCAAGGGAAGCCCCCCTCACTCACCTGGAGGTGAGGGGAGGCAGCTGTCTGCCCTCCCCCACGGAAGGGCACTGGCGATGTGGGAACACAGCCTCCAGCCAACCTCTCTCTCCAGAGAAACCCTCTGACTTGTCCTTCAGAGGCTGGAAGTGCGGAGGGGCTGGTGCTGACAGATGGAGTTTCACCTTCTCTGAGCTTGACCTGTGTGGGGTCTCAGCACCCCACATGGAGAGGGGGCTTTGAGGCCTCTGCTGAAACTTCTAAATCACAGGAAAAGTCCCCTTTAACATCCAGTTTTATGCCCTTCTTATGAAAGAAGTCCAAATGGGGCACAGTGGGAGCTGGGGAAGAGCTCAGGTAGCTGGGTCTGGGGCAATCAGGAAGGGCTTCCTGGAAGAAGAGCCACCTGGCAGGCCAGCATCCAGTGCTGCTCAAACCTTAAAGTGACTGTGATCCCAGGGATTCAATGAAAAAGCAGATTTGAACAGATACACACCCCTATATATAAAACAGATAAACAACAAGGATTTACTGTATAGCATAGGGAACTATAGTCAATATCTTGTAATAACCTGTAATGGAAAACAACCTGAAGCTGTACAGCTGAAACTAACACAATATGGCTTTTTTGTTTGTTTGTTTTATAAAGACTTTTTTAAAAGATTTTTTTGATGTGGACCATTTCTTTTAAAGTCTTTTATTGAATTTGTTACAATATTGCTTCTGTTTTCTGTTTTGATGTTTTGGCCCCGAGGCACGTGGGATCTTAGCTCCCCGACCGGGGATCGAACCCGCAGCCCCTGCATTGGAAGGCTAAGTCTTAACCACTGGACCCCCAGGGAAGTCCCCAACACAACTTTGTAAATCAACTATAGTTAAATTAAAAAATAAATAAATGGAAAAAAAAATTTTTTAATCGGATATGGCTTTGGTAGGCCTGGGACTCTGCATTTCCCGCAGCTCAGATGCTGTCCCCACAAGCACATTGGGCAGAGAGGGGGTTGCTCGGTCCCTGGGGTGGGGTGGGAGGGGCTGGCATGGCAGTGGGGGGGAGCAACAAGTGTGAACACAGGAGTTCAGGGTGGGTCAATGCACCTTTGTGGGTTCAGCCTGCAGGTCAGAGGCTGAAAGCGCCCCAACCACGCTGGTGGGAGGGGGATGGGGGGGTTAGCAGTAGATGAAGGTCCAGACTACACCCGGCAAGGCTAGAACAGGAAAAGCGGGCCCTAATTGTGTCAGATCTTGTAAAAAACCACTTTACCAGCGGGCCTGCTTAATCGCGTTTCTCAAAGCCGTGTGAGCGTTAATTACTTGGTGATTCTGACGGCTTGACTGCCTGGGACGCTGGCATTCAAGTCTTACTTTGCACAATGCCCAGCTGGCCCTGGCTCGCCTGGGTTCATGCAACACTGTGCCTCTCAACACGCGTAGGACACGCAAGTCACCTGCTGCAGGTCTACTGTCGCAATGTGACCGAGTCCTACCCACACATGTCCGACTTCTGGCCTACCGAACTGTACGTAAACTGTGTGGTTTGCAGCCACTAAGTTTGCAGTGATTTGCTGCAGCAGCAGTGGAAAACCACTGCCCTGCCGGGAATGACGTCCCTCTTCCTTGAGAGAGGAAGGCCTCTGGCCTGACGCTGGGAAGTGCTTCCCTGGACTGTCACACCCAAAGGCTGAAACTCCCAGAAGCAGCTGCTCTTTTCTCAGAACAATGAGTTGCTTGTCAGCCTGGAAGAACAGGATGACAAATCCGCTTTGCAGACGGCCCTGAGTGCGACCAACCGGCAGGCCCTCCCTCGAAGGCAAGTTGGTCCTTGAAAGCTCGCCTTCAGTCCTGTTCCCCATCTGGCTCATTTGGTCGTCCAGCTTTGTGCGGAAAGCCCTCTCAGTTCTTCTTGAAGAGCAAAGCCGTGTGGACACCGCAAGCGGAGTCCCCACACGCCTCCCTAGGTGGCTTTGGAGAGCGACCCCTGCCCGCGTGTCTTGAGGGCACCTTCATTAGACCCATGGGGCAGTCAGAGCAGGAAGGGATTTGGAGCTGGTCCAGCCCCGCCGTTTCATTTTGCACAGGAGGAGGGAAGGAAGGAAGGGAGAAAGAGGAAGCTGGGGTCAACAGCTAGAAAACCCCTCTCCCAGGGCAGGATTCCAACAGATGGCGTGACGTGGAAATTAAGAAGGCAAGGAATGTTGGGAGCTGTGGGACATGGTGCCATCAGCCAAGAGGGCACCCCTGAGGGCTAGCAAAGCCGTCACCCCGGACCCACCAGGGCTCAGAGAGTCGAGCAGCCAGGATGGGGGCTGGGGGGCTGGTACAGGGCTTCAGTGGCTTCTGTCACCTCCCCAGCAAGAGAGTAGGCGACGGAGGTCACACACCAGATAAACAAAGCTGCGGGGACCTCAGACTCCAACTTCCACGAATGGTCAATCTGTTCAAGCCACTAAATGGACACACTGTTTCTTCCACATACACATTGTTTTCTAAAGGATCACTTAACCTCTCCACAAATGAATGCACGTCCACCTGCTAATTTTCTAAGCAACTGAGCAAATTCAACTCTCTCTCTCTCTATTTGTAACATGCTTTGAAGCCTCTTTGTGAGTTTAAATCTCACAGCATTGGGCCAGTGTCCGCTTTGTCCTTTGTGGCTGGCAAAGGTACCCTCTTCTACGGGGGCGGCTTGTGTCCTCCGAGGGAGGCCTGAGTTCCCCTTTGGCGGAGTAGCCATGGGTGAAGGGGCAGCGCTTGGGCTCAGAGGCGGAGGAGCCTCGACGCTGGGCTTTGCGGGGCCCCGCAGAGCCTTTTAGGAGCCGCCTCGACCCCAAAGACTCCTAGGCTGCACAAGTATTAAAGTAATTCCTTCGGCACACAAGTTCGTCTCCCCTGTGCCAGGCACGAGAGCCCTGGCTCCTCCCTTGAATCCTCGTCCCTGCGGGTCCCCCCGGACCCCAGTTCGCCGACCTCCCAGCCTGATACAGGAAGCGGCCTCTCTTCGTCTCTAACCTCTTCTTTCTTCCGGGATCTTTTTTTTTTTTTCAGCGGTACGCGGGCCTCCCACTGTTGTGGCCTCTCCCTTTCCGGAGCACAGGCTCCGGACACGCAGGCTCAGCGGCCATGGCTCACGGGCCCAGCCGCTCCGCGGCATGTGGGATCTTCCCGGACCGGGGCACGAACCCGCGTCCCCTGCATCGGCAGGCGGACCCTCAACCACTGCGCCACCAGGGAAGCCCCAGGGAAGCCCCTCGGGATCTATTTTGGATCCTCCTCCTTGGCTTGGTGGATGCGCGGAGCGTTCCAGGCCGGCCTCGCGCGCAGGCGCCTGCCCTCCCCCGCCGTGGCCCGGATGCTGGTCCCCTAATAAAGCCCTCGGAGCTGCAGGCCGGTATCCGCAGGGGACCGAGGCAGGCCGCGCGCTCTCCCTGGCGCCGCCGAGGCCCCCAGTGGGCCCGGCATGGCAGCCTGGAGTTCCCGTCACCGGGGGCACTGCCGGCAAGCGCGGGCTGCCCAGCTCCCCCGAGGTAGCTCCCGCCCCCTGCGCGGCCGGCCCCGCCACCCCGTGACGTTTCGCGCCGGAGCTCCCTTTCTACCCCGTGCAATGCTGTCTCATCGGTGCGTTCAGAGAAGGCCTCTGCCATCTGCGGCGGGTCTGCGGGGAAACGGCCGTGCGTTTATTTCTGTCGCCCATTGTTCGCTAAGAATATCCAGGTGTTCTCATAACGGAGAGACCAGCACAGGAAAGCGTGTGGGGTGGTGGAAAGGATGCCGAACTCAGGATGAGGAAAACAAGCCCCACGGCCCCGAGCTCCTGGCCTCAGCAAATCTCTTAGTTCAGGAGCCTCACTTTCTTCCTCTGGGGAGAACGATGAGCCTCCGGTACGTGCTGTGCCGACCTCAGAGGGATGTGCTGACAACCCGGTGTGGGTCGCACCTTCTCTCAGGCCCCAGTGGCTGGAAGGACAGCTGAATCCACGTTAAGGACGTCACAGCTCCTGCTTTCCAGCATTCCCCCGCGGAAGTCTCAGTGGAGATAGTTCGGGCGAGGCTCCCGGGGGTGTCTCAGGAGAACCCCCAAAGCTTCTCAAGGCCTGAGAGGCCCTCCATACAACTACCCATACTCCCCGGGGAGGCTGAATTCCAGGGTTTTCTCAAAGCTGCAGATACCAAGAGGTGTCAGAAAGGGTCTGTGCGCTCCCCGGCGCCCCACCCTGTCCCACGGCCTCACCGACCCAGCAGGGAGCGCGGAGCCCAAGCACGGGGTGAGGGTGCAGCACCAGGCCCTGGGCTGGGGTCTCACCGTGCCCTCACTGAACCCGGACGGCTGCCCCCTGACATGAGCACCGCCCCGTCCTCACTTTACCAGGATCACTCAGCTGGTGGTAGTAGGCGGTCGGGCCATGTTGTCGTTTTGGCTACTTAGCGTCTGGATGTACTTACTCTAGGCTTTCTTCCAGAAGTTTTGTACTTTCTTTTTTTTTTTAATATAATTTGTTGACGTAGAGTTGATTTACAGTGTTGTTTGGTGCACAGCAAAGTGACTCAGTTATACATATATATACATTCTTTTTCACATTTTTTTCCATGACAGTTTATCATGATGGGATATTGAATATAGTTCTCTGTGCTCTACAGTAGGACCTTGTTGTTTATCCATGCTGTATATAATAGTTTGCATCTGCTTACCACAAACTCCCGCTCCATCCCTCCCCAACCTCCCCATCCCCTTGGCAACCACAGGTCTGTTCTCTATGTCTGGAAGTCTGTGTTTTGTAGATAAGTTCATTCATGTCATATTTTAGATTCCACGTATAAGCGGTATCATATGATATGTGTCTTTTTCTGACTTACTTCACTCAGTATGATCATCTCTAGGTCCATCCATGTTGCTGCAAACGGCCTGATTTCATTCTTTTTTATGACTGAGTAGTATTCTATCATATAGGTACCACATCTTTATCCATTCATCTGTCCGTGGACATTCAGGTTGCTTCCATGTCTTGGCTGTTGTGCAAAAGACACACTTCTCCCAGACGGTCTGAGGTTAGAGAGCACCCTAGACGGCATGGACCCCTCCAGGGAGCCCCCAGCAGGTTGTCTCCAACCACTGAGAGCAGAGACGGAGGCCCAGCACGCGGTACGACAAGATGCGGACAGGAAAAATGAGGTGGCTCAGTTTGTAGTGACGTGAAAAGTTCTCCAAGATTTACTGGAAATGAAAAAAGCAAGCGTGATTGTTTTATCACATTTGTATAAAAAATGAATAGGTATGATTTAGCAAAATACAGATGGATAACTTCTGAAAAGAGACACACAAAACAGCGAACAGGATTAGGATAGAGAGGAGGGAGATTTTTTTACTTTTACATTTTTTATTACATTTATAATAAAAAATGAAACTGATTTTTAAACAATCCAATTTCTATGGCATTTTCCCCAGATATGGGATGGGTGTGGCTTCAAAATCTTTTTATTTTTTTATTTTTGTTTGTTTGTTTCTTTTTCTTTTTTTTTTTTTTTGGCCGTGCAGCTTGTGGGATCTTAGTTCCGTGACCAGGGATCAAACCCACACCCTCAGCAGTGAGAGGGCGGAGTCCTAACCACTGGAACTCCAGGGAATTCCCTATTTTTTTTAAATTAACGTATAGTTGATTTACAATGCTGTGTTACTTTCAGCTGTACAGCAAAGTGATTCAGATATATATATATAGATATATATAGATAAATATAGATATATACTTTTCATTTTCTTTTCCCATACAGGTTATTACAAAATATTGAGTATAGTTCCCTGTGCTATACAGTAGGTCCTTGTTGATTATCTATTTTATATATAGTAGTGTGTATATGTTAATTCCAAATTCCTAATTTATCCCTACCCCCCTTTCCCCTTTGGTAACCATAAGTTTGTTTTCTATGTCTGTGAGTCTGTTTCTGTTTTGTAAATAAGTTCATTTATATCATTTTTTTTAGATTCCACATATATGTGGAATCTTATTTAAATAAATTCTCCCTATGATTCTCATGTGACACCAGAGTTGGGAGCCCCTGTGTTAAGGCCTTAAGGTTCCCAGCAGTGTATTAACTGGGAGAGGTGGTGTGATCTGCTGTTATTGTAGGATGAGTCACCCTCTCAGATTAGCTCCTGGGGGAAAAGGAGGCTGACAGAATTCAACAGGCCTACAGTGATGTGTTTCAGGGGACAGAAGTGAGTTTCTCAAGTAGGGCACCCCAGGGGAAGCCAGAGGGCACTGCCCTGTCAGCTAGGGCTGCCAGAGCAAAACATCACAGACTGTGTGGCTTAAACAACAGAAGCTTGTTTTGTCACAGTTCTGGAGGCTGCAAGTCCCAGACCAAGATCTGGCAGGGTTCAGTTTCTGCTAAAAGCTCTCTTCTTGGCTTGCAGACGGCCACTTTATCGCCACATGACCTTTCCCCTGAGTGTGCTTGGACAGAGAGAGCGCCCTGCTGTCCTTTCTTATAAGGACACGAATCCTATGGGATCAGGGCCCCACCCTTAGGACCTCATTTTGCCCTAATTACCTCCTTAAAGGACCCATCTCCAATACAGTTCCATTTGGGGTCAGGGGTCCAACGTGAATTTGGGTGTCGGGGGACACAAAATTCAGTCCATAACAATGCCCAAGAAGTGGAAAAGAGAGAAGTGGAAGACAGGCCGGCCCACAGGGACAGCCTCAGAGGCCTCACTTTGTCTCCAGAGCTGGCCCTGTTGGCCTCCATCTTCTGTTCTCCCCACCACCAAGCAAGGACTTGTAACTTAGGAACCCACAGGCAGTTAGGATATTTGTTTTATTTGGAAGCCCCCAAATTATGTTTAAAAATAATTCTAGGTTTCTTAAGAAAGACAGGTTGGGGAAAAACATCTGGAATGAAATACATCCAACAGACCATTGACATAGACCAAAAGAGAAAAAAATAAAACCACTCCAAATTATGCTGTTCTTAACAGTGCCAGGAAAGGCATGAACACAGGGAGGGGTAGCAGAGTGGGAGGGAAACAAACTTCTCACCAGTTGTAAGAGAACGTGGTGGAAGCCAGCGTGTGGGTAGGTCTGGGAGCCTTCACTCTCACATTACTTAAAGAAAGAATTTTCATTTAAGTCATTTTGAGTCTTTCTCAAAAAAGTAACTTTTATGTGTGGTTCTAAATTACAGACCTGAGTCAACTCTGAGGAATTTCACACAAGAACTTGGTATCCAAGTTCCCCTCCTCCCCAAAGCCCTGGCTCCACGGGCTTTGTCCTGCCCCAGTAATACTGGTTATCCTCTAAGAATAAGTGTGCTTCTGGGAGATGTCCTTCTCAACAGCTGTGTCGCTGTGTGATGCTCTGATATAATAAGGAATATATATTCGCTCTTTGTCCCTGGTTCCTGGCACAAGAGCTTCTAAAACCCCCCGGAATTTCCTGAGTGATTGAGGTGCCTTAGGCTGAGGGGCTCCTAGGTGGCTTCAGGATGGGGGCCTGAGAGACCAACCACAGATTAGAGGATTGGAAATTGCAGTCCTACCCGTGGTCCTCCAGGAAGGGGAGAAGGGCTGGGGGTTCAGTTAATCATCCCTGGTCAATGATTTAACCAATCATACCTATATAATGAAACCTTCATAAAAACCCCTAAACCGGGCTTCCCTGGTGGTGCAGTGGTTAAGAATCCGCCTGCCAATGCAGGGGACACGGGTTCGAGCCCTGGTCCAGGAAGATCCCACATGCCGCGGAGCAACTAATCCTGTGTGCTGCAACTACTGAACCTGTGCTCTAGAGCCCGCGAGCCACAACTACTGAGCCCACGTGCCACAACTACTGAAGCCCGCACACCTAGAGCCCGTGCTCCACAACAAGAAAAGCCACTGCAATGAGAAGCCCGCGCACTGCAACGAAGAGTAGCCCCCACTCGCTGCAAGCAGAGAAAGCCCGCGCAGCAACAAAGACCCAATGCAGCCAAAACTAAATAAATAAAATAAATAAATTGATTTTAAAAAAGAAAACCCTAAACCACAGGGTTCAGAGAACTTCCAGGTTGGTGACCACATTGAGGTGCTGGGAGGGTGGCGTGTCCAGAGAGGGCACGGAAGCCCCATGACCCACCCCAATCTTATCCTATGTACCTCTTCCATTTGGCTGTTCCTGAGCTGTAACCTTTATACTAAACTGGTAATAGTAAGCAAACTGTTTTCCTGAGTTCTGTGAGCCATTCTAGCAAACTATCAAGCCCAAGGATGGAGTCATGGGACCCCCTCTTTATGGCCAGTTGATCATAAGTACAGGAGGCTGGTGACCTGGAATTGGCAGCTGAAGTTGGGACAGTCTTGTCTGCCTGAGCCCTTAGCCTGTGCGGTCTGACACTCACTCTAAGTAGTAAGCGTCAGAATTGATTTAAAAGGTAGGACACCAAGTTGGTGTCCAGAGCGGTGGAGAACAGGGTGTTGTTGCTGTCTGAGAGCTGGAATGTGAAAACCACCTTCAGTGCTTCCACGTGTCCAAGGTACTGAATTGAAAAGGACTGACAGCGGCAAAAACTCTTTCCAAAGGGACAGTGAAGGACCCCCAAGGCCATAATAGTGATTCCTCATTGCTAATCGGTTCATCGGGGAATGACCTTGGGGACAAATCTGTCCTGAGAGCCTACTGCCCTGAAAGTCTGTTGATTCCTTTAGAAGGGGAGACAGCGGGAAGGGGGCCTCATCACTGGGCATCTGTCAGGGGCCTCGTAGAAATTCTGTCTCATTCTTGATCAGTTCCACAAGGTTCTTCTCATTGGGTACATTTCACAGATAACGAAGTTGAGTCCCAGAGATTCCGGGCTCCAGAATCAAGCCCTTCCAGCTCCTCCACCCACCGGCTGTGACTTGGAGCAAGTTACTAAACAAGCTATGTCTCGGGCTCTTCATCTGTAAAATGGGGAGAACGATACATTCTCCCCTATAGTGTACCTGAGGGGACAGAGATAATACATTGTGTTTAGCAGAGAAATAAGCAATCAATAAATATTAGGTACCATTATTGTCATTGTTATGATGAGAAAGGTGACACGGCTTGCTCAAATTCAAATTGCTATTAAGAGCTGAAGCTGGGGGACTACCCTGGTGGCACAGTGGTTAAGAATCCGCCTGCTAATGCAGGGGACACGGGTTCGAGCCCTGGTCCGGGAAGATTCCCACATGCCGCGGAGCAACTAAGCCCCTGAGCCACAACTACTGACCCTGCGTTCTAGAGCCCTCGGGCCACAACTACTGAGCCCGCGTGCCACAACTACTGAAGCCCGCGCGCCTAGAGCCCGTGCTCCGCAACAAGAGAAGCCACACAGTGAGAAGCCCGCGCACCGCAACGAAGACCCAACGCAGCCAAAAGAAAAACACCTGAGGCTGGGATTTGCCTCGCTGCCTCAGTCCAAAGCACGCATTCTCCTCATGGCTCAGCGCTGTCTTTCTAAGCTGAGGATGAAAGACAGGCAGAGACACTCCATCCTCTTCCCCTAAGGAGGGTCCCAGTAGCTAAGGGTATGGATTTGGTTGATGTAAACTTCTGGCCACAGGGTTTATTTTGTGGCTCTGGGTGGGAAAGGGGGGCTGGTTCCCTGGCACCTGCTGTAACACAGGCCCAGGGTGAGGCCTGGGAAAACCGGCCTCAGTGGGCAGGGCTGGAAGCTGGGCGGTGCAGGCCCGGTGCCAGAGGGGTGCAAGGCCCAAGCACTGTGTCTGTGGGCTCCACGGGCCAGCAGCGCAGGAGCGTCGGGGACGTAGTCGGAAAGGCAGGCCGAGGGGGGACTTGCCGGAGTCGGCGTTTACGGTTGAGCTGGAAGATCTCGACTGTGGCGCTGGCAGCCGGTGGGTGACCTGGAGCGTGAAGGGCGGGGTCCGTGTCTCCTGGGCACCCTGGGGGAGGGTGGCGCGGGCGGCCCTGGCCATTCCTAGCTCTCCCAGCGAGGGCGTAGGGGCAGCGGGGGCGGGGCGGGGTGATGACGTGGGTAAACGACCGCGGGACGAGAGGAGCCGGGCACCGTCCCTTACGCGCCAGGGACTCCACTCGCGCCGTCTCAGCCCGCACCATGGGCTCATTTAGCAGCTGGCCTCACCCCAGGGCACCAGTGCGGACACCAAGGCTCATACAAGTCAGGTAATAATGCTCAAGGTCAGCGTCAGTCTAACAAGCTATTAAAAGTCTGCTTAGGATACTGCAAAGCAGGAACATGTAGAAACGGAATGTCATTCTTTTTTAGGGCTGAGTAGTATTCCATTGTGTGTGTGTGTGTGTGTGTGTGTGTGTTATATATATATAATACACACCACGTCTTCATTTTTGTTGTTGTTGGTTAAATTAATTTCAGTTTATTTCTTGTACATCTCAATCAAATAACTACCCTCACTTAGTGTTAAGATGCCACTTTTGTTAAGAAAAATTTTTTTTAATTTTATGTTTTTAATTGAAGTATGGTTGATTTACAATGTTATCTTAGTTTCAGGTGTACAGCAAAGTGGTTCGGTTATACATATATATGTATTCTTTTTCAGATTCTTTTCCCTTATACGTTATTACAAAATATTGAGTATATTTCCCTGTGCTGTACAGTAGGTCCTTGTTGGTTATCCATTTTATACATAGTAGTATGTTTATATTAATCCCAAACTCCTAATTTATCCCTCCCCAACCCATTTCCCCTTCGGTAACCAAAAGTTTGTTATGTCTGTGGGTCTATTTCTGTTTTGTTTGTATATAAGTTCATTTGTATCATTTAAAAAAATTCCACATATAAGCAATATCATATGATATTTGTCTTTGTCTGACTTACTTCACTTAGTATGATCATCTCTAGGTCCACCCATGTTGATGCAAATGGCTTTATTTCATTCTTTTTTATGGCTGAGTAATATTCCATCGTGTATATATACCACATCTTTTTTAACCATTCATCTGTCACTTAGGTTGCTTCCATGTCTTGGTTATTGTAAATAGTGCTGCTATGAACATTGGGGTGCATGTGTCTTTTAGAATTAGTGTTTTCATTTTCTTCAGATAAATACACAGCAGTGGAATTTCTGGATCATACGGTAGTTCTATTTTTAGTTTTTTGAGGAACCTCCATACTGTTAAAAACTTGCTTTTCAAAATAATTTTCAATTTGAATTTTCTAAAGATGCATCATTGTTGGAATGCATTGTTGGAAAAGGAATCATTGTTGGAAAAAAATCACAACGTTGTTGGACTTCCTTACAATTATTTTTAAGTCCTAAACAGAATGGAAGGAGAAGGATGGAAAAATGGCTTTTTCTCCTCATTTTCCTCTCTTTTTAGGGGGTGAGGGAAGAGGAGGAAACCTTTTCCAGATGCCCTCAGCAAATTTCCCCCAGCACCTCACAGGTAGAACTGGATCTCTCTTTCTCTCTCTCTCTCTCTCTCTCACACACACACACACACACACACACACACACACACACACACACACACACACACACACACACACCAGACCAGTTACTGGAGAAGGGACAGACCAGTTACATAACATTAAATGTCTTAGAACAATTACGACTTATACTATGGGGCTGGGCAAACTGTCACACCATAAAATTGGGCTCCGTTAGCAAGAAAGTTACTGGAGAAGGGAAACTGCATAACATTAAATGTCTTAGAACAATCACGACTTATACTATGGGGCTGGGCAAACTGTCACACCATAAAATTGGGCTCCGTTAGCAAGAAGAAGGGGACAAAAGTTGTTGAGTAGGCAGTGGATGGAACCCTCCCAACCCTACAGGCTGCTCCAGAATCACTGGGGAGCTGGTGAAGCGCGACTGTTCATTTAGCAAAAGGTTACCTTGGGTTAACGTTTATTAGCTGTGAGTTTTTAAAAGAGAGTATTCACTGACTCTCATGGAAACCCGAACCCCATGACACAGCAGTGTCAGCACAGTGTTCTAAGCAAGTTTCCCCTTGGGCCTGTCCCCTCCCTTTATTCCTCTCATTTCCCTTAATCAATGAAGCTCCCTGTATGCCATCTTCACTCTGTCTCTGCTTCCCCCTCCCATTCACTCACTGTCGTCTGCCTTCCACTCCCACCTCCTCCTTGAGACTGTCTAGCAAAGTCATGAACGAATCTTAGACTCCCAGTCTCGGGCATCCTCTTCCACCCCCAGCTTCCTCAGCTCCGGAGCGCTGCGCTGTCAGCCGCTGCAGTGGTCTGGACAGGTTATCCTCCCTTGAAGCCCGTGACCCTCCTCTCCCCCCACCCCGACTGGTCCGCCCACAGGGGCCTATTCCCAGATGCTGGCGCACACTCCCCAGGATTCTTTCCCTTCTTTCTTCTTGTCCCCCTCCAGACACTGTCCTTATGACCTGTGCTGCCATCTCAAACCTCTAACTCCAGGTCAGGCTGCAGTGAATCTGTATATTTCATTGACTTCTGGATGGTTCTACCTAGAATCTCACAGGCACCTCCAGTTCAGCTTCTTCTAAATTGGATTCATCGTTCTCACCTTGAAATCTGCCCCCCTTTGTCTCGTGCTCCTGGCCCTGGTGACACACTGCTCCCCACCCAGCCCCCGGGCAAGCCAGAGACCTGGGTCTCACCTGCGTCATGTAATAAATGATTGAGTCATCCACTTAATATCGCAAGGACCTCTGTTCTCTTTTATATCCACAATTTCCACCCTGGCTCAAGCACTGATTGTAAACCTCTGGGATATTACAAGGGTCTGAAACTGACCCCCCTCCCCCCCCAGTCTGTGCTCCCCTATCATCATAGTGGTCTTTATAGAACGTCTGGGTGGTCACACCTCCTTCTATGGCTCTTCTCTGCTGTCAACACCAAGTTTATGACACGCAGATGCGAAGGCGGTCCACCTCTCCATCCTAATTCCCGTTCTTTCTTCTTGGCTCAGGCTCTCTCCATGCTGGCTGCTGACAGCACACTGCTGTACCTTTGACAAAGTGAGTGGCTTACATTTATGTATAACACTTTTCGATTTTTATAGCTCCATGGCGGGAGGTCAATATTAAATGGGATTGGGCTTGCTGAAACCTCCAACTTCAAATTTCCTTACCTGCAAGATGCGTATATATGTCTTGCTCAGAGGGGAGCTGGGAGGCGTAATTTAATAGGCGTGGCACATGGTAAGTGTCCAATCAGTGCTAACACGGCTGGGTGCTTGGCGTTTGCTAGTTTTCTTCATCTTCATAATAATCCTTTGAGGTAAGTACATATATGCTTATTCCCATTTTGTGGATGCAGAGCAACCACAGAGGGTTGCAGTGGTGTAGTAGTTGGCTAGGCCTGCCATAACAAAGTACTGCAGACTCGGTGGCCTAAACAACAAAAATTTATTTCCCCACAACTCTGGAGGCTGGAAGTGCAAGATCAAAGTGTGGGCAGTTTGTTTTCTTCTGAGGTCTCCCTCCTTGGTTTGCAGACGGCCACCTCCTACAGTGTATTGACCTGGTCCTCTCTCTGTGCGTGTCTGGGTCTAAATTTCTTGTTTGTGTGTGTGTGTGTGTGTGTGTGTGTGTGTGTGTGTGTGTGTGTGTGTGTGTTATGCGGGCCTCTCACTGCTGTGGCCTTTCCCTTTGCGGAGCACAGGCTCCGGACGCACAGGCCCAGCGGCCATGGCTCACGGGCCCAGCCGCTCCGCGGCAT
>NC_041215.1:40802527-40831980 GCF_002837175.3 Physeter macrocephalus | reverse complement strand
CACGGGCCCAGCCGCTCCGCGGCATGTGGGATCTTCCCGGACCGGGGCACGAACTCGTGTCCCCTGCATCGGCAGGCGGACTCTCAACCACTGCGCCACCAGGGAAGCCCCTAAATTTCTTCTTTTTAAAAGAACACCAGTCACACTGGATGAGGGCCCACCTGAAGGATCTCATTTTAACTTACTTCTTTAAAGACCCCCATCTCCAAACACAGTCCCATTCTGAGGTATTGTGGATTAGGATTTCAACATACAAATTTTGGGGAGGACGTCATTCAGCCCAGAACAAGTACCTTACCCAATAGCACACAGATGGTGTCGGGGAGGGGACACCCGACACCGTACCCTACATAGTTAAAGCAAATGGATTAATTTGAATGGTCTCCAGTGATAAAGAGGTAGGGTTGCTTTAACTATGTGCACCACCAGAGTTTCTAATAAACATGTTACAAATTATTTTGGGGGGACACAAAAATCTAAGAACTAATTTCTAGAATGTTAGTATAAAGTCAATAACATGTTCTCAACCATAACAAAAAAACCCCACTTCTTAATCATTTAAAAGCTCTTTTTCTCCACTGAATTGATCCAGTAACTAATTGGTTTGATGTCACTGATGCCAAAATAATTTAGACCAAAGTTAAATCTCTCATCCTGTGAATGAAGGATTTTGAAAACTGCCTCAAAACGACTTTGACATTTTTTGGTCTTTTCAAACCTACCATTTTACATTGCCTTCGTTTCGTAGGAGCTTTAAAACAGGGGAAACTGTGGCTCCCCATTCTCATAAACTTGGATTTTCTCTGGAGCAACACGCTCCACACTCACAGTTGGATTTTAGGCAAACTTTCAACAATCCAAGGGCCACTTTAAAGACATATCCCAGGAACTGGAGTGTGTGCCTTATGTCAACACACACAGAGCTCCCGTACTTGGTCTCAGCTCCATGAATACTTAGAGACTTTACCCCATGTAAAGAGAGGGAGAATGAATGCACAGGCTTTAGATCAACCCTTTCTCCACCGGTTGGCAAAGTCTTTGGGGGCGGATGCTGTGTTGTATTCATCTCATCTCTGCAAACCCAGATCTGGTGTGGTGCCCGGCACACGGAGGGCACTGAAGTAAGTCGAGAGCTCAGTCCCGCTGGTGAGGTTAGAGGTCCTAGGATCCCTCCTGCTTCAACCAGGATTGGTTCAGAATAGGGCTTGGGGTGGCGGAGTACCTTCAAGGGACAGATCACAGCATTCTCTCATAAAGGAACTTGGGTGGTAGAGATGAACTTAGAGGGGGGTTGACGGTATTTGAGAAACAGTCAAGTTGTTGGAAAAACATGTAGCCTCCCTGAATGACTACGCTGGAGGACTGTACTAATTTAAATGTGTAGATCCTGATTTATGCTTGTAAAAAAGAGATGCACCTTGCAGTTATCATCCTTTATGATGACACCTGCTCCCTCTTCTCTATAAGCGAAATGAAGATGCGATTGCAAATCTCTCGTGTCTGGATTACGTTTCTCCTACTCTCTTCCCATAACGACCAGACCTGTGATCCTGAAAAATCCTTCCTTCCCTTCCTCATCCCCTAGGCATATAAAACATCCATATATGGAAAGATTCTGATACGTATGATCATTCCAAGTGTTGTATGCCCAAAACAGAAACAAGGCCCATGGGACTTCCCTGGTGGTCCAGTGGTTAAGACTTTGCCTTCCAACGCAGGGACTGGTCAGGCAGCTAAGATCCCACATGCTTTGCGGCCAAAAGACCAAAACACAAAACAGAACCAATATTGTAACAAATTCAATAAAGACTTTTAAAATGGTCCACTTCAAAAAAAAAAAAAGATAAAGAAAGAAACAAGACACAACCTTGGAAAAATTCTCAATTTACTACTGTGATTGAATTAGGGTATCTTAAAGCACTAAAAAAAAAAAAAAAAAAAAAAAAAAAAAAGGCTTAGGACAAGGACCCAATTATAAAATGGTCCACTTCAAAAAAAAAAAAAGATAAAGAAAGAAACAAGACACAACCTTGGAAAAATTCTCAATTTACTACTGTGATTGAATTAGGGTATCTTAAAGCACTAAAAAAAAAAAAAAAAAAAAAAAAAAAAAAGGCTTAGGACAAAGACCCAATTGTAGAAGCAAGTGGTAACTTAATCTAGTGTACTGAGCCTGCCTGCCGGACAGAGGTACAGCTAGAAGTGACAGCTGTCAGTGTGCCGGTGTTTATTTATTAACCACTGTTCAAGAGAGAGACACCGGCGGGCAGTGGGCGTGCCCATCGCATCGCTGGACTGGATGCTCCATCACGCGGCAGGGACGGCATCACCCTCTGTTTCCTAAAGAATCGTCTCATGCCTGAGGACCTTCATCCTGGAAGGAGGGGTATCCTTCTAGCAAACATCATTGTCTGGTCCCTGGAAAGGAACATTTGCTTTAAAAAGAGAGTGGAGTGACCTTTGCTTTATAACCAGTTTCCAAAAAATTTTAGCACATGGACAGTGCCAAGTGCCTGATCATGTGGGTGCTCTGATCAGAGCAAAGTTTGGCTCCGGGGAGCTGAGGACCGGCCCTCGGCCCTGGTGGCCCCATGGGGCTCCGCCTGAGGGGTCCGCAGGCCTCCTGCTCAGAGGCACAAGAGCAACCCGTGTCCTGTTACTACTGCTGCCGGTGGGTTTTGCGTCCTGTCTTCCCCTCGCCCCCACCTCCGTCTAGAGCGGCGGCCCCCAGCCTTCCTGGCACCAGGGACCGGTTTCGTGGAAGACAGTTTTTCCACGGTGAGGGGGGCACGGATGGCTCAGGCGGTGATGTGAGCCACGGGGAGCGATGGGGAACGGCAGGTGAAGCTCTGCTCGCCCGCCCGCCTCTCACCTCCTGCCCGCCCCCCCGCACGGGTCTGCGGCCTGCGGGGTCGGGGACCCCTGATCTAGAGCATAACCAAGTGCCGCCCTGCAGATGGTTTGTCACCAGCTCACAACAAGTACATACATTCAGATTAAGCTGTCAGAACCTTTTAGAGGAATTTAACCAAGAAAGTAATTTCTGTTGAATCTGATGAACAATTGGGGCTTGGATTTTATTATATGTCTTTGCCTTCTCATATCATTTTCTAGGAATTTCCTTTTATTTGTATTTTACAGAAATGTGTGTCCACGAAGACTGGTCCTTTACCCCAGGCAGTCTGAGAAGCACTGATCTCGGAGGCAGGCAGTCTCGTTTTACACTGATGCTCCATTACCTCTAGGGCCTGTCCAAATGAGAGCTGTGGGTCTCAGCCCTGCTGCCCCGTAGGATCCCCTTGGGAACTGAAAAAAAATCTATATCCGTATCTATAAGAGAAGGCTGGGATCCACCCCAATCAACTAAGTAATCATGGAGGTAGGGTGAGGGTGGGCAAAGTCTTCTATTTATTAAAAACGTCCTTGGTGTTTCTAATGTGTGGCCGGAGATGAGAATCCTGAATGTGGGCGATAGCCGATCTACGAGCACGGGCTGAATGAATGATTAAACATGTCAGCCAGACACCAGCAGGTGTTTATTACACACCTGAACCACACCTGAAAGTGCTGTCCCAGGTGCTGAGGAACAGGCTACAAAGGCATGAGGTTCAATCAAGATGTTCTAATGGGATGAGAAAGCCCCTTCGGACAAAGCCAACTCATCAAAAAAGAGCACAGACCACTAAACCCACAGGATTCATCTACAAATGAAGGAACACTTATATGCTGAACAGGAATGGAGCCCTTTTTTTCTTTTCCCCGTAAAGCAAATGGCTTATCCCATATTACTCCACCTAATGGGGGATTCCTGAGGCTGGTGCCGCCCATTTGGTCCAAGAAGCCACTAGATGTCACTCAAGGTCCCCCAGGCTTCACTGCCCAGCCTTCAATTCTGCATCTGATCAAGTTCCTCTCCAGACCTGTCCCCGCAGCCCTCAGCTCCCAGAGGAGTCATGCAAAGGGAAGGACAAAACGTGCTCGCCCTCTGGCCTCCTCCTACTGCTTTCCCTGGCACTCCAGGCCTACCTCATTCATCCATTTACTCGGGAAGAATAAACGAGGGCTGATTATATATCAGACATTAGGTCAGGCTGTGATGAAATAATGGTGAGTGACACAGCCATGGGGCCGCCCGCATGAGGATAAATCTGCGAAAGCACTTCTCATACAGATTTGTATTGTTTGTGTGCTTATTCATTCTCTCCCAACTAGAGGCTCTCAAACTTTTTTGGCCACCACATCCAAAGTAAGAAAGACATTTCACGTCTCATGTCGAAGTTCACATACATACAAATGCACAAACATATACCTAAAGTTTCACAGTCCCATGTTTACTTTCGCTTTGTGTGGTGCATTCTGATGTTTTCTGGTCTATACTAGTTCATTTGTCTTTTCAAAATACTAGTTGTGATCCACCAAATTGATTTCACAACCCTCTGATGAGTCACAACCTAAGAATGAAAAATTCTTGCCTTGAGGGCAAGGGCCACCTGTTACCTGCATTCCCAGTGCCTCGCAAATAGTATGTGAGCAATGCGTTTTTAAATAAACGAAAATTATGAGATCTAATCTGCATTAATATTTAAAATAAAAAGACTTAGATACAGGTTAACCGGCTTATAATATGGATGATCAGTGTCCTATGAATGAACTTATATAGATTATATTCACCTACATTTACAAATAATTTTTTTCAGATAATATATAGATCCCACACTAGGCACACCATATGTGCTATTGATGTAATTTAATATTTTAGTCACAATCTGGGGCTCATATATTTTATTATTTTTTTCTTTTTTAAAAATCGATTTTATTGACGTATAGTTGATTTACAATGTGTTAATTTCTGCTGTACAGCAAAGTGGTTCAGCTATATATATATATATATATATTCTTTTACATTTTCTTTTCCATATGGTTTATTACAGGATATTGAATACAGTTGCCTGTGCTCTACAGTAGGACCTTGTTGTTTATCCATCCTGTATATAATAGTTTGCATCTGCTAATCCCGAACTCCCAATCCATCCCTCCCCCACAACCCCTCCCCCTTCCCAAGCACAAGTTTGTTCTCTACGTCTGTGAGTCTGTTTCTGTTTCATAGATAAGTTCATTTGTGTCATATTTTAGATTCCACATATAAGTGATATCATATGACATTTGTCTTTCTCTTTCTAACTTACTTCACTTAGCATGATCATCTCTAGGTCCATCCATGTTGCTGCAAATGGCATTATTTCATTCTTTTTTATGGCTGAGTAGTATTCCATTGTACATATATACCATATCGTCTTTGTCCATTCATCTGTCGATGGACACTTAGGTTGCTTCCACGTCTTGGGTATTATAAATAGTGCTGCTATGAACATAAGGGTGCATGTATATTTTTGAATTATAGTTTTGTCTGGATATATGCCCAGGAGTGGGATTGCTGGGTCATATGGTAGTTCTATCTTTAATTTTTTAAGGAACCTCCATACTGTTCTCCATAGTGGCTGCACCAATTTACATTCCCACCAACAGCGTAGGAGGGTTCCCTTTTCTTCACACCCTCTCTAGCATATATTATTTGTACACTTTTTCATGATGGCTGTTCTGACTGGTGTGAGGGGATACCTCATTGTAGTTTTGACTTGCATTTCTCTAATAATTAACGACGTTGAGCATCTTTTCATGTGCTCCTTGGCCATCTCTATGTCTTCTTTGGAGACATATCTATTTAGGTCTTCTGTGGGGCTCAGATATTTTAAATTCATATGACTAAAAATATGTTCATCTTGGAAAAAGAAGTCATGAGAAGAAATTCACTCTTTCAGATATTACAACTTATTTGAGACTCTAATAGCTAAAAAGTTTGGTGTTAGAGACTGTGACTCACAGAGTAATGGTTTCCAAAGATGCTCACACCCTCATGCACAGGGTGATTGTGTGAATACATAGCTGGCATGGTAAAAGAGATTTTGCTGATGTGATTGTAATTTAAGATTTACAATCTCAAGATTGTACATCTTCAGATGGGGAGATTGTCCTGTGTTATGTGAGTGGACCCAATGTAATCACAGGGCCCCTATAAGAGGGACGCAAGAGGGCTTTGGAAGACAGAGAAGGTAACGAGACAGAGAGATGTGAACCTGCTAGGCTGCTGTGTCTGAAGACAGAGGAAGGGGCCACGAGGCCTCTAGCAGCTGGAGAGACGAGGAAAGAGACTCTCCCTGGGCCCTTCAGAGGCGCACAGCCTGCCACCCCAGTTTGGATATTTCTTATGTCCAGAACTGTAATATAATACGTTTGTGTTGTTTTAAGCCACTAAAGTTGCGGTGATTTGTTACAGCAGCAAGAGGAAACTAATACAGACTAGATAGCTCTGTGGAGTAAACTAAAAAATTTCCAATTTAGAATTTAGTATTTGAAAAAAGAAATTTACCAAACAGTTTTGTGTGTGTGTGTGTGTGTGTGTGTGTGTGTGTGTGTGTGTAGTGGATTATTCAATAAGGTGATACTGAGACGACTGGAAAACCATTAAAAAAATTATGCAGGATCCCTATTTCCTTACATCAGCATTATTTCCAGGTGGGTCATAGATTTAAGTATTTAAAAAAAAACTAAAAGTACTAGAAGAAAATATGGGTTTTTTTCTATTGTCATTGTTGTTTATTTTGGTTTGAGGAAAATGCAAAACCTAGAAATGATAAAGAAGAGATGAATAATAATAACTCACACATAGTTGGTGGGTGCAATTGGTAATGAAGTTGGCAACATTTATCAAAATTAAACATGCCCGTATACTTCAAGCCAGCGATTGTATTTCAAGAAATTTGTCTTAAAGAAATGCTTTTCTTATGTGCAAAGCTTTGTTGTGAAAATGTTCTTTACAGAGTTGTATATCATAGCACAGAACCAGAAATGGCCTAAATGCCCATTTATTAGAGAAGATTAAATACAGTGTGATACAGCCCTTAGAGAGAATGACATATATCCATATATGTCATTAATGACATTTGTAAGTAAAATATAGTATGTATGGGAAAAAGACATTGATTGTAGTTGGGGAAAAACGATACTAAGCTTACAGATGCAGAGAAAATTCTGGAAGTACACATAAGAAACTGTTAATAGTGCTTACCTTTGAGAGTGGGAGTGGGAGGAAGTCTTTGATTTTAAAAGTTTACATTTTTCTGTATTGTTCTTTATACCAGGGATTGCTCATTTGGGTCTTCTCCTGCTATAGACAGGAAGGAAGGGAGGAAAGAAGAAAGAAAGAGAGAGGGAGGGAGGGAGAGGGACAGGGGAGGAAGGAAGGAAGGAAAAGGGAAAGACTGAGAAAGAAAGAAAGCAGGAAAGAAAAAGAAAGAAGAAAGGAAGAAAGAACAAGAATTGCTGGCAAGAGAAGAGGAAGAGGGTCATATCGACAGAGTGACTAATCTGGGCCACCTCTCTCAGAGATACATGTAATTTTAAAAAATAAATACGTATTTTCAAAAGTACATTTAAGGGAGCTCTGTGATTAAAGGAAGCCCAAGCCATAGAATTCCGAACTTCTTGGGAAAATGCGTGACACTTCTTCAAAGGTTTAAGTCTAAATTTGTTTGTCTTGTTTTGCTTTGCTTCAAGTTATGCCTGAAGACTCCAGACAAGAGAAAAGATGAAATTCCCCTTCATTGTCCAGCTAAGGCAGACAGATATCCAGTTAAGGTCACATGTCAGAAAGCAGGTGTCTGAAAGCCAGTGTACCTCGTATGTCCCACCTCACCAGCTTAGGCAACAAAACTGAGTCACTTTAAGTCTTTTTTTTGCACCTGGTCTTAGTTGCAGCAGGCGGGCTCCTTAGTTGTAGCATGCAAACTCTTAGTTGCGGCATGCATATGGGATCTAGTTCCCTGACCAGGGATGGAACCCGGGCCCCCTGCGGTGGGAGCATGGAGTCCCAAGCACTGCACCACCAGGAAAGTCCCTTAAGTCTGTGTTTTTAATGTTAAATTCATACCACTCTGAGTTCTACCCAGCAAGCTGAGTCCAGCTTTCCTGTGGGGTTCTCTTCCTTGGAGATCCCCAGTGACCCAAGGGCTTATCATTCTTCCAAAGGGGTCCTCCCAAGTTGCTGATGTGGAGGCGGGGGTGGGGGGAGCACAGTGGCTGGTCAGTTGGCCACAAGACGTGGTCGAAGCTCCCTCTCTGCTGCCTTGTGGCTGCCAGAGGTCACCGCCACAGCCCAGACAACCTGGCTTGGCTGCACAAGCTAGAACGAACGCCTTTTCCCTTCTGGCTATAGCTACCCGGGGTTGGGTGTCAATCACACAGTGCAAGGCCAGTCCTCTCTGCCAACACCCTCGAAGTGTGGACACAACCCTTGCTCTTAACTCTCCCAAAGCACAGCCAAGGGCAGGCACAGACAAAGGGAAAAAAATCAGTCAACAGCAGTGTCTGTCAATATCTAGTAATGTTTGAGGCCACTTTGAGCTGAAAAAAAAATCTTGCTAACCTGAAAAAAAAATCTTGCTAACTCTCAATTTAAATTCTTTAGATTATGTTTCTTCATTTTGTGTAAATACAAGATTAGGTATAAAGTCCTTATTCTCATAGCCCTTCTACATCTATAAAACGACAACAATTTTGCACATTAAATTAACAATTAAAATTTCAATTAATGTTAGGTATGTAATGTAGATGAAATTTTGCTGAAATTAAATTGTTCTTTGTGATGAGACTATGAAACTCACTGCTATGGTATGGTTAGTTTCAGGCATACAGCAAAATGATTTAGTTATACATATTCATATATCTATTCTTTTTCAGATTCTTCTCCCGTAGAGGTTATTACAGAGTACTGAATAGAGCGCCTTACACTATAGTGCCTACTTGGGCCTTACAGCAGGTCCTTGTTGTTTATCTATTTTATATATAGTAGTGTGTATATGTTAATCCCAAACTCCTAATTTATCCCTCTCCGCCACTGGTATGGGCTTTTTTAGGCGAGTTTATAATTGACTTAATTATCCCAATATTCTGTATTTGAATTTCTGTGAAACTTTTGCACAGTGTGCCATGAGGACGCTTGGCCTTTGTCTAGCTGGAAGGCTGTCGTCTCTACGAGGAGTATTCTATTTTTTTTCTCATTAGCCCAAGAAGGTTAAAATTATAGTTCTTGGTGCCAAATACAAAATCAAGTGGCAGTGTTTGGTGACAAGGTGGTCATCAAAATGATCCAGAATAGGCATCTATTAATTTTTTAAAGGTTATAATTTAAATAAAAGCAAAAATTTACGCATTTTCAGAGAGAATTTGCAGAACGTATGATTCCATTTATATGAACTGTCCAAAGTAGGCGAATCCCTAGGGACAGAAAGTAGATCAGTGGTTGTCAGTGGCTGGGGGAGGAGAGACTGGGGAGTGACTGCTAATGCGTACGGGGTTTCATTTCGGGGTGATGAAAGTGTTCTGCAATTAGGTAGTAGTGATGGCTGCACAACTTTGCAAATATACTAAAATGCACTATAGTAGGTCAGTTATATCTCACTTTTTAAAAAGTGACTTCACAGTTTTCCTAAAGAATAGTATACAGATAGGAGGCTTCCATCCATTTACCTTAAAGGATTCATCCTGTGCCGTTTCCCAAAGCAAAGGGTCCCTCCTGTCCCTCCAAGGTTGAGACTCCAGCTATATTTATATTATAAGTGAGATTTCTATTTGTATGAAAGGTCACTGTGGTTTCCGGATGAGGGTAGGAAGAGGGGCTGAGGGTGAAGGTATGGAGATAGGAAGGTTACTTGGGGGACTAGTTACAAGGCTCTACAGGGCATCAACAAAGATTCAGACCAGATGCGAATCGCTCAGAGACGCAGCAGTTTACCAGGTTTGAAGCTGAGTAGGAGCCTGCTCTGTCTCAAGTACCTTCTCGAAATCCCACCAATTAAAGATTTAAGCATTTCATTCTTTCAATAAACTTTTTGGACTCCAGGCAATGTCTCTGTCATCAGGCATAAGAGGGACACAGAGACGGCCAAGACAGGGTCCTCACCTCCAGCAGCTCCCCACGGAGAGTGGCGATAAGACCCACACGGGGATGAGGATCCTATATTTATTTTATTTTATTCATTGTTTCTGGCTGTGTTGGGTCTTCGTTGCTGCACGTGGGCTTCCTCTAGTTGCGGCGAGCGGGGGCTACTATTCTTTGTGGTGCGCGGACTTCTCACTGCGGTGGCTTCTCTTGTCGCAGAGCTCGGGCTCTAGGCTCACAGGCTTCAGTAGTTGTGGCACTCGGGCTCAGTGATTGTGGCTCGCAGCCTCTAGAGCGCAGGCTCAGTAGTTGTGGCGCACGGGTTTCTTTGCTCCGCGGCATGTGGGATCTTCCCGGACCAGGGCTCGAACCCGTGTCCCCTGCATTGACAGGCGGATTCTTAACCACTGCGCCACCAGGGAAGCCCAGGATCCTATAATAAAATGTACACTGTGATAAGAAAAAGGGAGGTATAAACCTAGAAGTATCATGTCAGAGGAGGAAGAAATTCTTACTTCCGGTGGCAGTCCTCTGTGATCTGCGGTTGGCGGATGACTTGACTGTTGACAGGTGGAGATGAAGGGAAGCGCATTTCGGTGGAGGGAAAAGCATGAACAAAGGCACAGAAAATGGAGAAGTAGAGGCAGGAAAGCCTGTCTAGGAAGGACGGATGAGCACGGGCTGGAACTAAGCCCTGGGAAGGAAAGGCATTCGAAGAGGTAAAGCAGAGCAATACGGACTGACAGGCTGTCTTCTTAAAATGGAAAAACTGAGCCGGGGTGCGAGGGAGAAGAGGCTCAACAGAAGATGCCGTCTTTCACACATTTGTACAAATTTGCAAGGTTTCATCTTGCAAAAACCACCCCTGATTAGTGAACAGGTCTTTTGTCGGCTTGGAGGGAAAGTGATTTTTGAAAGGACGTTTTAAGAAGGCCGGCCCTGGTGGGGTGCTGAAGCTAAGAGCGAGGAAGAGCAAGAAGGTGGCAGACGACAGGAAAGGACTCTGACAAGAATGAATGCAGAAAGGAAATGTGACCGCCCCCAAATTCTCCCTGGCATCATTTCAGCTACCCCCCAGCCCGCAGGCATCTGTCTCACGGCCAATACATTCATACCATCAATAAGATTTTAGAATGCACCTGGCTAAAAACCCCGGCTGGTAACACCCAGTTCATACGCGTGGTTAGAATGAATGAATTCCATCTTTAAAAGCACACCGTTTCTGGCACACAGAGGCAACCAAACGTTTGTTTTAGAGATGAACGCTGTTTGTTCTTTGTTTCAGGGTCTATATTTAGGAGAGGAAATGATTCAAAACTGCATCCTAAACCTGTATCCTCTTTCAGCATTGAAGTGCGGACCACCTGGGGCCAAGAGGTCTGGTTTTCCTCTTTAAACTTGGGTTTTTGCCCCTCGGCGGGGTCCCTCAGGTCAGTCGGACCAGCCGCGGGGGAGGCAGGGGGGATTCGCAGTTTCAGTGACCAACCGCCGCGGGGCCACGGGGTGGAGCCACGGCGCTCCGCCCCCTCCTCCAGCCCCTCCCACCTACCCAGGTCCCTCCTCCCTCGCACCTGCGCGTCCCCCGCGCTCCGGCTTCTGCAGCCGCTTCCAGCCCGCGCCGGCGGGAGGGGGCTTGGCCTCGCCTCTCGCGAGATCGCCTCCCGTGGCCGCTGCCGCTGCTCCTGGCCGCTGACTGGCGGCGTCTGCGCAGCCGCCATGTTCGGTTGCTATGCTGTGGCCTGGGAGACGGGGTGTGCTTGAGGGAGGAGGAGACGGAGGAGGAGGAGGGGGAGGAGGAGGGGGAGGAGGAGGAGGAGGCGGCAGAGGAGGGAGGGGCCGAGCGCCCGTTGCACGCTCACACACAAACGCTGCCCGGGATTGCCGCCCGCCCGCTCGCGCCGCGCTGTTCCGCTCCTCCTCCTCGCGGCCCCACATTGTTCTCTCAGGACGCCGGGGTCCCCGGGCCGCCTCTCCTGCGGCCCCGCTGCGGGGCTGGATTAGCTCGTCCCCGCAGGGAGGTGCGGGAGTGCGCGGCAGCCCCGCAGTATGAGGTGGTGCCGGCGGCTCGGGGCCGTGGCGCGGCCGCTGCGGCGCCGGCTGCTGGGCGGGCGCTGAGGGAGTCCCGGGGGCGGCGCGGCCGGGCCTCCAGGCTTTTCTTCTGCAGCCGGGAGGACGCGGCTGGGGCACGAAGGTAAGAGGCTCTGGGTCCCCGCCGGCGGCCGGCCCTGCGTGGCGCGCGAGGCTGGTACCTGCGGCCGGATCTCAGGGGAAGATGATGCTTTTTGCCCCCTCCCTTTCTTCGCGGGGCCTCTGCTCTCCGACCTCCTGCGGGTTTTGGTTGCAGTCTCTGTTGTGGGGCAGCCGGGGGAGAGGGGATGGAATGTTCCACGGCCCCTAAACTCGAGGTGAGGTTTTAGAGTCTTCTGAGTTTTCCATTGCTGGTAGGATTCTTTTTTTTTTTTTAATTGGCTCGTTTGAGCGCTTTCTGCATGGACATACCGTCCCTACCCTTGAAGTTTTAAGCCTTTTATGATTCTGCCGGTGCATACTTGTATTTAGGTATCTGCAGTTGAGCCAGAAGGAAAAGTTGAGGACGTGCGGATGCGTGTCCCAGGGTTGCCTTAAGATGAAGCGGTTTACGCGTGCGTGTACGACGGTTCTGGGGAACTTAGAAAGGGAGACTTCATGCCTGCGAGGCGTTAGACAGCGAACCACGGTGGACCAGGGCGATGTGTAGGATTTTCAAGCGCCTTTTCTAGGGCAACCGGTACGTCTGCAATATGCCAACTGCTTTTAGAGTCAGAGATTGGAGTAGTATTAGCTTGATGTGACCGGATCTCGGGCCCAGTTGAAACAGGACAGTTTAAGCCGTGTTTATGGAGAAGAAAAAAACCAAAAAGCCAAAATATCCGACTTGTATAGGATGGTTTGCGTAAAAAGAAGACTGTGCAACAGGAAAGCCAGAGCAGTTTTTATCTGGATTTATATACTTCTCATTTTTTAAGGGGGGGAGGAGATGACCTTAAAATAAATGATTATTCAAATCCCAAAAGGTGCTTAATGGAATAGAGCTAAATATTCTATGAGTTAAATCTTGAATTTGAGAAATTCAATCTACAGATTTTTTTAAGGCTTTTTGTAAGCAAAAGTTTGTTTTCTGTACAAAGCTTCATTACTGACTCATAACGAAAGAGTGCAGTCATTTTGTGGATCCCACCATTTTTTGTCAGAATAAATTTATGCTCCAGTTACCGCAAAAGCCATTTTTATGTCTCTCTTTTTTTATGGCACACATATCTCTGTCACCGTTTTTCATTGAAACATGTGCATGGTCCCACAATATCATGATCTTGAGTGGTTTATAAGAAGAGAGACATGGTCTTTTTTTTGTATATGGGAATATTTGTGATTTAGCTAATCTGTTTCAGACATTTGGCAAGAGATTTTGAAAACACAAGGAGCCATCACTCTTTTGTAGTTTTATTAATATTAATTGAGTAGGTTAAAGTTTAAGTTAGAAAAATCACAGGTTCCTCCAAAGTAGCAATGGATGAGGTTGTGGCTTTCTTATTGCCTCTAACCTGCTTAGAGTCTAGGCTGTGGGTATTGAATTGTTTAAACCTTGTGGTTTTTTTTCTTATCTTCTAATTGAATATCTTTAAAAATGTCCCTAGTAACTTTGTTACTTTAAATTTGTGACACCCAATTTCTAATTTAGGCTAGGCATAAAACCAGCATTGATTGAACACACTTGCTAAAAATACTTTCTGGGTCAGATGTACTTAGGATGCAGCCTCAGGAAAATTCATTTGAACTATTCTACTGTGACCAATGTACATTTCATTATTATAGAAGTACTTTAAAAAAATTATAGACTCTCACAGTTAGATTTCATCAGTTCAGGCATAGAAGCCTAACTTTAATGTATAAAGTACTTCATGTGGGATAGTAATAAAAACTTTTCAAATGCTTTTTTTTTTAACTTATGTGACCCTCGTAGACTTCTTAAACTCTGATTTGTATACTTGAAATATTTTTAGTTTTGTCTGCTAAACATAATCAATTTGTATTTTAGTGTGACAGTACAGTGTGCAGTGTTATCTATTTAGTATTTGTTTATGACTTATTCTGAGCTCTTTAAGGGGGGCTGTCTGTGGTCATGTTTTTGAGTAAATTATCTTTAAGGAACAAAGTAAGAATGCCAGATAATTTCAGGGAGACACTGTTATTAATTGTTATTGAGAGAACTCCCTCCTCCTCCTCCCCCCTCCTCCCCCTCCCCCCTTCCCCACACCCCAAATTTATATGGTCAGTTTTAAACAACAAGAAAGCTTTAAAAATATGGAGAAATCTTGTTTGGTGGATGTTTAAAGACAAATGTTTTAAAGCTGTCCTTTAATTGTTAGTTAATAGGAATGTAAAATTAGTGACCTCACTACAAATGGCAAGTCTGTGTGACTTAATGTGGCTAAGCATGAATTGTTGCTCCTAAATAAAATTTAGTATTGGCAGAAATTCACTGGTTCCAAACTGAGTTGAATTTTGTTGTTTTGCTGGGTAATAACATGCATGTTATGAAGTAGTTTATGCTGTAGTCTAGATTTGTCAAATTAGTTTACTGCATTAAGCTGTGAAGCCTTGAAGATTGGTTTAGCATTCTGGAAATCCTTTTTATTGTTTGCCAGAAAAGCACTGTAGGAGGAAGGTGTTATTTCTTCATTTAATATTCAGTTAGTAGCCCAGATGGTGAGAAGGAATATAGTGAAGTATTGTAGGATCTTCTCTACTGGTGTGGAAGTATGGTACCTAGGAGCAGTGTAATTTATTTCTTTTCCTTTGCATGATCAGTCAGTACAATCATATTTAAAATAGGTTGGGAAACGAGAGGGGAAAATTATTACATTCTCCTCCATTTCATTAGAGGCAGTTTCCCCCACGTTCATTCTTCATTTCATTATTCCTGAGCAGAAACGCTGGAAGAGAGGTGCAAGTATTTGAAGGAATTGGTGGGAACAGAATGAAAATTAGGTACTGTGGATTACCTTGCTGGGAAGATATTAACTTGGGTGAGTTATTGTGCTTGTATGTTTTAACAAGGAGGTTTTATAGAGGAGTAGGAAGAGAAAACGGGCCAGAGGGATGTGTTTATTGTCTGTTACGTGCCAGACAATGTAAAGGGGCTTTTCGTGATATCCCACATAGCCATCAGGTACACTATGTGAGGTAAGTATTATTAATCCCTACCCCCTCCCCTACCCCAAGCGGGGCTGAGGGAAATTAACCTGTCTAGGGTCCCACTGCTAGTAAGTAGAATTCAGGCTAGGCCTGTCTGACTCTGAAGCTTATTCATTAGGTCATGCTGTCCAGGTAAACTTTCTGCGGTGGTGGCAGTACTCTTATTTGGCACTGTCAGATGTGGTAGCCATTAACCACGTGTGGCATGGAGCACTGGAAATGTGACTGTCGTGCCTGAGGACCTGAATTTTACTTTATTTTATTTTTTAAAATTTTATTTTAGTTTATTTTTTTAGGCTGCATTGGGTCTTCGTTGCTGCACGCAGGCTTTCTCTAGTTGCGTCGAGCGGGAGCTACTCTTCGTTGCGGTGCGCGGGCTTCTCATTGCGGTGGCTTCTCGTTGCAGAGCATGGGCTCTAGGCGTGCGGGCTTCAGTAGTTGCAGCACACGGGTTCAGTAGTTGCGGCACGTGGGCCCTAGAGCACGTGGGCTCAGTAGTTGCAGCGCGTGGGCTGTAGGGCGCGCCAGCTTCAGTAGCTGTGGCACGCGGGCTCAGGAGTGTGGCTTGCGGGCTCTAGAGTGCAGGCTCAGTAGTTGTGGCGCATGGCTTAGTTACTCCGCGGTATGTGGGATCTTCCTGGACCAGGGCTTGAACCTGTGTCCCCTGCATTGGCAGGCGGATTCTTAACCACTGCGCCACCAAGGAAGTCCCTGGACCTGAATTTTAAATTGTATTTAATTTTAATCAGTTTAAATTGAAATAACCAGATGTTACTAGTAGCTATAATATTGGACAGCACAACTTTAGATCCTTAGATCTTGCTGCCTAGAAAATCTTAAGTTTTTTTTTTTCTTTCTTTCTTTCCAAGCTGCACCATGTGGCTTGTGAGATATTAGTTCCCCTGCCAGGGATTGAACCCGTGCCCCCTGCAGTGGAAGGGCAGAGTCCTAACCACTGGACCACCAGGGAATTCCCGATAATCTGAGTTTTGATATTGAATCTGCCACTGGCTCGTATATGACATTAGGCAAGTTACATAGTTCATGAGCCTCAACTTAATCCCTTGTGAAAATGAAGAAGAGGTTATCACTAAAAGATTATCTCCAGCATCCCTTCTTACTCTAAAGTTCTATGATTCTTATTAAAATGTACAGTAGCATTTAATATTTGCAAGCATTATATCTGAAAGGACCCCTTCTCCTTATACTCCTTATATAAAGACTTTGTTTAGTCAGTTTCTCTTTTTGAAAAGTGTATGTATTGATATAAAGCACACATAAAGGATAATGGATTATTTTCCCCCCAATTGTTTGGTGAAAACATTGTGTAACCAAAGGCAGTACTTTACCTTGGAACAAAGTTTGAATCTTTAAAGATCTTATTTTCAGCATGCCACTTACCATTTGAGAATATATTACAGTTCCCTGTTGCTTATCAATTAATTCCAAACTTGTTTGCTTGTCCTTAAAGGTTTTCTGCCAACTTCATCTCACTAACCCTGTTTCTCATTTTTACTTAAAAAGAAAGCATTCTTTTTCTTCCCCCTCTGCCCTTGTTTCTTCAGTTTAAACATTCCTATTTCCAATCCATATGCCTCTTTAAGTCTTTCAGAGAATTCACCTTTTTTCTGGAAGAATGCTGCTTAATCCAGTCATAATGATCAGCTTTTGCATCCTGGTAATAAGTACCCTGGTGTTAACATATGATTGCTTAGATGTAGTTAGTTGAGTTTGTGCTTTTTAAGTTTTTATATGTTACCTACTGTGTGTCCTTAATGAACATGTAAAAAAATTAAAAATGGGGGTTGTTTCTTTTGTATTGCCTTACGAATTTAGTCCATTGCTAAGCAATTCTGCTTTTAAAAAGTTGCTAATAAAAAAATTATAAATACCGTAACAACATTCACCCTTAATCACTACTCTAAAAGATATTTTTGTTTCCTTCCAGGCCATTGTCCTATTGTATTTTTTTATAAAGTTGTATGGTAGAGATAACAATTTTGAGTTTAATATATTGGAAACATTGTATTGTAGAGGAAGAGCAATGTAGGGAAAAGGTGACAGACTTGGGGTTGGAATCTGGTCTCAAAAACCTTGGACGAACTATTTAACCTCTGTGCTTACTTTCTTGTCTTTGAAATTAGGATAATAATACTTGCCCTTGAACTGTTGTGAGGATTAGGATAATATATATAAAGCATCCAGCATTATTCTTTATTTTTCCATTAAAAAATATTTATTATTTGTTTTGGCTGTGCCCAGTCTTAGTTGCAGCACACAGGATCTTTGTTGCGGCATGCAGGCTTCTTAGCTGTGGCATGCAGACTTCTTAGTTGCAGCCTGTGGGATCTAGTTCCCCGGCCAGGGATCGAACCTGGGCCCCCTGCGTTGGGAGCGCAGAGTCTTAACCACTGGATCACTAGGGAAGTCCCCCAGCATTATTCTTTAAATAGAAGAGATGATCAATAAATGGCAACTGGTATTATTTTCCCATCATCATGAATATAATTTAAACAATTGCTTAGATATTCAGGTGATTTATCAATCTGCTGATTTAGTCATTTACCTCTTGTTAAGTAGTTTGGTTGTTCCTAAAGTTTCCACTGTTATAATCTGCAGTGAATACCTTTGTGCTTACAGCTTGTCTGTAGGTTTGTTTCCTCAGTCTAAAACTCTAGGACTAGGATAATGGTTTGAATATTTCTGTGCCAAGTCTCTCACAGAACAGTGGGTATTCTTGTTTAGGAAAAGATGCTAATTTTATTATAAAATTATACTTCATTGTTTTAGTTAATGTATTTTGAAAATTTTGGTTTACTGGGGAATGATATAGTGAACGTTCATTTGTGTGTTAATTAAACAGACATTTGAATGTCTGTTATAGGGATCACTGGTATACCGGTAAATAAGACATGATTCTTGTCCTTGAGCTCAAATTCTAGGGTGGTAACATATGTCAACAAACAGTTACAATTCAGAATGACAAGTGTAATAAGATCTGGGGAAAGGAGAAGTGGCATTTGAGCGACGTCTTGAAGGATGAGTTGGAATTGATCTCTGGGTACAGAGAACAGCAATTGCAAAAAGACAAGTATGAAACGATGCATAGTGTGTTTAGAGAAATGGTCTGTCTATGAGATGCATGTTGGTGTCTGATTTTGTGTGTGAATCCGTGTGCTTGTATATGTGTGTTGACTGTGGTGGGAGATAAAACCTTGTGAGGGTCCTTGTTTGGGCTGTGAGCGCAGTCATATTAAGACCTTTAGAATAGAGCTTCCCGACTGAGGTGTCCTGAATGGCTTACCATTGTGCCAGAGAATAAGATATCTGTCAATGTATGTGACCAGAGCATATTGGACCCACCCAGGGTGGTTTCTTTTGACCTAGAATAATCTCTTTGACTTGTCCTAGTGTGCTAAAAGTTATTATTTTCTTTGGTGCCAAATTGGGAAAAGCATGGTTTTAGAGGGTCTTAGTTTTGAAGAGTTGACGGTACCCACTCACCCCCTGGCATTCTCAGTGTATATAATCAATAATAAAACCAATACCAAACCTGAGAATAAACATAAAGAAAGTCCAGTCAAAGTCCTCCACTTTTCTCCCCCTCTCCCTGTCCTGCACAGGAATTACTTCACTGTTTTGTGTGTATACCTGAGATTTCCTTTGTGCTTGCTGCTCCTGCCTATCTTTTTAGTCCCCTATGGGATTATTTTTTCTGCGGGTTGGGAAATCAGCGTTTACACTGGGAGCAATTACAGGTATTTAAATGAGGGAAGATAACTCCTGACTTCTAGATGATGATGCAGAGATACAAGGATGGTGCAAAAATGATGTTAGAAGGAGCAGAGAAACCAGTTAGGATGCTCCTGCAGTGGTCCAGGTGAGAGATGATGAGAGCCAGAAATGAGCATGTAGGCCTAGAACTGAAAACTGACTAGGCAGTTTCACAAGAATTCAGAGTCCATTTGGATGTAGTGAAAGAGGAAGGCTGATGATGCTGCTAAGATTTCTTCTTTGGGCAACTGGAAAGGGAAGACCAAATAATTTTTATTGAGTACCCATAGTGAACCAGGCGTTTTGCTAGGCACCAAGGTTGTCATGAGTGCTTGTTGAATTTTAAAAATTAATTTATTTTGAAATAATTTCAAACATACAAGAAAGTTGCAAGAACAGCACAAAGAGCTCCTGAATCCCCTTCAGCCAGTTTCCTTTCCCTTGAACTATTCTTGCAACTTAAAAAATATTTTTTTATAAGACTTTGCTTTTTTTTTTTTTGCGGTACGCGGGCCTCTCACTGCTGTGGCCTCTCCCCCTGCGGAGCACAGGCTCCGGACGCGCAGGCTCAGCGGCCATGGCTCACGGGCCCAGCCGCTCCGCGGCATGTGGGATCTTCCTGGACCGGGGCACGAACCTGTGTCCCCTGCATCGGCAGGCGGACTCTCGACCCCTGCACCACCAGGGAAGCCCAGGCTTTACTTTTTTACAGCACCTTTAGTTTCACAAGATTTAGGGGAAGGTACAGGGATTTCCCATGAGCCTCCCCCCACCCCCTCCTGTTTCCACACATAAACTTCAACCAGTTTTTAACACTGTACTACATACACTGTGTATATACAGAAGATAAGCCCACAACATCTTGTTGTGCTTGGCTCACTGTAGTGCGTGCAGTGAGGCCTTCCCTTTCAGATGCCCAAAGAAGGAACCTTGACATTGTCTTCAACCCTTTTCCTCTTCTGTTATTGGATCCTCAAATTTCAGTGAAACTACCTAATCATCTTATTTCTGGTCTCTCATTTTCATCTCTACTTCTAACCATTTCAGAGGAATGCACCATTTCTCATCTAATTAGACTTTTCAGAACCATTTCAGAGCAAGTTGCAGACCTGATGCCTATCATTCCTAAATAATCTAGTGTGCTTTTAACCAAAACATGGGCAGTCTCTTACATAACCCCCAAATCAGGAAATCAGCATTGATACAACACTACCTTCAAAACCGCAGATGCCTACAGCTCAATATCAAAACAAAAACAAAAACAAAAACCAACCCAATCAAAAAATGGGCAGAAGACTTAAATAGACATTTCTCCAAAGAAGACATACAGGTGGCCAAAAGGCACATGAAAAGATGCTCAACATCGCTACTTATTAGAGAAATGCAAATCGAAACTTCAGTGAATATTACCTCACACTAGTCAGAATGGCCATCATCCAAAAGTCTACAAATAATAAATGCTGGAGAGGGTGTGGAACATTCCCACTCTTGGTGGGAACGTACATTGGTGCAGCCACTCTGGAGAACAGTATGGAGGTTCCTCAAAAAACTGAAGAGCTACCATAAGATCCAGCAATCCCACTTCTGGGTGTATATCCAGAGAAAACCATAATTTGAAAAGATACATGCACCCCAATGTTCATTGCAGCACTATGTAAAAAAAAATTTTTTTTTAATTAATTGATTTATTTATGGCTGTGTTGGGTCTTCGTTTCTGCGCGAGGGCCTTCTCTAGTTGCGGCGAGCGGGGGCCACTCTTCATCGTGGTGCGCGGGCTTCTCACTATCGCGGCCTCTCTTGTTGCAGAGCAAGGCTCCAGACACGCAGGCTCAGTAGTTGTGGCTCACGGGCCCAGTTGCTCTGCGGCATGTGGGATCTTCCCAGACCAGGGCTCGAACCCGTGTCCCCTGCATTGGCAGGCAGACTCCCAACCACTGCGCCACCAGGGAAGCCCTGCAGCACTATTTACAATAGCCAAGACATGGAAGCAACCTAAGTGTCCATCAACTGATGAATCGATAAAGAAAATGTGGTAATTATATACACAATGGAATACTCAGCCATAAAAAAAGAATGAAATATTGCCATTTGTAGCAAGATGGATGGACCTAGAGATTATCATAATAAGTGAAGTAAGCTAGACAGAGAAAGACAAATATCATATGATATCACTTGCATGTGGTTAGGGTTACCAAAGGGGAAAGGGAAGCAGGGGGAGGATCAATCAGGAGTTTGGGATTAACAGATACACATTACTATGTATAAAATAGATAACCAACAAGGACCTACTGTACAGCACAGGGTACTCTACTCAATATTATGTAATAACCTATAAGGGAAAATAATCTGAAAAAGAATACATAGGCACTTCCCTGGTGGTCCAGTGGTTAAGAATCCGCCTTCCAATGCAGGGGACGTGGATTCGATCCCTGGTTGGGGACGGAAGATCCCACATGCGGTGGGGCAATTAAGCCCGCCGGCCACAACTACAGAGCCCATGTGCTCGGGAGCCCGCACGCCACAACTAGAGAGCCTACACACTGCAACTAGAGAGAAGCCTGTGCACCACAACTAGAGAGAAGCCCACGCGCAGCAATGAAAGATCCCACGTGCCACAACTAAGACCCGACACAGCCGTAAATAAAGTAAATAAATATTTTTTAATAAAGTATATATATATATACACACACATATATAATTGAATCGCTGTGTTGTACACCTGAAACTTACATGATATTGTAAATCAACTGTACCTTAATAAAAAAATTTACAAACAACCCAGATGCCATTCAGAGTTTTCTAGCTCTCCCGGTAGTGTCTTCCTTTCCCTTTTGGTCCAAGATCCAGTTCAGGATCACACACTGCATTTAATTGTCATGTCTCTTTAGTTTGGAACAGTTCCTTGATATTTCTCTGTCTTTTATGGCCTTGACTTTTCTTGTTCTGTGAGATGTCCCTTAACTTCGGTCCACTCAGTAGTTGCTCATGTGTGGACTGAATGCGTTGTTGCCAAGAATACCATAGGAATGGTGTGCTCTTCGTAGTGTATCACTGGGAGGCATACGGTGTTGTCCCACCACTGGCAATGTTTAACCTTGAGCACCTTACTGAGTTCATTTCTGCTGGGTTTCTTTATTATACAGTCATCATTTTCCTCTTGTAATTGGTAACTCTTTTGTGGGAAGATTTCCAAGATTTTGTTAATGTCCTGTTCCTCATCAGACCTCTGCCCACTGGCCTTTCGGTCCACTGATGACTTCTGCCTGGATCAACCACTGCTATGAAGGTTGCCACCTGCATTTATTAATTGATTTTTTACTGAAAAGTTTTCTTTCTTTCATGTATTTGTTCATTCATTTATTGATGTAAATAAATAAGTGAATTTATTTCTTTTTTTACATCAATATATACCCATGGATTCCTGTTCCTATTCAGTGGGTTTTATTAGTTATTATAATTTTATATTTTATTTTGATGCTTAAATTGTCCTAGATTTGGCTAGTGGGAGCCCCTTCAAGATGGCTCCCATCTTTCTGACACATCCCCATCCTTTGAGTATTTCCTTACTTTCTGGCACATCAAGATGTTCCAGACTCATTTTGTACTTTTCCTGTCCCAGCTCTGGAATCATTCATTGGAATCCTGATTTCTTTGAGTGGAGGTGGTATTTAGAAACCAAGGTTTGGATGCTTAATGTGCTCATTTCTGCTGGGGTGTCATTACATTTAGGGCAGACAGAGCTAGGAAATATGTGTATATATGTACACATCTGAATCTCTTTCTTCATCTCACTGTGTATATATTTTAAAAGTTCACACTGATGCATCCATTTCCAGTCTAACACTCCAGGTTTCTTTCTATCTTTCTAGTCTTCCCATCTCTATATGTCTAAGTACCATCTTCAGCAGTGAGATTCGGCTCCCATTGTCCTCAGTACATTTACTTACTTGCTCAGTCCCCTTGTAACTGCTAGCTTCCCTGCCCCAAGCTAGTTGTCTCCTGCCTGCCACCTCGAGGCCCATGCATGGGGTCCTCAGGGCATGCTGTCAGTTCTGTGCTAGGAAGGGAAGGGAACTTCTTACTTAACCTTTTTATTTTCCTCATTTAATCCAAACAAAAATTTGTCAGAAAGGTGTTATTCCCAGTTTTAAAGGATAACAAAGCTGAAATTCAGAAAGGTGTGTGACTTTGGACGTATTACCAGTAAATAGCAGAACAGATTTTTTTTTTTTTGCAGTACGCGGGCCTCTCACTGTTGTGGCCTCTTCCGTTGCGGAGCACAGGCTCCGGACGCGCAGGCTCAGCGGCCATGGCTCACGGGCCCAGCCGCTCCGCGGCATGTGGGATCTTCCCGGACCGGGGCACGAACCCGCGTCCCCTGCATCGGGAGGCGGGCTCTCAACCACTGCGACACCAGGGAAGCCCCCAGAACAGATATTTTGAATTCAGATGTGCATGATGTTGAAGCATCTTTTTTTCCCCCTGTACTGACTGCATAGCCTCCGGCTTCCTGAAAATAGTTGGGACTTCAGAGTGTCAGAATTTAGGGTTGTATGGATGGTAGTTGAAGCAGTGGATGTGACTGTTACTGCTTATGAAGTATGTGTAAAGTTAGGAAGAGGGCCCCTGGCAGGGCCCCCACCAGCATCATTTAAAGGATAAGGGCTCAGAAGGGAGAGGAGAGTCCAGCTGTGTGGGGGAAGGTGATGGAGGAAGGTGTCAGATGCTGCGGAGAGATGAGAACAAAAGTGCTTTGAATTTGACTGATGGAAAGTTATTATGACCTTACCTAGTTGGTTTTCAGGTGTGTTCAGGCAGGCCACCTGTATCAGAATCCAGTGAGCTACTGAATAAAAAATACATATTCCACAGGTTTCATCTCAGACTGTATAGATTTTTTGAAAGGGTGAGTGAGGAATGCGGAGGTGATCACACAGGAAATCTGCCTTAATGCTACTGCTGCTACAGTTATTCTGAGGTATAGTAAAGTTTGAGATTCACTGTAGCAGAAGAGTTACAGTAGGGGGTGCGATAAGGAAGTACATAGAGGAAACTAGACATACGGTGAACGTAGACTAGATGACGCTAAGAAATTTGGTCCTGAGGGGACGAAGGAAGATCTCTTAGGTCATGGAGGAATAGGGAACAGAATCCAGAAAACTGTCCGTTTTTTGGCCACGCCTCGTGGCTGGCGGGATCTTAGTTCCCCAACCAGGGATCGAACCCGGGCCCCTGCAGTGAAAGCACCAAGTCCTAACCACTGGACCGCCAGGGAATTCCCGAAAAAATATCTTTTTTTTAAGATTACATACACCTTAACATTTTTGGGGGATTAAGAGAAAGAAACTGTAGTGATTATTTGAAAGATGGGTAAGAGAAACTGTGTAGCAACACCTAATATCAAAGAAATGCCCTGAATGAACTTCAGTAGGCATCTGGGCTAGCTCCCTGCCCCCATTTCAAATGATTACCATCTTATGGTGAGTTTCAGAGTTATTCAGGAGTCATTGTTAATCTTGTTTTATTATTAATTTAATGTATATATTGCCTATTTGTGAGACAATTGTTAAGTGTGGCTACTTCATTCAAATTTCAAAATAATATAAAAAAGCATATATTGAGACTTCTTAGTACTACTCTGTCTCTGTCTGTCCCTCCCTTCCCTGCTCTCTGTAGGTAACCACTTTTGTTTTCGTGTATTTTACCAGTATTCATGCTAATAGAAACAAAATATAAATATAGTTTCCCCCTACCTTTCTATGTAGAAGGTAGCATACTATATTAATGTTTTATTTAGTAATTCTTTCATTTAAAATATACCTTGGAGATCCTTTGACTTCCATATACAGAGAACTCTCCACTTTTTTCCTTCTTCTTTTATGTAAATATAGTGACATATTCTGTTGTGTGGGTATACTATTAGGCTAACTGATCCTAATTATTTAAACTTTTACTCTACTTTAGTTTTTTAGGCCCTTTTTACTTGCGTAACTCACTTACTTTCACCTCTTCTGTATGAACTAGTGCTCCCATGAGACATTTTTCATTAATGACCTGCCTTACTTTCTTTACCTGAAGTCCTCTAATGCCTAGTTGGATAAGCCTTTTCGACTTTGTGGCCAAGGAAAAGACTTCCTGATTTGAGTAGCTCAGATGAAAAACTCAGTAGCTTCTCTTTTTATAAGAAAAAGAGAAAAGGACAAAACTAATATTCATTGAACTGTACTGGATGTTTTAATGTATGAGATCGCATTTAGTTCTCCCACCAACCCTGTGGAGTAGGTAGTGTTATCCCCTTTTTATAGATGAAGAAGCTGAGGCTCAAAAAGCTGAGTTGTCTAGACCTTCACAGCTAGAAAATATCAGATTTAGGTTTTGAAAGTAGGTTAATTTGAGTCCAGAATCTGTGTCTTTTCTGCTGCTGTCCTATTTTCTGTCTCCTACTTTTGAATTCCTGAACTCCAGTCTTACAGCTGGAGTGCCTTTCATCAAGAACCATGAAAAGAGACATGTTTCCCTACTGTGTGTTTCTCACTGCTGGGATGCCACCTGCTTGTCTGCCCTCTGCAGCTCAGGCCCTGCTAGCCTGGGGCACTGCCTTGCCTGCTACTGTAGGCTGTGGCTATCATTTGCTCCTTGCCTGTCCCAGTCGCCTCTCATCAGCACTGTTGAGTTTCCCTTCTGCCCTCATTTACCTTGTTGTAGCCCTGTCACCACCTGACAGTATGAAGCTGGGGCACAACTTACGGAATTGTGAAGGATGATTTTTTTAAAAGGTCACCGTGTCTTGTCTGACCTGTTACAGTAGTCTCCTTAAAGTGTACTCTGCCTTTGGTTTCGCCCTTCTTTAACCCTCCTCTGTACTGTAGCCAGAGTGATCTGACATGCACAGCTGATCACTTTGTGCCCCTAGTCAGAATTTTTTTATTGCCTTTACATCTGTGTGTAAGGTAAAATCTAAACTCATGGTCAGCCCCTATCTACCTCTCCAAACCTCACTCCTGGTATTACCTGGTACGCACAGTGCCTTGCATATGATATATGCTAATTAATATTGACTACACTTTGAGTGAATAGAATAAATGAGTTTTCCAAGGAGATTAAAATTTGGGAAATAATCAGTTTTAAAAGTAAGGTTGGGGCTTCCCTGGTGGCGCAGTGGTTGCGCGTCCGCCTGCCGATGCAGGGGAACCGGGTTCGCGCCCCGGTCCGGGAGGATCCCGCGTGCCGCGGAGCGGCTGAGTTTTCCAAGGAGATTAAAATTTGGGAAATAATCAGTTTTAAAAGTAAGGTTGGTGTTCCTTTTGTCTGTTTCTTTTTAAGATATTTCTTTTTGCATGGAAGTAAAATATTTTTACAAACTCCAAGGATTTCTGAATTGTTTTACTTACATTGGAAAGGGAAATGGGGAATCTTCACTGGAAAGGGTTTTGTGATTTGGAAAAGTTCTCCCAGGTGATTCCGATCTTGTGACCCACCTTGTGTCCGGTTATTTTTATGGTTTTTGGTCTGGGTTAGCATAATTGTTTACAAAAAATGGTGTAGGTCAACAGTTCCTTACATGCAATTCTGAGATCCCCAAGCCCCTGAAAAGCAAAAGTTTTTGCAATTAATTTGGCAGCCAAACTTGACATATACTGATGTGAGGCTCTTTATACATTATTTATTCCACTTAGAGTGAACATTCTTAAGGTTCTCTACAGAAGTTTTAAATAGCAGTATGGTTAATACAGGGTGTTACCTAGACAGACCCAACCAAGAATGTTACTTAATATAAGGTAGCTGTGCAGTATTACCTCTTTATAATTTAAATATCTGAAGTTCAAAACACTTCTGAAGGTGCTTCCCTAGTGGCTCAGTGGTTAAGAATCTGCCTGCCAGTGCAGGGGACACGGGTTCGAGCCCTGGTCTGGGAAGATCCCACATGTGGCGGAACAACTAAGCCCGTGCGCCACAACTGCTGAGCCTGCGCTCTAGAGCCCGCGAGCCACAGCTACTGAGCCTGCGCGCCACAACTACTGAAGCCTGGGCGCCTAGAGCCCATGCTCTGCAACAAGAGAAGCCACTGCAATGAGAAGCCCGTGCACCACAACGAAGAGTAGCTCCCACTCGCCACAACTAGAGAAAGCCAGCAATGAAGACCCAACACAGCCAAAAATAAAAAAAAAAAAAAAAACAGAAAACACTTCTGAAAGTGTTTTGAAACCAGAGGTTTCAGGTACAGGATTGTAGACCTGACCCAATTTTTACTACCACCAGTTTCCTTAGCAATGGGTGATAAGTGGCACTGTTTTATTTTGAATGTCTTTTTAGTGATAATGTAGTTGGGCTTTTTAAAAAAAATCAGTGATTTCATTTCTTCTTGCAAACATTCTGTAAATTTTTTGTTCATTTATCTGGTAGAGTCAATTTTTTTTCTTACAAATTTTTAATATTGTAGACATTAACTGATTTTTCTGTGAGCACAGTCGCTTGCTTGTACCATATTCTAAGCTTTTTGTATGTAGCATATCGATAGGAAATGCTGCAAGTTGAACACCCATGTGTCACTACTTGTAGTGTAAGGGAGGTGACTATGTTCCTTTGCTCAAAGTCCTGTGTTAGAGTGAAAACTAAGGTTTTCACCATGGCCGCCAAGGCCCACGTGACTTGTGGCTCCTGCTCTCTGACCCCATCTCGGACCACTCTCCTTACCCACTTCTGTCAGGGTGCGCTGGCCTCTTTGCTGTTCCGGGAGCAGGCCTGGTGTGCTCCTTGTCATGTCTTCGTGCTGTTCTTCCCTCTGCCTGAACACTTTTCTAGGCGCGGGCTCCAGGCCGGGCAGCTGTATGGCTCACTCTTCCACTTCCTTTCAAGTCTGCCAGAAAGTGAACTTCTCAGGCATGCCTGCTCTGAACACCCCATCTATCTAAAATTGCTCCCTGCCCCACATTCCCTGCTCACTACTTGATAACATACGTGTCATTGTTTTCCTTTCCTCATTAGAATGGAAGCTCCATAAGGGCAGGAGCTTTGATCTTGTTTTATTTGTTGATAGAGTTATGTTGCTTTTCTCTGTCTGGCACATTATGGAACATTCAGTAGATAATTTGAACAAGGGAAGGGTTAGGGGAAAGTAAAGAGGAACATTAATTGTCTAACATGTATAGACACTCCATTTGAGGCTTTTATTTTTTATAAATTTCACAAATTTTTATTGATGAAATCAAAATATAGTAATTGAATATAATATTTTGTTGTATTGGTCTAGTAATGAGAAGAATATAATCATTTTTTATGGGATAATATTTCCCTTAAGTAGAGTTCAAAGTTAGCATCCCCCCTCATCAGATCAATTGAGAATGTTCATCTGTAAAAACCATTCTTAACTCGTGACCCCAAAACAGACAGTGAGCGGGTTTGGCCTGTGGGCCATAGTTTGCTGGCCCCTAGACTATGCGACTTTTGCCCAAATTAATGCAAACTCCTCCTCAATACGGTCCCAAATATCTTTCCACCTATAATTGTTGCTGTTCCTCTGATGAATTGTTTCCCATCTACCTGGATTACTGTTGTTTCTTAGACTTCTGTGGTTTCTGAGGCTTTTAATAATAACTCTGTTTTAATTCTGGTGTAACTAGAATATTTTAATAAAAGCATAATGTGCATTTCCAAATTTTTTCCTAAAGTCAGTTTTGACTATTTAGAGGCAGTAATGATGATGATAATATGGCTAACAGTTATTAGATACTTTTAAGTGTCAGGTACTGTGCTAAAGGCCTCTTATGTATTATCTCATTTCATCTCATAGCAACTCATTTTATAGATGAGGTAACTGAGGCACAGAGCGGCTTAGCAACTATCCAAGGTCCTAAAGGTAGTAAGGATTTGAACCTTAAAACAGTCTGATTTCTGAGCCCACAGTCTTACCTAGTAAGCAGTATTCCCGTGTGTACTAATAGTTTGTATTTTTATAGTCTTGGCCCCTTTGTAATCTAACTTTATTTGTGAAAGACTGATAATCAGTTCTTTACAACCAAAAAAAGGATCCATGAGAACATGAGGTAATAAATAGGATTGGATGGTATTATGAGGAGATGTAAAGTCAGTAGCTTTCCCACTGTTTAAGCTTTACCCCAATTAAGAGGTATCTTTTATATCATGCTCTTGATAGCTTCTCTTTTACACTATTCTATTTTGGTAAAAAATATAGGTGTTTGATCCACTAATTTGATCTCATAGCCAATGAGTTTCAAATTATAGTTTGAAACATTTCATTAAACAGATGCTACAAACTCTATTGTTTGTGTTCAGTTACAAAGAAAATTCTGCTTATGTGAAACAGTTGCTTTCTAAAGAAAGGATAAAAACTCTAGAGGCCAGCTTTCTTTCTCTCTTTCTCTTTCTTTCTCCTTTCTTTCTTTCTTTCTTTCTTTCTTTCTTTCTTTCTTTCTTTCTTTCTTTCTTT
>NC_041215.1:40676364-40802517 GCF_002837175.3 Physeter macrocephalus | reverse complement strand
TTTCTTTCTTTCTTTCTTTCTCTCTCTCTCTCTCTTTCTTTCTTTCCTTTCTTCCTTTCTTTTTTTCTTTCCTTCCCATCTAAAAATGCTCTACACTAAACCCCTAACTAGTAAGAAAATAGCTTTTGCTGAATAAGAGGGGAACACCAAAGCCCAAAAGATGATACCACATATACATGTCTGGCCCTTTTTAGACAAGAAGAAAACAATTTACATTGGCTGTTGGTACTTATGAAGGATTGACTTTATTTTTGGAGTCTCCTATAGAAGAGACTAGATCAGAAATTTAGAAAGTGAAGAGGGAAAGAACTAGCGGCTGCTGAAGTTGTTTCTAGTACTTAGGCAATGAGCTACAGACAGGAGAGACAGCAGTTCTTTGACTCACTAGGACAGTTTGTTTATATCTTTTTTTTAGTATACTGTTTCACTGAGTTATTTAAAGTCTCTTTCCCAACTAGACTGTGAGCTCATTGAGGGCAGAGAGCTAGATGTATATATATTTATATCTCTAGCATCTAGTGTTGTGTCTAGTAACTAGGAGCTGCTGACATGTTTACATGCGTAAACAGGTGTATTGAGGGCCCAGGATTAGGGAACTCTTTAGAGGGTTAGGTCTCTCTCTCTCTCTCTCCCTCTCTCTCTCTCTCTCTCTCTCTCTCTCTCTCTCCTCTCTCTCTCTCTCTCTCTCTCTCTCTCTCTCTCACTCACTCTCACTCTCACTCTCACAAACACACAGTACTTTCAATGCTATAATGTATAAATAGGAAATAATGAAACGTAAAATATTAAGTAACAAAAAAGGAAAAGCCTCAGGTAAATAAATTTGATGCAAGAAATAGTTCACATTAGTCCTGTGTTTATAGTTCGCAATGAATATGGTATTTATTTTGGCATGGTAATTCAGCATTCTTAGAGGTCAGTAGCAGTTGAATAAAGGGTATCAGAGGACATTTGGAAAATGCTGCCTGTATATCAGCGAATCAGTGTGCATGTCCAGTGCTCATGTCTCAGGTGATTGGTTTGTACATGATTAACTGGGATACTTTTTTGCTGTACTATACCATTTGTTAAATAAGAAGCTTCTTGTTTAAGTTATTGTATAATAACTACTATGCAAATGTGTTTGGTATATTAAATACATAGAGAGAAATTTTAGATCAAAAGTATTGCTACATTTGGTTTTTTTTTTTTCCTTCTGCAGGGTAACAGTGTTCTAGCTCATAGTATTTATTTATTTATTTATTTATTTATTTATTTAGGCTGCACTGGGTCTTAGTTGCAGCATGTGGGATCTTAGTTGCGGGATGTGGGCTTTTAGTTGCGCATGTGTGCAGGATCTAGTTCCCTAACCAGGGATCGAACCCAGGCCCCCTGCATTGGGAGCATGGAGTCTTACCCACTGGACACCAGGGGAGTCCCTATAGCTCATAGTTTTAACAGTACGGTCCTAAGAGAATCTGGCCTACTCAGTGTTATATTTCCAAGTTTAGTTCAGAGGGCTGAGGGAGCCTTCACTGAATAAGTGTTATAGCAATAAGCTAAGTTATTCAGTCCAGTACTTACAATACCAACATTTTAATTTATAGTTACATCCAGAGCATCATATAAGAAATTAAGATTGTAGCAAAGCCTATGGTTCATTGGAGAACATCCCATACAAAATGATAATGGTAAGGGATTGTCAGTTATCCTGAAAACTTTTTGTGAGTGGTTAAGTGCTTCATAATTTTGGATAGCAAAGGTTTTGTTTTTATCTGCTTTTTTTAAGTGTGAAAACAGAATTTGAAAGGAATTTCTTTTTACTCTTTCCTCACAACTTTTTATTTTGAAAAATTTCAAGCTTACAGAAGAGTAGCAAGAATAGTATATTGAACACCTATGTACCCTTCATATAGATTCACCAATTGCCAACGGTTTGCTACTTTGCTTTATCTCTCTCTCTTTGTTTATCTATTAAAAATTTCTGAACTATTTGAAGGTTGCAGACATCATGATCATAACACTTTACCTCTAAATGCTTCAGCATGCAAACATGCATCTTCTAGAAATAAACACATTCTCCTGTATAACCACATGATCACACTCAGGGAATTTAACATGGACACAGTACTATAATCTGAAATACATTCCATGTTCAAATTTCTCCAGTTGTCCAAACAAGTACCATAGACATAGATACAGATATAGATATGACTGTTTTTTTTCTGATTCATGATTGGATCAACGACTGCATGTTGCATTGCGTTGTTATGTCTCTTTTAATCTACAGTTGCTTCCCCAGCCTTCTTCTAATCTCCTCTTTCTTCTCCCTTTTTCCTCATCCCCCTCACATTTTTGAAGAATCCAGGCCAGTTGTTTTGTAGAGTGTCCCTCAATTTGGATTTGTCTGATTGTTTTAATTTAATTTTTTCATAATCAGATTCAGGTTAAACATTTTTGGCAGGAATATTACATAGGAGTTGTGTTCTCAATGTGTAACATCATGGTGCCTATTATGACGGTAGTTTTGGTGAGGTTGAATAGGATCATTTGGTTAAGGTGGGATTTGACAGATTTCTCCATTGTAGGGATACCTTTCACCTTTTGAAATTAAGTAATCAGTGGAAAAATACTTTGAGATTATGTGTGTATCTTGTTCCTCAATAAACTTTCACCCAGTGATTTTATCATTCATTGATGATTCTTGCCTAAATCAGTTATGGTAGTTGTAAAATGGCAGTTTTCTATTTGTGTTATTCTGCATTTATCATTTGACATTATTCTACAAAGAAGAGTTTTCCCTTCCCTGACTTAAAAAAATTAGTATCAGTTTAGACCTATGGATTTTTGTCTTATTCAGAGTATTATCTATTCTTGTTAGTATTTATCTTAAAACTTAAGTCATCTCATTTAACTGGTGGGAGCCCCTTTTAACTGCCTCTCATGTTTTTTTATTTGTTCCCATCAGATTTTGAGGACTTCTTTACTTACCGGCACAAGAGATTTAGCCTGACCTTGTATCTTCTCTGCCCCAGCTCTGGAATCAGCCTTTTCTCCCAAGAAGTCCTGGTTTCTTTTAGTGTGTAGTAGTATATAGGGCATTATGTATGTTCAGTGTTATTGGACTATTGCTTCTAGGTTCTAATAGTGGACAGAGATAGCAAATATATATAAATTTTAATTTTTTTGAAAAAAATTTTATTTGAAGTATAACTGGTTTACAATATTGTGTTAGTTTCAGTCGTACAGTGTAATAGGGATTTGGTATATTTGCAGATTATACTCCATTATAGGTTATTACAAGATGAGTATAATTCTCTGTGCTATACAGTATATCCTTGTTGCTTATCTATTTATATACAGTAGTTGGTATCTCTTAATCCCATATCCCTCATCACTGAGTATATTAGCTGTGGGTTTGTCATAAATAGCCTTTATTATGTTGAGGTATGTTCCCTCTCTACCAACTTAGATTAGTTTTTATCATGAATGGATGTTGAATTTTGTCATTTGCTCTTTCAGTGTTTGTTGAGATGATCATGTGATTTTTTTCCCCTTCCTTTTGTTAATGTGGTGTATTACATTGATTAATTTGTAGATATTGAACTATCCTTGCATCCCTGGAATGAGTCCCACTTGATTGTGGTGTGTGATCCTTTTTATGTATTGTTGATTTCAGTTTGCTAATATTTTGTTAAGGATTTTTGCATCTGTGTTCACCAGACTTACTGACCTGTAATTTTCTTTTTTTGTAGTGTCTTTGTCTGGATTTGTTATTAGCGTAATGGTATCCTCATGGAATGAATTTGGGAGGGAGTATTCCCTCCACTTCAGTTTTTTGGAATATTTTGAGATGAATAGTTATTAGCTGTTCTTATGTTTGGTAGAATTCCTCTCTGAAGCCATTCAGTCCTGGACTTTTGTTTGCTGGGAGTTTTTAAATTACTAATTCAGTTTCACTACTAGTGATTGGTATGTTTGGATTGGTTCAGTCTTGGAAGATTGTATGTTTCTAGAAATTTATCCATTTCTTCTAGGTTGTCCAATTTGTTGGCATGTAAATGTTTGTAGTATTTTATTATGGTTTTTTTGTATCTCTGAGATCAGATGTAATTTTTCCTCTTTCATTTCTTATTTTATTTAGGCTCTCTTTTCTTGATGAGCCTGTCTAAAGGCTTATCAATTTTGTTTATCTTTTCAAAAATTCAGCTCTTGGTTTCATTGATGTTTTCTATTGTTTTTTGTTTTGGTCTCCATTTATTTATTTCCTGTGATCTTTATTATTTCCTTCCTTCTGTTGTTTTTCGACTTTGTTTGTTCTTTTTCTTATTCCTTTAAATGGTAAGTTCGGTTGTTTATTTGAGATTTTTTTGTTTTGTTTCCTGAGGTAGGCCTGTATCACTCTAAACTTCCTTCTTAGAACTGCTTTTGCTGTGTCCCATAGATTTTCGAAAGTTGTGTTTTTATTTTCATTTGTCTCCAAATATTTTCTGGTTTCCTCTTTCACTTCTTCATTGACCCAGTGGTTTTTTAATAGCATGTGTTTAGTGTCCACGTGTTTGTGTTTTCCCATTTTCCTGCCCTGTAATTGGTTTGTAGTTTCATACCGTTTTGGTCAGAAAAAATGCATGCTATAATTTCTGTCCTCTTAAATTTGTTGAGACTTGTTTTGTGGCCTAGCATGTGATCTATCCTGGAGAATGTTTCATGTGCACTTGAAAATAATGTATATTCTGCTGTTTTCAGATGGAATGTCCTATAGATATCTATTAAGTCCAACTGGTCTAATGTGTCGTTTAAGACCACTGTTTCTTTACTAATTTTCTGTCTGGATGATCTGTCCATTGATGCAAGTTGGGTGTTAAAGTCCCCTACTGTTATTGTATTATTGTCACTTTCTCCCTTTATGTCTGTTAATATTTGCTTTATACATTTAGGTGCTCCTATGTCAGTGCGTATATGTTAATGAATGTTATATTCTCCTGTGTTGATTTCTTTATCGTTATGTATTGCCCTTCTTCATCTTTTGTTATAGACTGTTTTAAAGTGTAGTTTCGCCAGCTTTCTTTTCATTTCCATTTTCTTGGAATACCTTTTTCCATCCCCTCACTTTCAGTCGTTAGCTCTGAAGTGAGTCTCTTGTAAGCAGCATATAGATGGGTCATTTAAATCTAATCAGCCACTTCATGTCTTTTGATTGGAGCTATTTATTTATTTATTTATTTATTTATGGCTATGTTGGGTCTTCGTTGCTGAGTGCGGGCTTTCTCTAGTTGCCGCGAGCAGGGGCTGCTCTTCGTTGCAGTGCATGGGCTTCTCATTGCAGTGGCTTCTCGTTGCGGAGCACAGGCTCTAGGTGCGTGGGCTTCAGTAGTTGTGGCACGTGGGCTCAGTAGTTGTGGCTCGCGGGCTGTAGAGCGCAGGCTCAGTAGTTGTGGCTCATGGGCTTCGTTGCTCTGCAGCATGTGGGATCTTCCTGGACCAGGGCTCGAACCTGTGTCCCCTGCATTGGCAGGCAGATTCTTAACCACTGTGCGACCAGGGAAGTCCTTGATTGGAGCTTTATTCTACTGACATTTAAAGTGATTATTGATCAATAACTACTTACTGACATTTGTTTACTTGTTTTCTGCCTGTTCTTGTAGTTATTTTCTGTTCTTCTTTTAGTTTCTTCCCTTGTGGTTCAATGATTTTATTTAGTGGTATACTTGTGTTCCTTTCACTCTGTTTTTCTGTATCTATCGTAGGTTTTTGAATTATGGTTACCATGGGATTCATATATGTTGACCTATAACTATATCTACTTATTTTAAACTGATAGTCATTTAAATTCAAACACATTGTAGAAGATCTACATTTTTTACTCCCTTTCCCCACATTTTGTGTTTTTTGATGTCATATTTTACATCTTCGTGTTTATCCCTGAACGGTTCATTGTAGTTATGGTTGATTTTATAATTTTTTGTCTTTTAATTTTCATACCAGCTTATTTAAGTGCTTGATCCACATCCTTTACTAAATATTTGGCTTTTCTAGTGGGGTTTCTCCTTTCCTATAAATTCTTCTTGCTGTAGCCTTTTCTTTTCTACTTAGAGAAGGCCTTTTACCGCTTCTTTTAGGGTCAGTTTAGTATTGATGAGTTCTTTTAGTTTTTGCTTGTCTGAGAAGTTCGTTATCTCTTCTTCAATTCTGAATGATAATCTGGCTGAGTAGAATATCCTAAGTTGTAGGTTTTCCCCTTTCTGCACTTTAAATATATCATGCTACTCCCTTCTGGCCTGCAAAATTTCTGCAGAAAAATCAGCTGATAACCTTGTGGGGGTTCCCTTGTATGTGACTCTGTTTTTTTCTTGCTGCCTTTAGAATTCTCTCTTTATCTTTAACTTTTGCCATTTTACTATGCTATGTCTTGGTATGGGTCTTTTTTTTTTTTTTTTTTTTTTTTTTTTTTTTTTTTTTGCGGTACACAGGCCTCTCGTTGTGACCTCTCCCATTGCGGAGCACAGGCTCCAGATGCGCAGGCTCAGAGGCCATGGCTCACGGGCCTAGCCGCTCCGTGGCATGTGGGGTCTTCCCCGACCGGGGCACGAACCCATATCCCCTGCATCAGCAAGCGGACTCTCAACCACTGCGCCACCAGGGAAGCCCTTGGGATGGGTCTCTTTGCGTTTATCTTGTTTGGGACTCTGTGCTTCCTGTACCTGGATATCTGTTTCCTTCTTCAGATTCAGGAATTTTTCAACCATAATTTCATCAAATAGTTTTCAACCCTTTTTTCTCTCTTCTCCTTTGGGACCCCTATAATGTGAATAGTATATGCTTGATGTTATTTTTAGAAGTCCCTTAAACTGCCCTCATTTTTTAAAAGATTGTTTTTGTTTTTGCTACTCTGATTGGGTGATTTCCATTATTCTGTCTTTCAGAATGCTTATGCATTCTTCTGTATCACCCAGTCTGCTGTTAATTCCTCTAGTGTGTTTTTCATTTCATTTATTATATTCTTCAGCTCTGATTCTTCTTTATATTTTCTAGTTCCTTGTAAAATTTCTCACTGTCTTCATCTATTCTTTTCAGGCAGCATTTTTACTATGAATGCTTTGAACTCTTTATCTGATAAGTTATTTCTCTCTCTTTCATTAGGTTTTTTTACAGGTTTTTTTTTGTTGTTCTTTCATTTGAAACAAATTTCTCTGTCTTCTCATTTTGGTTAACTTTCTCTGTCTATGAAATCAGGTGAAACACATTATCTGTCGCAGTCTTGAAGGAGTAGACCTGTGTGGGAGTGTCCCTATATAGCCTGCAGACACTCAGTGGCTTTGGTAGGAGAGCTGGATCTGAAGTGAGCACGGGTCACACCTCAGGGTGGACTTGCAGCTGTCACCTTGGAAGGAGGTGGGGCTAGAGATGGAGGTGCTGGAGCTAGAGCCAGGTTTGAGCCAGAGCTTCTGCTCTCAGTGGTTGTCACCTCCCTGTTTGGCACGGGGTCAGCTCCCAACATGCTGGAGCAGAAGCCCTGAAGTTTGGGTGCAAGGTGGTTCTGTTCCCTTTCAGTGTGAGCTCTCTCCCCTCTTAGCAGTGGCACGTTTGCCCCAGAGAGGAACAGCCCTGGAGCAAGAGGGGCTGGTGCAGGCCAGGGCTGTGCCAGGGTGGTCCCAGTGTGCCAGTCAGAGCTCAAGACAGTTCCCCGTCTGATGTCTCTGTTAGTAGCAGCAGTGGCCTCACCCTCCCTATTCAGATGCAGTGTCTTGTGCAAGCCACTCTGTCCCCTGCTGGGTGTGTACTGCCCTTAGCAGTGGCAGCCCTCACACCACTGCTGGAGCTGGAAGGGCTGGAGCAGGTGCTTGGTGTGGGTTGGGGCATGCCCTGGGCTGGTCAAGAGAAACTTTCCGGAGCCCTGGGTGGTTTCAGTCTTCTTCCTCCACCTTGTTCCTGGGAGTCAGTAAGCGTGTGTATGCTTTTCACAAATGGAGTCTTGATTTCTTACAGACCTCCTGTAAGTCCCACTGGTTTTCACACCAGCTAAGTGGTGTTGGACCCCAGGGTTGGAGTGCCCAATGTGTGGTTCAAATAGCTCACTCCTCAGGGAGGATCTCCAAGCCTATAATCTCTCTCTTCTGTGTCCCCCTCCTAGGGTTGTGGGTCCTAACCTGATTGCTTCTCCTCCCTTCCTACACAAGTCCACTTGGATCTTTCTTTACAGCCTCGTGGTAGAAGTCTTTTTGCCAGTCTCATTTGCTTTTAGTGGGAATTGTTCCACATGTAGGTGTGTTTTTGATGCGTTCATGTGGGGGAGTTATGCTCAGCACTCAAGAGTCGTGGTACTCTATCTCCTCCCACAGGATGTTTTTTCATCTGTATCTTCTTTAATTTCTTTGCCTCAGTGTTTTGTAGTTTTCACTATATAAATCTTTTGCCTCCTTAGTCAAATTCATTTCTAAGTATTTTATTATTTTTGGTTTTATTGTAAGTGGATTTATTTTCTTACATTCCTTTTTGGATTATTAATTGCTAGTGTATGGAAATCCACCTAATTTTTTGAGTTAAGTTTGTATTCTCCAACTTTGCTGAATTTGTGTCTTAGTTCCAACCAGACCGATTTTAATAGTTATTCTAGCTCTCTGTTGTTACTATTCTTGTAGTATATCTTTTTACATTCTTTTACTTTCAATTTGTTTGTGTCTTTGAATCTGAAATGTGTCTTTTGTAGAGAGCAGATAAATGGAGCACGGTTTAAAAAAGGATCTATTCTGCCAATCTGTGTGTTTTGATTTGAGTTTTTAGTCCATTTATATTTAATGTTGTTATTGGTAACATAGTGCCGTTTTGCTAGTTTTCTTATGCCTTTTGTTCCATTTTTCTCTATTCCTCCGTCTTAGCCTTCTTTTATTTTAACTGGATATGTTCTAGCCTGTCATTTTAATTCTGTTGTTTATTTTTACTTTATTTTGAGTTTATTTCTTAGAATAGTTGTCCCTCTGTGTCTGTGGGAGATTTGTTCCAGGAGCCTCTGCAGATGCTGAAATCTATGGATGTTCAAGTCCTTTACTGTTGGGGTTCCACATCTGTGGATATGGAGAGCCAGCTGTATATTTCTTGAAACATATTCACATATAAGTGGACCTGCACGGTTCAGGCCCATGTTGTTAAGGGTCAACTGTTGTTTCTCTGGGGATTTACTTATAACCATGTAGTTGGGGATAATAGAAGTTTAATTTCAACATCACATAGAAACTGCTCCTGTACGGTTCACTTTTCCTTCTCCTTCTTTTGTACTATTGTCATACAAATTACATCTTTATACAGTATAAGCCCGTCAACACAGTGCTATAAATATTGCTTTATGCAGTTGTCTTTTAAGTGCCATAGATTAAAAAAGAGTTACAAGTACAAAATAAATTTATACTGTTGTTTATATTTAGCCATATAGTTACCCTTACTGGTAGTCTTTATTTCTTCTTATGGATTTTAGTTACTATCTAATATACTTTCATTTCATCTTTAATTTTTTTTCTAATATAGATATGCTAGTGACAAATTCTTTTTGTTTATCTTGGACTATCTTTTTTTTTTTTTTTTTTTTTATTAGATATTGTCTATTAATATAATTGAGGATCTCTTGTAGGTGATGAGTCACTCTTCCCTTGCTGCTTTCAAGATTTTCTTTTTCTTTGGTTTCTAACAGTTTGACTACTATGTGTCTAGATGTGGATCTCTTTGAGTTTATCTTTTTGGAAGTTATTTGGTTTCTCAGATGTGATTTTTTTTTTTAAGTCAAATTTGGAAACTTATATGTCATTATTTCTTCAAATATTCTCTCTGCCCCCTTTTCTGTTGACTTTCTGAAACTTCCATTATGAATATGTTGATATGCTTGATGGTGTCTTTCAGGTCTCAGGCTGTTCTCATTTTTCCTCTTTCTTTGTTCTTTCTGTTCCTCAAACTTTATATTCTCAATTGACTTATCTTTTTTAAAATTTTTTTTAAAAAATATTTATTTATTTGTTTATTTGGCTGCGCCAGGTCTTAGTTGCGGCACTCAGGATCTTCATTGCCGCATGCGGGATCTTCGTTGCGGCATGCGGGATATTTTAGTTGCAGCATGTGGGATCTTCCGTTGCGACATGCGGGATCCTTAGTTGTGGCATGTAGGCTCTTTTAGTTGTGGCATGCAAACTCTTAGTTGTGGCATGTGGGATCTAGTTCCCTGACCAGGGATTGAACCTGGGCCCCTGCCTTGGGAGCACAGAGCCTTAGCCACTGGACCAGTAGGGAAGTCCTTCAATTGACTTATCTTCAAGTTTGCTAAGTCTTTATTATATTAGCTCAAATCTCTTAAGCCCTTCTATTTTATTTTTTTTAATTATTATTATTTTTATGATCATTTTTATAGATTATAATTCTGTTTTGAAGTATTTTATATTTTAATCCATTTTCTCTGTTCTCCCTCTATTGTCTTTAATATGTAATCATAATTATTTTGAAGCCCTCACAGACCAAGACCAATATGTAGATCCCTTATAAGTCTGTGTATTTTTGTCGACTGCTTTGTCTCTTGATTATTATTATTATTTTTTTGCGGTACACGGGCCTCTCACTGTTGTGGCCTCTCCTGTTGAGGGGCACAGGCTCCGGACGCGCAGGCTCAGCAGCCATGGCTCACGGGCCCAGCCGCTCTGCGGCATGTGGGATCTTCCCAGACTGGGGCACAAACCCGTGTCCCCTGCATTGGCAGGTGGACTCTCAACCACTGTGCCACCAGGGAAGCCCAAGCCCTTCTATTTTAAATTTCAATTATTTTACTTTTTAATTACAGAATTCTGAATTGCTTGTTTAAAAAGTAATTTCTGTGTTTTTATTTATATTCTCCATTTGGTGTGATATTGTTCTCAGCTTTCTTTTGGTTCTGTAGTTGCGGTTTATTTTATTTAACATATTTATAACCCTTGATTTTTGTTAAGTTCATTGTGTGAGCTTCCTCAGGGACAGTTTCTATTGAACTCCCTTTTTTTTCCTCTTTCTCTCCTGTATGTGGGTCATTCTATCGTGCTTTTTTCTTTGTTTTGTATTTACATTTTTGGAATTTTGCATGTTGAATTCTGTACTTTTAAAATAATGTTTTATCAACTCTAGAAATCAGATTCCTTCCTCCCTGGTCTTTTATTGTTGCTCTTTTTGTTTTTGTTACTGTTTGTTTATTTAGTGTTGCTTTGATTATTTAGTTTGTTTAGTGGCCTTCCTGAACTAATTTTATAAAATCTGTATGTCATTGTGTTGCTGCACTGTTTTTGCTCAGTTAACTTAGTAGTCAGCTAATGAATGGACAGATTTTCTTACATACCTTGAACCACTAAGTTTTCCAACCTTTGCTGACGTGGCTTTCAAGGCTTTACAGCCCTGCTTTAGCCTTCACATCTTGTTTTTGCAAGCTTCAAGGTTATCAAAAAGTGAGAGATTCGGGCTTTTTCAGCTGTTTCCTGGGCATGTGCATAGTTCTCACATGCTGATGGCCTTCTGGATTCCCAGGCATCTGTTGGAGCTTCTCAAAACCCTTTGTGAACATCCCACTCCCCCGGTTTTGGGGGTTTGTTTTTGGTCATCCTCTTTCTCATCCCAGCTGTACTTAGATCAGTGCCTGGCACAGACAACAAATTTTTGTTGTATGACTGGATGAATATATGAATGAATATACTGGTAATCTACTTAGAAATTATTCTTAGTGTTTTTTAATGGAAAAGATATTTTTCACATACATGAGTGTAAAACTCAGTTTATTCTTCTAAGTTTTTTTTTTTTTTCAAGAATTTTTTTTAAAATTTAAAAATTACTTAAATGCTGGAGAGGGTGTGGAGAAAAGGGAACCCTCTTACACTGTTGGTAGGAATGTAAATTGGTGCAGCCACTATGGAGAACAGTATGGAGGTACCTTAAAAAACTAAAAATAGAATTACCATATGATCCAGCAGTCACACTCCTGGGCATATATCTAGAGAAAACTGTAATTTGAAAAGATATATGCACCCTAGTGTTCATAGCAGCACTATTTACAATAGTCAAGACATGGAAGCAACCTAAGTGTCCATCAACAGATGAATGGATAAAGAAGTGGTATATATATACACAATGAAATATTAGTCAGCCATAAAAAAGAATGAAATATTGCCGTTTGTAGCAACATGGATGGACCTAGAGATTATCATACAAAGTGAAGTAAGTCAGAGAAACACAAATAATATATCACTCATATTTGCAGTCTAAAAAAATAATACAAATCAACTTATTTACAAAATGGAAACAGCTTCACAGACATAGAAAACTAACTTATGGTTACCAAGGGGGAAGGTGGGGGAGGAATAAATTAGGAGTTTGAGATTAGCAGATACAAACTAATATATATAGGATAGATAAACAACAAGGATTTACTGTATAGCACAGGGAACTATATGCAGTATCTTGAAATAACCTTTAGTGGAAAAGACTCTGAAGCTGTACACTTGAAACTAATACATTACGATAAATCAACTGTAGATAAATAAAATTTTTAAAAATTTAAAGATTACTATTTGATGAATTTAGTTTTTCCTCAGTGGTTAGAGGTTAACATCAAACCAGATAATCAAATAAAATTATTTAAAGCTCTCAGCTGAGTCTAAATTAAAAAGGTTTTATTGTAAATAATAGGATACCAACATCTTGTGACAGTCCATATTTGAGAGTATTAAATATTTAGAACAGATAGTGCATTTCTGTAATTGGGCTGAACAATGCAGTTTTCTCCATTCTTTTAAAGTTAATTTACAGCTCAAGACAACACACATTTATTTTCTCCCAGTTTTTGTGGGTTAGGTGTATGAGCACAGCTTGGTTGGAGCTGACAAAGTTGCAAGCTAGGTGTCGACTGGACTGCGGCAGCTTGGGAAGTTGAGGTCTTCAGTCCCTTGTTGACTGTCAGCCCACAGAGGCCCTGTGCTTCCTTGCCACATGGCCCTGTCACGGGCCCTCTTGCTGCATGACAGATAATGTCTTTAAAGCCTGCAGCAGAATTGCTTTCACTTCAGGAAAGGCCCAGTCTTCATTTTAAGGGCTTTCACTTGGTTAAGTCTGAGTTCTGATCTATATTATTTTCTTTTTATGTCTAAAGAACTTCTTTTAACATATCTTGGAAAGGTCCACTGACAACAGGTTCCCTCTATTTTTAAACTTTTGTTTGAGAAAGTATTCCTCTTTCTCTTTTGAAAGATAATGTTGCAGGGTACAGAATTGTAGGTTGAGGGGTTTTTTCCTCAGCATTTTAAGTATCTCACCCCACTCTCTTCTTGCTTGCTTGGTTAAGAAGTCAGATGTAATTCTTATATTTGTTCTTCTATAGATAAGGTGTTTTTTCCTCTGTCTTCTTTATCTTTGATTTTCTGTAGTTTTAAAGGATACGGCTAAGTATAGGGTTTTTGATCTTGGGTTTAGTTCTCTTGGGGGTTTTGTTTGTGTTTTTTTCTCTCTTCTTGCTGTTGGTGGAATGTAAATTGGTGCAGCCACTATGGAGAACAGTGTGGAGGTCCCTTAAAGAACTAAATATAGGGCTTCCCTGGTGGCGCAGTGGTTGAGAGTCCGCCTGCCCATGCAGGGGACATGGGTTCGTGCCCCGGTCAGAGAAGATCCCACGTGCCATGGAGCAGCTGGGCCCGTGAGCCATGGCCGCTGAGCCTGCGCGTCCGGAGCCTGTGTTCCGCAACGGGAGAGGCCACAGCAGTGAGAGGCCCGTGTACTGCAAAAAAAAAAAAAAAAAAAAGAACCAAAAATAGAACTACCATATGATCCAGCAGTCCCACTCCTGGGCATATATCTATGCCCAGTATATCTATTGGAGGCTGCACCAGTTTACATTCTTCTTACAGGTATGTTACATCATTTGTATTTGTCCCACAGTCCTTGGGTATTCTGTTTTGGTCTTTTCAGTCTTTGTTCTTTTTGCTTTTGGTTTTTGGGAATTTTAATTGACACATCCTCTAGCTCATAGAGTCTGTCTACTAATAAGCCCACGAAAGGCATTTTTCATATGTGTTGCAGTGTTTTTTACCTGTAATGTTCCTTTTTAGTTCTTTCTTAGGATTTTCTTCTCTTTGCTTCCATCATCTATTCTTGAATTCTGCCTATTATAGCGTTTAGCATATTATTAATCATAGTTTTAAAAAATTCCCTGTGTGGTCATTCCAACACACCTTCCTGTCTGGTTCTGATGCTTGCCCTGTTTCTTCACATTGTGGGGTTTTTTCCCCTTTTGGTATACCTTATAAAATTTTCTCGATAGGCAGACATTATATATATTGGTCAGAGGAACTTCAGTAAATAGGCCTTTAGTATTGGGGGGGAAAGGAAGCATTCTGTAGTCTTGTGGTTAGGTTTCAGTATTTTAGTGAGTGTAGGCCTCTGGACTATGAACTACACAAATATTTCTCAGTTTTTTCTCTCCCCTTATAGGGGGACAAGATGGCTAGTGTGGGCTGGACTTGGGTATTTCCCTTCTCCCTCTAGAAGGCTAGAGTCAGCTGGAATTGAGTGTTTTCCTTGCCCCATGTCAGTTAGGTTTTGGTTAACTAGTTTCTCCTAAGTACAGCCCTTGATAAGAAGAGCAGAGTGCTCTGGTGTACAATTGACCCTTGAACAACCTGGGGGTTCAGGGTGCTGACCCCACACAGAGTTGAAAAATCATGTAGAGTCGTCCCATGGCATCCATAGGGGATTGTTTCCAAGACCTACTTCAGATAGCAAAATCCACCAGTGCTCAGTCTCATAATCAGTCCTCTTTATCCATGGATTCAACCAACTGTGAATCATGAAGTACTGTATTTATTGAAAAGAAACCACGTATAAGTGGACCCGTGCAGTTCAAACCTGTGTTGTTCAAAGGTCAACTGTATTTCATTATGGTCTTGTGTCCCCCCCACCTCCACCATGCTGCCCCTTGTTGGGAGTTCGGGTATTTTTCTCTGATATTTACTGTGGGAATCTGACAGAGCTACTGGAGGTCAATCTCACAATATTGTGTGAGTCCTTCTCTGACTGGTCCCCTGGAGTTTTTAAAAAACTCCTGGAGTTGTCCACATTGAGCTTCCAGCAAGTCATCAGTTGGATTCAGGCTTTCCTACTAATGTACTGGTTTCTGTGGCAGTTTCAAGTAGAGACTTGAAGTCTCTACTTCCGTAAGCTGTGACTCTTTGTCTTCACCTATCTCTCCAATCTTTGGGACAGAAGTTTGCCCTGTGTCCTCTCTTATGGATCCAAGAAAGGTTGCTGATTTTCCAGTCTGTTCTGCTTTTTTTTACTTGTTAGGACGGACTGGGGACTTCCTGAGCTCTTTACATGTGGAACTGGAAACTGCCAATCACTGTCTTTTAATTGGTGAATTTTACTTGGCTAGCCCCTCTCTGTCAACATGCCAAAGCTATTTTCCTCTATACAATTTTTATACGTATGTAACTTTGACATTTACTTTTAGCTTGAATCCTTTTGACATGAACAGGACGATGTCAACTGCAGTTACTGAATACCATGTATTTGAATTGCTATTTCTTTTTATTATTAATTTTTACTTATTAAATTCCTTAGTACTTATTGCTTACTTATATTTTAAAATTCTATATAGTTGTGTTTGTAGTGTAGTTTGTTTCCTTTATCCAGTTGTCTTTTATTATTTTCATTTTTAAAAAAATATTTATTTATTTGGTTGTGGTGGGCGGGCTCCTTGGTTGTGGCATGCGAACTCTTAGTTGTGGCATGCATGTGGGATCTAGTTCCTGGACCAGGGATTGAACCAAGGCCACCTGCACTGAGAGCGCGGAGTCTTGACCACTGCGCCACCAGGAGAGTCCCCCAGTTGTCTTTTAGAGGGAAGTTTTATGGATTTTAAACTTCGAATTTTTGAATGTCTGAAAATGTCTGTAACTTTATTCTTTCACATGAATGCTAACATGGGGGGAACATAATTCTGTTTCAAATAATTTGCTTTCAGAACTTCAAAGTTACATCTTCATTGTCTTTTAACGTCAATTGTTGCTGAAAATGATGTGATACCTGTTTTTTTTTTTTTTTAATAGGCAGTCTTTGTTCCCTCTTAGGTTAAAAAATTGAGAAACAAAGATCTGTAGTCTTAAGTTTTCTATTTTGTTTTTGTTTTCCTAAGAATAGTTGTATTAGAATTAGTTTTCATTTGAGGATAGTTAAAATGAAAGGGTATTGTTATATTAAAAAAAAAATCCCAACTAATAAACTCCCATGTTTCCCCCAGATCTTAAGCTTGAATAAAAGGAAAGCCCCTTGCGAGGTGAATAACCTTCCCTCCTGTTGCCATCCTCCAGTGTCTTTTTAATGCTTGCATCAATGAGTAATGCCCAGCTTCCTGAGGTAGCATATTTTCCTTCCTCCTTTTTGGCTGCTCCTAAATTTATATATTTTGAATTGGAATATGGCTACCTCAGCAATTTGTGTATTGTCTTCTTAATGGACAGTTCAAAACAAAGCTCCTCTTCCAGGCAATTGTAATTTTAGTTTACATGATGAACTGTATATGATATCTTCTTTTATACCTACAATTCCTATCCAGGTGTTTCAAAATTTGTAACTGCTTTTTACCTAAGGTTAATTGAAAAATATGTAATAACTTTGTACCTTTTTATATAAATAATTTGTATCTTCAACTGTCCCTTTATTTAGTTAATTTTTTTTTTTTCGACTTAGACCTTGTGTGGACAGTAATGACCTCACGTTTCCGATTGCCTGCTGGCAGAACCTACAATGTACGAGCATCAGAGTTGGCCCGAGATAGACTGCATACAGAGGTGGTTTGCAACATCCTTCTTCTGGATAACACTGTACAGGCTTTCAAAGTTAATGTAAGTATTTTATGTCTTTTTTCATTTTAATAATCTGGTTATAAATCTGAATTTAGATTAAATTTTAAAACTAAAATTGTTTAATCGTAGTACAGTTTGAAAAGCCTTCTTCAAAAAGGAAAGTCTTGTTAGTTTGGTTTTGTAACTATCAAATACACATTCTAATTCAAGGTCTTTTAAGGGGTTGACAAACCAGCAGCTCATTATTAGTGGAGCAGGTCAATAGTAGGTAGGTGGTTTTTATAAATGTGCTTGAGGGTGCCGGAAAGGAATTTTGTTCTCATAAATAATTTATACATTCCCATTGTGATTTTGTTCTTCTGTCTGTGAAGAAAATTTTTGCTAAACAAAGATAAATAGCAGCCCTGATCTTATCTGAGCCTTATCTGAAACATTTATTCAACAAATGTTTGTTCATCCTACCTGTGTCCAGCTTTATTTGCTCAACATTGTGAGTTTCACCTGTGTGGTGTGTTAGCAGTAGTTGGTTCATTTTCATTGCTGTGTAGTACTCTCTTGTATGAGTACACCACAGTTTACTTATCCATTTATTTATCTCCATTTATTTGTCCAGTTTATCATTTGTGTATATTTGGATCGTTTCCACCCTGGGCTCTTATCAGTAATGTTGCTGTGAACATGTCTTGATATATGCAAAGACATTCCTCTTTTTTATTTAAATGATTCCACACCTACAGAAAGGGGAGAGACCAGTGTCATGAATACCCACCTACCCTTTTCCTAGATTGACCTGTTGTTAACATTTTGCTCATTTCCTTTATCTTTCTTTTTCTCTGTGTGTGTTTTCTGACCCTCTGAAAGTAGGTGGTACACTTCACCTGTGTTTCAGCAGCCTCAGGATCTCATAAATTACAGCTATATCATTATCACACCCCAAAATTTAATATTATGAAAATAATAGTATCTAATATATAGTCCATATTGAAACTGGAATTCCTCATTCTGCATTTCCACATCTCCAGGATAACACCTTCATCTATTTCCTGCTGTGTTACGCAGGTGTTTCTAGACTTTGAAATCTTTAAGTAGTATAGAATATTGATCTTCTGAAATCCTGCCTTTTGTGACGACATGGATGGACCTTGGCCTCATGCTAAGTGAAATAAGTCAGAGAAAGACAAATACAGTATGATTTCACTCATATGTGGACTCTAGAAAAGCTGAACTCAGAATGGTGGCTGGCAGGGGCTGAGGGATGGGGGAAATGGGGAGATGTTGGTCAAGGGGACAGACTTCCAGTTACAAGATGAATAAGTTCTAGGGGCTAATGCACAGCATGGTGACTAATGTCAACTGTACTGTGCTCTTTACTTGGAAGTTGCTAAGAGACTAAATCTTAGGTGTTCTCACCACACATTATGTTTATGCTGTATTTCCCATCTAGCATAATTTTCCTGTTGGGCACTTTCGTTGATAATAGTATTGTATTTTTCAATGTGGAAGTCAATGTGCTATTTAATTACTCTTATAGGAAGACATATTAGCATATTTATTTTATTTTTGTTTATACTTAGATCTTTTAATATATATTGATATATTTATTGATTTTTTAAATGCTTTATTATTTATTTATTTAATTTATTTTTGGCTGCGTCGGGTCTTAGTTGCTGGCACATGGGATCTTTGTTGAGGCATGTGGGATCTTTTATTGCGGCACGTGGGCTTCTCTCTAGTTGTGGCATGAGGGTTTTCTCTTATCTAGTTGTGGCCCATGCGCCTCTGTAGTTATGGCGCGCAGGTTCCAGAGTGCCTGGGCTCTGTAGTTTGGGGCATGTGGGCTCTCTAGTTGAGGTGCGAGAGCTCAATAGTTGAGGTGCGCAGGCTTAGTTGCCCTGTGGTATGTGGGATCTTAGTTCCCCGACCAGGGATCGAACCTGTGTCCCCTGCATTGTAAGGAGGATTCTTTACCACTGGACCACCAGGGAAGTCCCAATATATTTAAGTACCAGTTCTAATTGAGTTGAGTTTATTACTAGAAACGTTCTCTACCATTATTTTAGGATATCAAAAAACTTAAGAGGAACGATAAGAGAAATTGACTGTTGGATATGTAGTATGTTTATTCCTCTGAGTGTCAGGGCTGGAATCATTCAGAGTGTCTGAGTTGCTTTGCACTTTTGTTACAGATGCTGATTATTTTAATCTACATAAATGGTTCCCTAGTTATGTAGCTTACAGCCTGTGCAGTGGTTCATGATAGGCTGCAAACTAGTAGGGGAGCTTGAACCTCTGCTAGCTATTCTCTCATGTCCATTAAGTACCTTTAAATCTCAGAAATCCCCATTGTTGGCAGCTGCTAGGCTCACCAGCATCTCTGTTCACCAGGAAGGAGAACCACTTAGTTTCCTTTGGAGACTACCGACGGATGATTTGTAACGTCTTAGCTGTTGCAGGCATTGCTTTCCCTAAAAGATTTCTGTACCACAGATCAAATATTCATTGTTGCCAAAGCCTGCTTTTTTTCCATCTGGTGTTTATCTCATCAAAGTTTTTCCTTTATATTTTCCTAAGAGAAAATGTGGTACTAGAGGAGTTGATACAACTTCATGAGTTTTTTCTCTTTCTCTTTCTCTGTTGTGGACATAGGAGTGAGGTAAGCCCATAAGCGTTGCTTCAGCTTCAAGTTCTGTTTACACAGCCATTCTTTTTACTGTAGCCAGCCTATGGAATTGTCTCCCTCATGCCCTAAATTCATCATCAATTCACCAAAAACTTGTTTCCATTAATACTTTAAAATGTATAGTATCTACTACATGGATTGATTTCACCAACCTATGAGGATTTTGCCTAAATTTTGTTTTTATTTTTACTTTGGTGCACCTGTATAGCAGTAGGCTGTGTGATAAGGAAGAGTTCTGTAGAACCAACCTGTTCCAGTTATTAGGACTGCATAAGAAATTACCCCCAAACTTAGTGGCATATTTATTATCCTCAGGGATTCTGTGAGTCACAGATCCAACAGGGATGATTTATACCTGCTGCATTTGTTGGGCCTCAGCTGGAAGACTCAAAGCTGGAGGCTAAAATCATTTGAAGGCTTACTCAGCTTGTGTGACTGATACCTGATACCTTAGCTGGGGCTTGAACACCTGTGTATGACCTCTCTGTGTGCCCTGAGCTTCTTCACAACACAGTGGCTGCCTTCTAAAAGTGAGCATCCTCAGAGAGAGTGCCAGGCTCTAGTCATATCACCGTTTCTTATCTGGCCTTGAAAGTCACATAATGTCACCTCCACCATATTCTGTTTGTCAAGGCTATCACAGAGTCACACTTGGGATCAAGGAAAGGGAAATAGACTGTCTCTTGATGGAAAGTGGCAAGGTTCTAAAAGATCACGTGGGTTGGGAAATATTGCTGTAGACTCTTTTGGGAAAGTATAGTCTGCCAATGTGTCTCCCTGGTGGAGGCTTCCATGTTACCACAGCCTCTCCACAAAGCTGTACCTGTGTTCTGCTTTTGTATAGACTTAGGAATGTGCTCCCAGGACTCTCCCTTGCTACTTGAAGGATGGCTGACTTACTAGAGGGCAGAGATGAGAGGGAGTTGAATGTTTACTATCTGCCTTTTGTGTCACTTAAATTGCTCTATGCTTCTGGGCTTTATATATTTATTTTATCTGTGAATGTATATGTATAAAATTGACATATATAGGGTTATATTTGGAAAAACTGAAATAATATTCAAAATGTATGATCATTTATTCAGCACATGTGATTCAGTGCACAATTCTGAGGCACTTCATAGGTAGCAGTATTTAAAAACAAAACTAAACTTATGCAGTGAGGATTTTTATTTGTTCACTTTCATTTTTGTCCACATTGCATTTTCCCTCAGTTTTCTTTTTCTCTTTGTAATGTATCTCTTATGTACTCAATAAAGAATAACTGATAACTTTTTTTATTGAAGTACAATTGATTTATAATATTGTGTTGTTTGTGGTGTACAGCATAGTGATTCTTTTTTTTTTTGGTAGATTATATTCCATTATAGGTCGTTACAAGATATTGGGTATAATTCCCTATGCTATACAGTAAATCCTTGTTGCTTATCTATTCTGTGTATAGTAGTTTGTATCTGTTAATCCCATACCCCTAATTTATTCCTCCCCTTTGGTAACCATATGTTTGTTTTCTATGTCTGTGAGTCTGTTTCTGTTTTGCATATACATTCATTTGTATTATTTTTTAGATTGCACAGATGAGTGATACCATATAGCATTTGTCTTTCTCTGATTTACTTCACTTAGTATGATAATCCCTAGGTCCATCCACGTTGCTACAAATGGTATTATTTCATTCTTTTTTATGGCTGAGTAGTATTCCATTGTATATATGTACCACATCCTCTTTATCCATTCATCTGTTGATGGGCACTTGTGTGGCTTCTTTGTCTTGGCTGTTGTAAATAGTGCTGCTATGAACATTGGGGTGCATGTATCTTTTCGAATTAGTGTTTTTGTTTTTTCCTGATGTATACCAAGGAGTGGAATTGTTGGATCATATGGCAATTCTATTTTTAGTTTTTTAAGGGATCTCACAAATTTACATTCCCACCAACAGTATATGAGGGTTCCTTTTTCTCACACCCTCTACAACATTTGTTATTTGTAGGCTTTTTGATGATGGCCATTCTGACAGTTGTGAGGTGATACCTCATTGTGGTTTTGATTTGCGTTTCTCTAATAATTAGCGATATTGAGCATCTTTTCACATGCCAATTTGTCATGTGTATGTCTTCTTTGGAAAAATGTCTATTTAAGTCTTCTGCTCATTTTTTGATTGGATTGTTTGTTTTGTGATATTGAGTTATAAGAGCTGTTTGTATATTTTGGATATTAACCCCTTTTCAGTCATATCATTTGCAAATATTTTTTCCCATTCCATAATTTGTCTTTTTGTTTTGTTGATAGTTTCCTTTGCTGTGCAAAAGCTTTTAAGTTTAATTAGATCCTATTTGTTTAGTTTTGCTTTTATTTCTTTTGCCATGGGAGACTGAGCTAAGAAAATATTGCTGCAATTTACGTCAACGAGTGTTTTGCCTGTGTCCTCTTCTGGAAATTTTATGGTGTAGTGTCTGGCATTTAGGTCTTTAAAGTGTTTTGAGTTTATTTTTGTGTGTGGTGTGAGGAAATGTCTAAATTTATTGTTTTATGTGTAGGTGCTAGCTCCCGGCACCACTTACTGGGGCAGCACCGGACAGTTGAAGAGACTGTCTTTCTCTGTTGTATTATGTTCTTGCCTCTTTTGCTGTAGATTAATTGACCCTAGGTACACGGGCTTGTTTCTGGGCTCTCTAGCGGATAGTTTTTTTAAATGATACCAGTACTTCAGTTGTTAGTGAAAGATGCAATCAATCATAGATTTTTTCCCCTTGAAATAAAATGAAATTCAATTAATAATATTCTAGTTATGTTATTGCTTGGGTTGATGAATATTTAGTTGGCTGAATCTCACCTTGTTTTCATCTGGTAAAGTATTTGTTAACCAAATCTGTAATATAAACTGGATTATCGAGTTGGGGTTAGCAGGTGGATGCTGGTTGAAATGGGAAGCAAAAGGAGTATAAGGATGATGGATTTAGCTAAACGGAACTTACTGGGAATCATTTTACAGTCATATTTGTAAAGGAGGATAGGGTTTGGGGGATTTTTTTCCTGGTTATTATTCCACTGTCTTTATTTTTCACATGAGATGATAAGTTTAGAGTCATTAGGTTACTTGCCAAGTGGGTAGCAGAGCCAGTAATGTGTGTGTGTATGTGAGAAGGTGTGTTTGGACCTGTTATTTTCAACACGTACCATTTTATTAAGTATTATTTCTAGCCCTACTTACATTTGATTGCTTTATTTTTGGCCACACTGTGTGGCATGTGGGATCTTAGTTCCCTGACCGGGGATCAAACCTGTGCCCCCTGCAGTGGAAGTGTGGGGTCTTAACCACTGGACCGCCAGGGACGTCCCTAAATTTGATTTCTTTTTTTTTTTTTTTTTTTTTTTTTTTTTGTGGTATGCGGGCCTCCCTCTGCTGTGGCCTCTCCCGTTGCGGAGCACAGGCTCCGGACGCGCAGGCTCAGCGGCCATGGCTCATGGGCCCAGCCGCTCCGCGGCATGTGGGATCCTCCCAGACCGGGGCGCGAACCCAGTTCCCCTGCATCGGCAGGCAGACGTGCAACCACTGCGCCACCAGGGAAACCCCTAAATTTGATTTCTTAATTCCTTTAAAAATACTATCATTTACACATCATCCAGTTTCCCTAAGAAATTTTTTGTTTTTACATTTATTGGTTTATTCATGTACACAATTTAAAATAATTGTTCTATAAAGTGTCACAACAAAAACTAACAGAACCCTAAACCTACCCTGTTGCCCCTTAGAAGTAACTGCATTTGACACATTTAGTTTTTCTCTCATTTATTACCATGGTTCTAAGAAACACGCTTACAGTATGTCTGGTTTTGTCTGGTTTGTTTTTTGTTGTTTGTATTATGTATTGACTTTGGAGGATGAGACTTTACCTCTCCTTCCCCTCCATACACACATACTTCCTCTCTGTCATCCTTTCAATAAACAAAGTAGTTATACAGTAATATTTGGTTAGTTCAGAATGTCTTTTCCCTAGAGGGAAATCCTTCAGTCATCTGCCTGGAGCTTGTGGAGTCCTGACTGGGACTTCTTAGAGCTGAGGGAGAGAAGGGGACTAGGGAGTTCTCAGCTCTTCCGTAGGTAGACTTCCATTTATCATGTGGATTTCCCCAGTTTTCAGCTCAGTGAAAATTAATCAACTGCACCTGATGTCTCTGAGCCCAGATTATCACTGGCTCACTTTCTTCAGAGAGTGACTCTAGTTCTTGCATGATTGTCACAGGGACGGGGAGTGAGAGCTGGCCATGAAGAGCGGTCCCAGACTCGCCCTGAGTGCTGCCCTCTCAGCGTCGTCGTGGGTCTTAAGCACACATCTGTGTCCAGTCGGCCTCGCTTATTAACCTTGACGTCTCTCAGATTGACTTGCAGCATCTACTCTGAAGGAGAATTTACTATTTATGAAGGTGTTTTGAGGAAAATCAGGTGTTAAAATGGAAGTGGGCATATTTAGTGCAAAAAGATGTGATAATTGGCCAGTTGTCGTAGTGTTTGAAAATTCCAAGATTGTACTATGTGATAGATTATTAAATCTTTTCTCTATTTTGAATTTTTTTTCCTAAACTATATCATGTTAAGCACGAGAAAAGTATCAATGAGATTTATAATTGTGCACAAAGTTACCGTATTTCCTGGTTTATTCTTTGATTGTTTTTAAGAGGCATGTATAGTTCTTAGGTCTTAATATCGTATTTGTCATGCATAAGTCTTTACTGATAAAGACATTTACTTCTATTGAAAGATTTCCTAGGCAGTTATCCAATGATGAATTTATAAGGTTTTTTTTGAAGATTTACTAGTCCTGTGATTATACACAAGTTGCTCTACCTTACTGTATTGCAGATTCATTTGTTAGGAAAGAACACCTGTCTTGCATAGGATGTTTAGAATTAAATGAGAGTATTTTGAAGTGTTGTTTATGTGTCAGACTCATATTACACATTTAGAAAGGTTGATTCTTCTTTGCTTTATTGCTTGTGATCCAGTCGACCTATTCTCTAGTTCCAGAAATGTTTTCTTGGAAGAATATTATTATTAAAATTTCACAAAACAGCAGTCTCCTAATTGCTTTATGTGTATATATGATATTCTTACCTGTGTACTGTTGCACATGTACAGTTTCCAAAACCCAGCTTGTTTCTGGCATATTGATTATAAATACACGTACATGGGAATTCCCTGGTGGTCCAGTGGTTAGGACTGTGCTATCACTGCCCAGGGCCCGGGCTCAATCCCTGGTCAGGGAACTAGGATCCTGCAAGCTGCACAGCATGGCCAAAAAAAATAAAAGTAAATAAGAATAAAAACACATGTACCTGGAAATTGTAAAAATGCAAGTTTATTCTTAAAGTGTAAAGAGTAGGGACATCCCTGGCGGTCCAGTGGTTAAGACTTTGCCTTCTAATGCAGGGGCTGCAGGTTCGATCCCTGGTTGGGGAGCTAAGATCCCACATGCCTTGTGGCCAAAAAATCCAAAACATAAAACAGAAGCAATATTGTAACAAATTCAATAAAGACTTTAAAAATGGTCCATGTCAAAAAAAACTTAAAAAAAAAAAAAGTAAAGAGGAAACAGTTGTCAAATATTACATTTTTGAGAACTTCCCTGGTGGCACAGTGTTAAGAATCCGCCTGCCAATGCAGGGGACGCGGGTTTGAGCCCCTGTCTGGGAAGATCCCACATGTGGCAGAGCAACTAAGCCCGTGTGCCACAACTGCTGAGCCTGTGCTCTAGAGCCTGCGTGCCACAGCTGCTGAGCCCGCGTGCCACAACTACTGAAGCCTGTGCACCTAGAGCCCAGGCTCTGCAACAAGAGAAGCCACTGCAATGAGAAGCCTGCACACTGCGACGAAGAGTAGCCCCTGCTCGCCGCCACTAGAGAAAGCCCGCTGCCCGCAGCAACGAAGACCCAATGCAGCCAAAAATAAATAAATAAATAAATAAGTAAATTTTAAAATATATTACATTTTTGAGAATTAGGTATTTTTAATCTTGGCACTAGTACAGTAAATTAAGTTGTCATTGTTCATGTACTTTATTTAATGACAACAATTATTTAGTGCCTCATACGTTATGGGAAAAAGTTTCAGGAAATAACTGTAAGGCATTAAAATTTTGATAAATATGATGGATTCTATTTAGAAAGACTCTGTAGCTTAGTGTCCCCTACTCTAGAAATTATGTGTAGTTTTTTTGTTTATTATAATATGTAAAATACATGTTATACACTGTGGTGCACAGATCTTTACTATACAACTCAATGAATGTTTATCTATGTATATACATCTGTGGAACTACCACCAGATTAAGGTATTGAATACTTCACTCACCAAGAAAGATTCCCTTGTGCTCTCTAAGTATTTCTTACTCCATTTTATCTCCTTTATTAGCTTTTCTTGATTAACCTTTTAATGTCATACTTTTAGTGATTACCTTAGAAATTGCATAATGTGTCATGACTTACAAAAGTCTGCCTTTATTTAGTACAGTTGACTGTTGAACATAACAGGTTTGAAATGTGTGGTTCCACTTATACGTGGATATTTTTCAGTGAATACATACTTCAGTGAATACATACATATTTTTCAGTGAATACATACACAATCCACATTTGGTTGAAACTGCAGATGCGGAACCGTGGATATGTAGGCTGACCACAAAGTTACACACAGATTTTCAACTGCGTGGAGGGTCAGCACCCCTAACCCCCAGGTTGTTCAAGGGTCAACTGTACTTCTACCATGTTCCCCACCAAATGCAAAAACCTTAAAGCAGTTTAAATCCATTTACCTGCCTCCTGCTTTTTTGCTATTGTTCTTATGTATTTTTGCCATCTGCCTCATATGTTATAAACCCTACAAGACATTGTTATTATTGCTTTAAATAGTTAACAGTCTATTATATTTCCCTTTATATTTAAATTTTTTTTCAGCTCTTCATTTCTTATATATCCATGCTTCCATCTAGAATCTTTTCCCTTCATCTGAAAGAACCTCTTTTATTATTTTCTGAAATAGAGTCTGTTAATACAGTCTTTCAACTTTTTTTTGTCTGAAAATGTATTTACTTACTCCTTATTTTGGAATATATTTTTGCTGGGTATAGAATTCTACACTGATAGTTTTTTTTCTTTGTAGTTTAAAGATGTTGTTTCATTGACTTTCTCTTGAGGAGCCATCTTGAGAACTCATTTTTCATTCTTATTGTTCTTGAGCAGGACAAGAGATATGTCCTTTCTTCCTCTGTTTTTGTTTTTGTTTTGTTTTTTTTTGTGGTACGTGGGCCTCCCACTGCTGTGACCTTTCCCGTCGCGGAGCACAGGCTCCAGACGTGCAGGCTTAGCGGCCGTGGCTCACGGGCCCAGCCGCTCTGCGTCGTGTGGGATCCTCCCAGACCGGGGCATGAACCCACGTCCCATGCATCGGCAGGCGGACTCTCAACCACTGCGCCACCAGGGAAGCCCCTTCCTCTGTTTTTAAGTTTTTTCTCTATTTTTGATTCTAGTGTCTTGTCTATAATATACCTAGATATGGTTTTGTGTTTATCTTGCTTGTGTGTGTTTGTGTGTTTATCTTGCTTGGTATTCACTGAGTTTCTTAAATCTGTAGGTTGATGTCTTATAAAATTTGAAAACTTCTTGTCCTTTACAGATTTAAATATTGCTTCTGGCCCATTTTTTCTTCTCTCCTTCTGGACTCCATTACATCTGTTAGATTGTTTGACTACATCCCACATCTAACATATGTTCTATTTTGTTGTTTATACTTTCTCTCTGTGTTTTGAATAGCTATTAACTTGTTTTTGAGTCTGCTAATTCTTTTCTTTTGCTGTCTTATTTTGCTGTTAAACCATCCAACAAATTCCTCTGTTTCACATATTATATTCTGCAGTTCTAGAGTGTCAGTATGATCATTTTTATAGATTATAATTCTGTTTTGAAGTATTTTATATTTTAATCCATTTTCTCTGTTCTCCCTCTATTGTCTTTAATATGTAATCATAATTATTTTGAAGCCCTCACAGACCAAGACCAATATGTAGATCCCTTATAAGTCTGTGTATTTTTGTGGACTGCTTTGTCTCTTGATTATTATTATTATTTTTTTTTTTTTTTTTTTTGCGGTACGCGGGCCTCTCACTGTTGTGGCCTCTCCCGTTGCGGAGCACAGCCTCCGGACACGCAGGCTCAGCGGCCATGGCTCACGGGCCCAGCCGCTCCGTGGCATGTGAGATCTTCCTGGACCGGGGCACGAACCCATGTCCCATGCATCGGCAGGTGGACTCTCAACCACTGCGCCACCAGGGAAGCCCTGTCTCTTGATTATTAATCACTTTCCCTGCTTCATGTACCTACTAATTTAGCATCGTATGATTGATATTGTGAACATAATGTAGAGCAGTGGATAGCAAACTGTGACCCATGGGCCAAATCCAGCCTGGTGGCTATTATTGTGTGGCCCATGAAGCTGAGAATGGATTTTACATTTTTACAGGTTTTTGGTTTTGTTGTTGTTGTTTTTTAAGAGAATGTGCGACAGAGTCTATTTATGGCCTTCAAAACCTAAACGTATTTACCTGCTGGTCCTTTATGGGAAAGGTTTGCTGACCCCTATTCAACCCCTAGTGTAGAAGCTCTGGACCATTATCTTCCTTTGAATAGCATTGAATTTTATTCTGGCAACCAGTTAAATTGCTAATGGACCACTTAGATCCCGTGGAGACTTAGTTTTAGCTGTTGTTCAACAAGATAAGTCTGTTTTAGCTTTGTTCTCATTTCTAGTGCATGGGTTGTTTAGGGTCTCAACTAAATGTCTGGGTTATTCATCACGGTCTGTCTCCTCTGAGCCTGAACTCCGTTTCTTCGTTTCTTCGGAAATCTGCAGCCTCTGCAATCTTTGTTTAGCTAACAGCCTCCCAACAGCCATTCTCTGCTAGGTCTCTAGGAGTTTTGCCCTGTGCATGCACAGCCTAGGAGGCAGATGAGAGCCAGGGAGGTTTATGTAGATTTCTGCAGCTTCTTCTCTTTGACTCTTTCCTCTGTAATAACCTGCCCCCGCCCCCAACCCAACTTACCTTAGCAACCCAAACAATAATTTTAGTTTTCTCATCCTAGCAAGATAGCCACTCTGCTTGGGCTCCATTTCTCTACACCATGATTTGGAAAATGCCCTTAAGGAGAAAGCCAGCATGAATGTGGGATTTGATTAATCTGGTTCTCTTCTCTCAAGGATCATAGTGCTGTGTTGGGTGTTGTCTACTGCCTGCAAATAGTTCATTTTTTCTCTCTCTCTTTTTATATTTGGTCCAGCTTTTGTACATGTTTATAGCAGGAGGGTATACTAACACTAGCTACTCCATCATGACAAGACCAAAAATTCTGATTGTTTTGAAATGGGAATATACATCTCATTACATAATAGTGGATTTTGATTTGAGAGCATTTAACATATTGCTTGCTCTGTTCCTTGATCCACTGTTCAGTTGAGCCAAATAGAAGGACTCAGATCTCAGTGAAAAATGGTAAATATGTGTGTCTTATAAAATCAGATTAGTCTAAGATATTATTGATTTGGTGAGGGGGATAAAATGGCACTTGCTTTCCAAAGAATGAGGCCCTAACAAGGTAGGCCAATGTCTTGTTCTTTTAGAAGATTTCAACTCAGGAGTCATCTGCCACATTTGAGATGCACCTGAACCCTAGGTGAGCTGGGCTCAGCTATTATCAGAGGAACTTTCTTTGGCTGATCAATTCTTAATAATTATGTAACAGTTTTGTGTTTGTTGTTTACATATCCAGCATCTTTAAAACAACTTATAAATATTTTAACCCACAGTTTATCTCTTAACTGCCATATTCACAGTGTGCATGGAATATAGGGCTGGTATGCAGTACCTTCTGGCTTATTTCATATTCTTTGAGGGAACAATCATTTAAGTTTTTTGCCATCATATAGGGTATTTATATTGTACTGCATGTAAGGGCTGTCTGTATAGGCCACTGGTTCCCAAGAGTAATTTGATGAAACTAGGTGGTTAGCTGGGGGTCTACTTTCTCTCTCTTGTTCTATGTGTGTCTCTTTTGAAGTTGAATAGTATGCCCTTGTCAGATAGATGTGATCTGTTCTTTGGAAAAGGATGCATGACATAGCTCTGTTTCCCTGCTAGAACTAGCAAACAAGCTTTCAGTATTCATTGGAGTGGTGTTGGTGACCACAGAAAGAGATAGAGGATTTTTTTTTTTGTTTTTTTAAAATTTTATTTATTTTTGGCTGCGTTGGGTCTTCCTTGCTGTGTGCAGGCTTTCTCTAGTTGTGGCGAGAGGGGACTGCTCTTCGTTGCAGTGCATGGGCTTCTTATTGTGGTGGCTCCTCTTGTTGTGGAGCACGGGCTCTAGGCACGCGGGCTTCAGTAGTTGCAGCACGTGGGCTCAGTAGTTGTGGCTCGTGGGCCCTAGAGCACAGGCTCAGTAGTTGTGGTGCATGGGCTTAGTTGCTCTGTGGCGTGTGGGATCTTCCTGGACCAGGACTCGAACCTGTGTCCCCTGCATTGGCAGGCGGATTCTTAACCGCTGCGCCACCAGGGAAGTCCCCAGAGATAGAGTTTTTGTCACATATGTAAGCTACGCGACTCACTCTCTGATGCCCCACTGCCTGTGATACCCGTGATAGGCCCTCACCTGGGTGATTCTCTGTTCTGAGTGCCCTGTGGATCCAAGAATCCCCCAGAGGAAGCCCAGTGTGACCCTCTGCCCAGAGGCTGATGTTGGTTCTTGTGGTTGGATTCTGCTGAGCACAATACTGTAGAAAGGAAATTGCTTTTCGGCTTTGTACCCATTTAGAATGTTATTCATAACTCAGGTAGTTAAGTATCTATATATTAGAAATTTGGTTTTGTATTAAAGGTAGCATCTGTTTAGCCTTATTTGAGTCTTTGCCCTTATTTAACATTATTTTTAATAAAAAAGACTAGAAATAATTGTGCTTCCAAAAGTTTAAAATAAAACAACCCTGGACTTGCATATATACACATGCATTGCATGTACACATACAGCAAAATTTATCACTTTCAAAAACCTTTATCTTGAAACTCTTTTCTCCTCCTGTTTGGGAATTCAGTATAGTAATATATTTTCCTCTTCAATTTTTTTCCGAGTAACTGGTTTTATGACTCTAATTTTTTCATTCACCTTTTGAATTCTACACATGATTTTTAATGTAACAGTTTGTTTAGTTTCCACAAAGAAAAGCAACAGCTGTGATATATGAGGAATTAGTAATACTGTTATGATAAACACTTTTCTGAATGTGCATACATTTCCTTTTGATGCTTCCTTTGATTTGTTTATAATAAACTTCAGAGTGTATAGTTTTTGCTGTTTCTTTTGTAGTTATTTAACTTTTTTCCCACGTTAAGGAAATCTGGAGGAGATAGGCCCTTAATTACATTGACTAGGTACTTAAGTTTAGTACTAGGTTAATTTACAATTTTGGATTCACTATATATTTTTTTGATATCACTTAACTTTGGATAACTGTGAGGTGACTTTTATTTTCCTTCATCAAGAATAACTTGGGTGGGAACTGTGGTAGTTCTACAAAGAACTACATACTGCATAGATCTGGTCCTGGATTCTAGGTGTTGGACTATCACAGATCATTTAAGCATACAGTGATGTCAAAATTAAGACCCTAAGCACTCTGAATTGTTACAGGAAGCACCGTGGTATAGTGTAGTGTGATGAAAAGTGCACGGACCTTGGAGTCCCAAAGGCTAGAGTTACGTCCTAGAGATACTAAATGCTTGCCCTGTGGTACTGTTCCACTTACTTGACCTTTAATATAATTTCCTTGAATATGAAGTAGAAACAATATCTATGATGCCTAGGATTATTATCGGGATTAAATGAATGTATATTAAGCACCCAATAAGGATTCCCATAGGAGCTCTAGAGATGTGACACCTCCTCACCCTTCTCCTCTGTCTCCTTTCCTCCTTCCCTAGTTGCCCAGAGTTAGCCAAGGCACAGCTCGGAGGCCAGTGTCCCCCAGACTGCCCGCACTTGTGACAGCAGTTGCAAGCTTGGGAGTGTCTTAAAACCACTCTGAGTTTCAGTAGTTTGTTAGAAGGACTCAGCAGATCTCATTGAAAGCTATAACACTGGAGGATCAGTCCTGCAGCTTTGGCCATAGAAGCACCGCAGGGCAGAGTCAGGAGGAGTTTGAATGGAGAGCTTCTAGTCCTCCCCGCCCCGTGGAGCCGTGGGTGACGTTGCGTCTTCCTGGTCACTATGTATGGCGGTTACGCCAGAGCGTTTCCAGCCAGCGAAGCTCCCCCAAGCCTTGTGTGTCCAAACTTTTTACTGGCACGCAGCCAGGTACTTCTTGCGTGACTTACCCAGTCTCTAGCCTCTTGCAGAGGTCAGGCTAATACCCTTAGTCTCCAGTTCCTCTGAAGTCAGAAGTGATGTGGTCCAAAGCCCCTATCATAAACCACATTGCTAGACTGTCCAGTGACCACAGGCCCCAGGCAAACAAAGACAGCCCTGTCAGCTAGGGCATTCCAGGGGCCTAGAGACCACCTCCCAGTAGCCAAGGACAAAGGTCAGACCTCTCTGGAAAAGGTTTCTTCACTATACCTTAGTGCTGTGTTTTTGTAGTGGCTAATTAAATTATTCAGTACTTAATATTTTGGTTGTTAATTTTTATCTAAGTAATAGTATATAATAAATATTAAACAGTTAAAAAAAAAAAGCCAAGCAGGACAAATCAAAGAATGAAAGCCTAATGAAATGCTCCCACCCTTTTATTTTAGTACTAGCTTCCAATTATTGATAGATTTGGAGATGTCCTTTAGGCATTTACTGCCAGTTTTCTGTGCTGGTTTATATTTTCTGTTTTGGACATTATCTCTTGACTTCCTATTATGCAGGTTTAAATATTTTTAATTTAATTTAATTTTTAGTCTATTTTACACCCTCACTCCCCGTCCTCAAATTCTTAGGTCATAATTTTTAGTTAAATTTTCTATGTATCAGAATTACATTTGGCTCTAGTAAAAGAAACTGGAAATAACAGTAACCTAAATGAGCTAAAGTGCATTTTCCTCTCACATAAAAGAATTCTAGAGACAGACAGTCCAAGAAATGGGATAGCAACTTCACAGTTACCAGGCAACCAGGTCCCCTGTTCTTCCCTTCACTTTCCTGAGAGCATGGCTGTGCATAAGATCACTTCACAGTCCAAGATAGCTATTAGACCCCTAGCAGTTAGGTCAGTTTTCAGGCAGGCGGAGGCAGGGAGGGAAGGGGAGGAGCACTGGGGAACAGAGGGGGGAGGACGGAGGAGCAAAAAGGGCACGTGTGCCAGTTTCTTTCCCAATCTTAAGGAACTTTGCTTAAAAGTTATACCCTGCAGCTTCTAGTTACATTTTATTGACCAAAATTTAGTCACAGGCCCTCATGTGGGCTGCAGGGCTGGGTATTTTATATTCCTGTTGCTATCCCAAACAATACTGAAGTTTTATTATAAAGAAATGATAGAAAATGGGTTATGACAGGGACTTCCTTGGTGGTCCATTGTGTGAGTCTCCGGGCTCCCAATTGAGGGAGCCCAGGTTCGATGCCTGGTCAGGTAACCTAGATCCTGCATGCCGCAACTGAGACCTGGTGCAGCCAAAATAAATAAATAAATAAATAAATAAGAAAATGGGTATGACAGAGGCAGTTAGCACTTTCTTCCTTAATTCACTTCATTGTTTACCTCTTTGTGATTATGCAAGGTAATTCACTGCTAGGCCACATAGTGTACTATGATTATATTTTGTTCTTCTAGAATTATCCATTGCCCCTTTTAAAAAAAATCTGGTCAGTTTTCTTTCTGTAGGTTTTAGTTTTCTTCTTTTGCAATTGTATATGTATTTAAAGAGTCAAGTAGTCCTCCCTGTGTCACAGGGTGTATTACAAAGTAGCGGTCGTCTGCCCCTGTCCTTATAGCACTTCCCTAGAAACAACTAGCTTAATTCTTTTTAGTAGATTCTTTTAGTATTTGCCTATATTATCTCTAAATACCGTGTCTGTGTTGCTACTACTTAATTTTTCAGTTTTAGGCATTGTCTGTTGGTTGCCCATTTAAAAAGATGAGAATTTAGTTCTCTTTTACCTCTAACCCCTACTTCTCATTTTATCAATATAATTGACTTTTATAATGTGTTTATGTTAGTATTCAATGTATACAGTGTTATGTCTATGTAAATGCTGTTCAGAGCTGAGCCACATAACACATTATTCTTTTCTTTTGTGCGAAACTTCTTGGTTTTCACAGTTGGTGCTTTTCACTCCCCTTTCCTCCCTCCCTCCCTTCCTTTTCCTTTCTTTTTCTTTCTTTCTTTCTCTCTATCCCCCTAGTTTCCTATATATATTATTAATTAACCCAGACTCTTTACTAGTTGCCTGAATCTTCTCTTAATATATTCTTCATGTCAGATATTCTCTCAAATATACCTTTTTGCAGAAATCCAAGAACGTGCTCCTTTTTGGAGTGGTTGCTCTATACACTTGGTGTATAACTAGAGTCACCCATTGCCATCATCTTGTTTTGAAGGTTCATGTAGATTATTCACAAAATCCACTGGTTCCCATTGTGACACTCCTCCCTATCCTCCACTGTGCCTGGTGTCCCTAGGTTTGCAACCACCTGTGTTTATCTTGGAATATCTCAGGGGAGGTGTACAGTCATTTAGCTCTAGTGGATGGAATTGGAAACAAGAGATATAATTCTTCCCGACATGAACTTTCTACCACTTTCCTTCCAGATTTTAGCCTCATGCTTTCTTCTCACCTTTTCTGATACATATGCCTTCAATTTCTGAGCCTTTGCATGCCTTCGGCTTTCTTCTTGTTGGCGCCCCCTCTCTCTGGTGTTTGGTATTTCGCTCCACTGCCTCTTCCTTTTGCTCTCCATTTTCCTAAAATGTGTTCGCATTTCTTTAACTGATGTCTTCTCTCCTCTTTGTCTTTGTGGTTTTTATGTTTTTAACGTCTATCCTTCTTTTTCCCCCTCAATATAATGAGCTTTTCAGGGAAGAGCAAAGGTAAACACATGTTCAGTTATCACACTTACAGTAAGCTTAAACATGTTTTAGAAATACTGTGGTGTTTTTTTTTCAGCAGTTTTAGGTTCATAGCAAAATTGGGCAGAAGGTACAAGGATCTCCCATACACCCCCTGCTCTCACACGTGCATTGCCTCTTCCGTTTTCAGTGTCCCCATCAGAGTGGTACACATGATGAGCCTACACATCATAACCAAAAGTCCACAGTTTACATTAGGGTTCACTCTTGGTATTGTGCATTCTTTGGGCTTAGGCATATGTAAAATGACATGTATTCACCATTTAAAGTATCATACAGAGTAATTTCACTGCCCCAAAAATGTTCTGTGCTCTGCCTGTTCGGCCCATTTCCCCTCCTACAACCCCTGCAACCACGGAGCTTTTTACCCACTTCATAGTTTTGCATTTTCCAGAATGTCATATACTTGGAATTATACAGTATGTAGCCTTTTCAGATAGGCTCACTTAGTAATATGCACTTAAGTGTTCTTCATGTCTTTTCATGCTTGATAGCTCATTTCTCTTTAGTGCTGGCTTATTACTGTTGATTTATTATTCCATTGTTTGGCTGTACCACAGTTTATCTCTTCACCTACTGAAGGGCATCTTGTTGCTTCCAAGTTGTGGCAACTATGAATAAATCTGCTATAAACATTGTGTGTGGGTTTTTGTGTAGGCATAAGTTCCTATTTCCTTTGAGCAAATACCAAGGAGTGTGATTCTGGATCTTATGGTGAGAATATGTTTAGTTTTGTAAGAAAATGCCAAAGTGTCTTCCAAAGTGGCTGTTCCATTTTGCATTCCATCCAGCATTGAATGAGAGTTCCTGTCACTCCACATCCTCACCAGCATTTGGTGTTATCAATGTTAAGGATTTTGGTAATTTTGTAGTCTGTTGTGGTATCTTATTGTTTTAATTTGCATCTTCCTGATGACATATGATGTGGAGCATCTTTTTCTATGTGTATTTGCCATCTGTATATTATCTTTAGCGAGGTCTCCGTTAAGGTCTTTGGTCCTTTTTTTTTTTTTTTTTTTTTTTTTGCGGTACGCGGGCCTCTCACTGTTGTGGCCCCTCCCATTGCGGAGCACAGGCTCCGGATGCACAGGCCCAGCGACCATGGCTCATGGGCCCAGCCGCTCCACGGCATGCGGGATCCTCCCGGACCAGGGCACGAACCCGTGTCCCCTGCATCGGCAGGTGGACTCTCACCACTGCGCCACCAGGGAAGCCCTTTTGGTCCATTTTTAAATCGTTTTATTCCCCCCTTATTGTTGAGTTTTAAGAGATCTTTGTATATTTTGGATAATGGTCCTTCATCAGATGTGTCTTTTGCAATTATTTTGCCCTGTCTGGCTTTTCTTCTCATTCTGTTGACATTGTCTTATGCTGAGCAGAAGTTTTTTTAATTTTAATGAAGTCTAGGTTATTGATTATTTCTCTCATGTCTCATGCCTTTGGTGTTGTATCTAAAGAATCGTCATCATACCCAAGGTCATTTAGGTTTTCTCCTATGTTATCTTCTAGGAGGTTTATAGTTTTACCTTCTACATTTAGGTCTCTGATCCATTTTGAGTTAATTTTTATGAAAGGTGTAAGGTATGTGTCTAGATTCATTATATTTACATGTGGATGTCCATTTGTGGCAGGACTGTTGGTTGAAAAGACTATCTTTCCTCCATTGTATTGCCTTTGCTCCTTGATTAAAGATCATTTGACTATATTTATGTGAGTATATTTCTGGGCTCCCTGTTCTGTGTACTCTTTCTCCAGTACCACACTGTCTTGATTACTGTAGCTTTATAGTAAGTCTTGAAGTCAGGTAGCATCAGTCCTCCAACTTTGTTTTCTTCAATTTGTGTCTTTTAAGAAATAGGTTCATTTCATCAAAGTTGTCAACTTTAGGAACATAAAGTTGTTTGCAGTGTTCCTTTATTATCTGTAGGGTCTGTATTGATGTCTGCTCATTTCTGAAATTGAATATTTGGTAACTTTAGTCTTTTTTTTTTTTCAAGGATTTTTTTTTTCTGGCTAAAAGGTTATCAATTTTATTGATCTTTTCAAAAAACTAGCTCTTGGTTTTATTGAATTTGGTCAATTCTTTACCCGTTTTCAATTTCTTTGATTTTCTTTTCCTATTCTTCCTTCTCTTGCTTTGGTTTAGTTTACTCTTAATTTTTCAAGGCAGAAGCATACATTATTGATTTGAGATCTTTTTTTTTTTTCTGATGTAGGCATTTAATGTTATAAACATCTCAAAGCACTGATTTTGCTGTATCCTACAAAGTGTCATATGTTGTTTTTTTCATATTTATTCAGATCAAAATATTTTCTAATTTTCCTTGAGACTTCCTCTTTGTTCCATGTATTATTTACATGTATGTTTAGTTTTCAGATATTTGAGGATTTTTCAGATATCTTTCTCTTATTAATTCCTGTTTCAATTCCCTTATGTCTAGTGAACATACTTTGTATGACTTCAGTCATACAAATCTTAAATTTGATAGTTTGCTTTTATAAGGTTTATTTTAAATTTAGTGAAGTTTATGGCATGCCTTGGTGAATGTTACATGTGCACTTGAAAGTATATTCTGCTCTTTTTGTGTGGAGAATTCTATTAAGTGTCAATTAGTTTAGGTTGATTCAGAGTACTTTTACATCCTTACTGATTTTCTCTTTACTTTGCTCTATTAATTATTCAAGGAAGAGTGTTGAAGTCTTTAACTATAATTGTGTAATTGAACACTTGTATATTTCTCTCTTCAATTGTTCAATTATACAATTATAGTTAAAGACTTCAACACTCTTCCTTGAATAATTACATTAGGTTTACTTCATGTATTTGTATTACTTAAACTTTTTTTTTGTATTACCCATTTATGACTGTTATTTTTTCTTGGTTATTTGACTCTTTTATCATTATGTAGTGTCCCTCTTTATTTCTGGTGATTTTCTCCTTCTGACATCTGTTTTTTTTTTTTTTTTTTTGTGGTATGCAGGCCTTCCTATGTTGTGGCTTCTCCCGTTGCGGAGCACAGGCTCCGGACGCGCAGGCTCAGCGGCCATGGCTCACGGGCCCAGCCGCTCCGCGGCATGTGGGATCCTCCCATACCGGGGCGCAAACCCGGTTCCCCTGCATCGGCAGGCGGACGCGCAACCACTGCGCCACCAGGGAAGCCCCTGACATCTGTTTTGATAGTACAGTCCATCTTGCATTTGAGTAGTGTTTGCATGCAATATCTCTTTTCATTATTTTTACTATCTGTGTACATTTTTATATTAAAGTGGATTTCTTATAGACAGCATATAGTTGGGTCTTTTTAAAAAAATACAATATTGTGATAGTCAATTTCTTTTAATGAAATTATTGAATTCAAACGTTGAATTTAGTCCTTCCATTTTTAAACTTTCCATTTGTCCCTCTGGTTTTTTTGGTTCCTTTGTTCCTTCTTTCCTGCCTTTGGATTATTTGAATATGTTTAGTATTCCATTTTAATGTATCTGCTGGCTTCTTTTGTTTGTTGCTTTTTTGAGGTTGCTCTAGGGATTATAATGTATATACCTATTTTTTACAGTCTACTTAGAGTTCATCTTTTACTACTTTAACTAAACCTGGACTTTCATTTATATAGTTCCCTGTTCTCACCCCTCCTTTTTGGTTATAGTGGTCATATGTAATATTTTTATATAGAATGAAAACTCCATAGACATAAGTTTTGCTTTCAATATTAAAACATATTTTAAATAACTTAGCAGGAGAAAATAGTGTATTGTATTTACCCAGATATTTACCATTCATTTTGGCTTAAGTTCCAGATTTCCCTCCAATATCATTTCTATTCAGTGAAGAACTTCCTTGGCATTTCTTTGAGAGTAAGTTTTCTGGCAATAAATTCTCCTAATTTTCCTTTATGTGAGAATGCTTTGAGTTGCCTGCTTTCATACCTGAAGGATATTTTCAGTGGATATAGAATTCTGGGTTGATAGCTTTTTTCTTTCAGTACTTCAAATATGTAGTTCAACTGTTTTGTGACTTCCAGTTTCTGATTCAAACTCTGCATTCATTCAAATAATTGTTTCCCTATGTGAAACGTGTTACTTTTTTTTGCAGTCTCCTTTAAGATTTAAAAAAATTTATTTTTAGTTTTTGGCAGCTTGCTTTTGACAGGTCTGGGCATGGTTTTATTTAACTGAGATTTTTTGAATCTTTAAATCTATTTCACCAAATTTGGGTACTTTTCTGCCATTATCTTTTCAGTTATTTCTTACATACCATTTTCTTTCTCCTTTCCTTCAGGAACTCCAAAAATGTGAATTTTAATTTTGTCCTATAGGTCCTGAGTCTCTGTTCATTTTTTATAAACTTTCTCACTCTTTATTTCAGATAAGATATTTTGTTCATTTACTTTCAAATTGACTGACTCACCAGTTATCTTCCTTCTGCTATTTAGCCCATTTGGTGAGTTTTTTATTTTAGATTCTGTATTTTTTCAGTTCTAAAATTTCCATTTTACTCTTTTTAATAGTTTCTATGTTTTGCTGAGAATTTCTATATATTCCTTCATTTTAAGAGTGCTTGCCTTCCTTACTTATGGAGGATGGTTATAATACCTGTGTTAAAGTCTTTGCCTGATAATTCCAACATCTGAATCATCTCAAAGTGTTTGTCAGTTGACTGTCTTTTCCCTTGAAAATTGTTCATTTTTTCCTGGTTCTTAGTGTATCAAGTAATTTTTATTTTACCTTGGACATTTTGTAATATTATGTTGTGAGACTCTGTGCCCTGTTAAAATCCATCATATGATGTTGATTTTGTTGTTGCTGTTGTTATTTAGTGGGAGACTAACCTGGTTCTCAAATTCTGTCTCACGTTTTCTGAGCAGTGGTTCCAATGTCAATTCAGTTTTCAAAGCCTCTGCTATGCTGCCTGGGTCTGATCGTTGCCAGCAGTATTCGACGGTTAGTTTGAAGCTTGCATTGTCGTTCACTTCTCAGAGTCTTTGCTGTGTTTCTTTGGGGGTATTCTGCATACATACAGTTTTGGCATGAGCCTAGGACTTGTGTCAATTTATACTCTCCTGTACTTTGCAGGCTTTTCCCCCACTCTCTGGCTCCCAGCGGCCACTTTTCACAGTTACTCTAGCCAGAAGGACGAGGTTCTCTGAGTTTTAGCCTTCTGTATCGCTGTGCAGGCCTTCAGGATTGGGGCTGCCTTAGGGTGCAATGCTGAGAGAAGAGGAAAGAAAAAAACCAAAACCAAACAGAGACTACTCCCTACTCTTCCACAGACCAGGTACCTATTTTCTGGTTCTCCTGTGCAAAGAGGTAGGTGTCCTTTTAGGGTTTCAGTTCCCGCAGTGTCATCACCAGGGCTGGGCCTTTCTGGGACTGGGGTTGTCCCCAGGGGAAGGCTGGTAGACAGGCACCCTTCCCCCACCAAGTTGATAGGGCTTCTTTTCTCGTCCTCTTACCGGAAAATTGTGTTTCCCTGCCTCTCTTGCTGCCTGTGCTCACTGTGCAGTTCTCTAGTGCAGCCCATCTTGGAGTCAAAGCAGAGGTACAGAAAGTTAAAGGAAAGAAAACATAGAAAGTTCACCATACTTCAATCTATGATTTCTTTTTTCTCTCTATACCACCTGCTATAATTTACTGCTTGGATTTCTCATATAATTGCTTTTTGTAATTTTATCTGGAGTCTTAGTTGTAATCACTGGGAAAAGCAGCCTCTAGTGTGCTTGTGTCATACTGGTATACACCAGGAGCTGAAGATAAGTCTTTTTTTACTACATTATACCAAAGTAAGTTTTTCTTTGGTAGTTGTACAGGATCCTTCCTGCTCACTTAGTTGTTTCTGTACAGTGACACCTGACTATCCTGTCAGCTTCTCATCTGTAGAAATTCACTGAGAACTTATTAGTATGTTCTCCATCTTTCAGCTTTCTTAACCTAGATACCCTGTGAATATGCTTTTATTTTTAATAGTTTTGAATAATATTTAGGATATATTTCTGCAGAAACAGATTTTTTCATGTATCCTACTTAATATTGCATTGGATAATTTTACTGGAATATGGCTCTCAATTGTAGCTTTGTATTAATATCTGTCAAGTGATAGCTAATCTTTCATATAGATGTTCTATTATTCCCTCAGAGCTTTCACATCTGTTTTTGTTTTTTTGTTTTTTGTTTTTTTTTAAAGAAGATGTTGGGGGTAGGAGTTTATTAGTTAATTTATTTATTTTTGCTGTGTTGCGTCTTCGTTTCTGTGCAAGGGCTTTCTCTAGTTGTGGCAAGCGTGGACCACTCTTCATCATGGTGCGCGGGGCCTCTCACTATCGCGGCCTCTCTTGTTGCAGAGCACAGGCTCCAGATGCGCAGGCTCAGTAGTTGTGGCTCACGGGCCTAGTTGCTCCACGGTATGTGGTATCCTCCCAGACCAGGGCTCGAACCCGTGTCCCCTGCATTAGCAGGCAGATTCTCAACCACTGCGCCACCAGAGAAGCCCTTTGGTCCTTTTTTTACAATGTGGTACAGCAATTATTTCTTTTATACAGATAGAGAATTCAAACCCAGGGATTTTGTGCCCTGCTCATAACTACATGCCAAGTAAGTGGTAGAACTAAGGCTAGAATCCTGGTCTTTGACTGTTCACACTGGTGTTTTATTTTTCACACCATCTGCTATCAGTTGAACAGTCTTCTGTTGCTTCTCCTTGTGATCAGTGACACAAATTTAAAATGTATTAAAAGTGTGGTCATGAAAGATTGTAGATAAGTAGCCTCTGGTGCTGTTTTTCTTACATTTTTATATTTTATAAGACTTTAATGGTGAGGGCTTCCCTGGTGGCACAGTGGTTAAGAATCCGCCTGCCAATGCAGGGGACACAGGTTCGAGCCCTGGTCCGGGAAGAACCCACACGCCGCGGAGCAACTAAGTCCGTGCGCCACAACTACTGAGCCTGTGTTCTAGAGCCCATGAGCCATAACTACTGAAGCCCGCACGCCTAGAGCCCGTGCTCCGCAACAAGAGAAGCCACCGCAGCGAGAAGCCACGCACCACAACGAAGAGTAGCCCCCGCTCGCCGCAACTAGAGAAACCCTGCACACACCAACGAAGACCCAACGCAGCCAAAAATAAATAAATAAAAATAATAAAATTAAAAAAAAAAAAAGCGTCTTGCTCCTTAAAAAAAAAAAAAGAATTTAATGGTGGGTTCTTAAGGAAGACTTACTGGAAGTTCACATTGCCTGCCCCACACCTCAATTTCATAGGTCAGTTGGGGCTCAGGAATCTGTATTTTATTTTATTTTATTTTATTTTATTTTATTTTATTTTATTTTTTGTGGTATGCGGGCCTCCCTCTGTTGTGGCCTCTCCCGTTACGGAGCACAGGCTCCGGACGCGCAGGCCCAGCGGCCATGGCTCATGGGCCCAGCCGCTCCGCGGCATGTGGGATCCTCCCAGACCGGGGTGCGAACCCGGTTCCCCCCTGCATCAGCAGGTGGATGCGCAACCACTGCGCCACCAGGGAAGCCCCAGGAATCTGTATTTTAAATGCGTACACAAGGTGGTACTGATGCATGTAGTCTGGCCTTGCAGAGAAACAGTTGGGAGGGATGGAAACTGTGTGGCCTCATTAACATTCTATCATTAGCCATTCTTCATAGAGCACATTTTCTTGTTTGTTCATTGCATATACTAAATGGGACAGAATCAAAATCCATGTTAAATCCCAGCCATATTATACTTCTTTATGCCACCACTCATAGAGTAGGATTTTCTGTTTAGTATTTTTCTAAAACTGAATGAGAAACTAATATGTAGTTTTTCAAGGGTAGTCTTTAGTAAGAGGTTTTGAGCCCAAATCCGGAACTGTAAACATACCTCTTTAACAGTGATTTTCAAATAGGACTGATTTGGCAATGTCATAGCATTCTGGGTTGTTAAAGCTGGGTGGGAGCTACTGGCCTCTAGTGGGTAGCAACCAGGAACACTGCTAAATGTCCTAAAACAGGACTGTTGTCCTTCCCGGGCCCCCACAATGAAGAATTATCTGACAAAAAAATGTCAACAGTGCCAAGGTTGGTCGAGAATCTATACCCTAAAGTTAATGTTTAATAAATATTTTTTGATGAATACATTAATTTTTAAAAGAATCTTCTCTTAGCTGTAATTTTCTACCAGTTAGGAGTTATAACTTTTTTTTTTTAAACACTTAAAAAAAATTATTTATTTATTTGGCTGCTCTGGATCTTTAGTTGCAGCATATGAACTCTTAGTTGTGGCATGTGGGATCTAGTTCCCTGACCAGGGGTTGAACCCGGGCCCCCTGCATTGGGAGTATGGAGTCTTAGCCACTGGACCACTAGCAAAGTCCCAGGAGTTTTTACTTTTGAAAGTTGAAAGAGTTAAAACATTTTGTTTTATCCCGAAAAACACCCACATACACAAACGTTTGCTTCCTAAGTTGATAGTTTGCATTGTGCATTTGCATATTAATTACACTGTATAAATGGGAATGGCTAAATTAAGACAGATCGATGTGCAAATCTGTCATCTCCCTGTGAAAAAATCGATTTGAGTTCAGCTTTTAAAGAAGGCAAAATAGGAAAGTAGAATGTTTCAGGTATTAATTTTGAAGTAGGGGGTTTCTAATATGCAAAGAGTAAAATTGGCAAGTTTTATGCACATCAGCAGTACATGAGAGTTCCCATTGGGCCATTTAATTGCTAATTTTCCTTGGTTAAACAAAAAAATTTTACCAGTTTGAATGAATATGAACTGTTATTTCTTTGAGGGTTTTGGTAGTGTGTGAGGGGCAAAAATAACTTTTTATTTGAAGTATAGTATACATACAGTAGAAATCAAATCTTAAATAAATGTAAGATTGGGACTTCCCTGGAGGTCCAGTGGTTAAGACTGCGCTTCCACTGCAGGGGGCGCGGGTTCGATCCCTTGTCGGGAACTAGGTTCCCACATTGCCACACAGCGTGGCCATAAATGAATGAATGAATGAATGTAAGATTGATAAGGATTGCGAAGTGCAGGACTTCGTGAAACCACCATTGGCTCCAGTTGTAGAGTATCACCAATACCTTAGAAGGGCCCCTGTACTTCCTCCTTGTTAGTATGCATTCTTTGCCTAAAGTAGTCACCGCTCTGACATCTGTCACCACAGATGAGTTTGTTTTGTGAATGTAGTTAGGATAAACCGTATGAATTGTTACATATATAGGCCATCATGTTAGCAGCTTCATTTCTGGTTAAACATAAACATCTCTTTTCTTCCTCATTGCCGTATAGTACTCCATCTGTGGTGGCTAGTCTCCGAAGACAGTCTCACACTGAACCCCACCTCTTGCTATTCACACCTGTGCAGCGTCCCTCAACCTTGAATCTTGCCTAGTCTTTGGGACTCCCAGGAAAAAGAAGGCTTCCGTCTTCTAGATGGATCTCTTAGGACACCCCTCTGGAACAGTTCATCTCAGACTCTAGCTGTTGTGCTGTGAGAAGTCCATCCCATATGGAGATGCCGTGTACACAGGCTCTCTGGTTAACAGCCATAAGCTGATCATCCGGCCAGCCGTCTGCATCAGTTTTCAGCCACGCAAGTGGGCCGTCTTGTATGTCAGGTCCAGTCAGACTTCAGGACTTTAATAGCTGCCATCTAACTGCAATCAAAAGTGAGAACCAAAGCTGGGCTCAGTCAAGCCACCAAAGCATGAGAGATATTAATACTTAACAAAAAACATTTTGGTGTGTTTACTGTATTAGCAATGGATAGTGAGACAGCACTGCATTAGTATACGAAAATTTATCAAATTTACCCTTGGTTTGTTCATAGTTTAGGGCTGCTATGAATACTGCAGCTCTAAACAATTCTCGTACATGTGTATATTTGTATATATATGTACTTCTGTTGGGCAGATATCTAAGAGTGGAAATCTAGATCAAGTGTTACGAAACAGTTTTCCAAAGTGGTTATATGTATGTACATTTTCACCAGCAGTTTATGAGATTTACATTTGTTCCACATTCACACCAACACTTGGCATTTAACTTTTTTTTAGCCATTCTGGTGCTTGTGTTATAGTATCTCATTGTGACTTTTCCTTCTACTAATGAATTTTTCCGACATTTGAAAAATAATATCACTCTCTCAGCTCTTCCAGAGAATAAGAAGATTCATAACTCATTTTATGATACCAGCATAACTCTCATGTTAACAGCTAATAATATCATTATACATAAAAGGAATATTATAGACCAATCTGTCATGAACAAGAATTATAAAATTCCCAAACAGATTTTCAGCGAATTAAATCTATAATGCACACACGCACACACACACAGTCATATAAATGTGTTAATACCATGTTAGGTTTATTCAAAGAATGAGATGTAAAATAAAGGAGAAAAACCATATAATCATTTTCTTCAGTGTATAAAACAAACAAAAAACAACAAAACAAAACAAAACTTAGTGCAGTAGAAATAGAGAAGAATTTCTGTTAACTTATGAAGGGTATTTACAAATATCCTAAAGCAGACATCATACCTAGAAATGCAATACTGAAAATTTACCCCTGAAACTGGAAACAAGACAAGAATGTCCACTATCACCACTTCATTCTGTGTTTTTTGTTGTTTACATTTCTGTGTTTTTTTCCATGTAATTATTGATTATTTAGGTTTCTAGCTCTTACCTCACTCTGTAGTTCATCAGTAGTTTGGTTTCCCTTTGCTGAAGTCTCCTATGAAGGAAGATTTATCAGTTTTTCCGTATAGGGCCTTTCAGCATTTTGTACTATGTATTTTTTAACATCTTTATTGAGATATAATTCACATTTAAAATATACAGTTCATTCTTTTTTTTTTTTTTTTTTTTGCCGTTCGCGGGCCTCTCACTGCTGTGGCCTCTCCCGCCGCGGAGCACAGGCTCCGGACGCGCAGGCTCAGCGGCCATGGCTCATGGGCCCAGCCGCTCCGCAGCACGCGGGATCCTCCTGGACCGGGGCACGAACCTGCGTCCCCCGCATCGGCAGGCGGACTCCCAACCACTGCGCCACCAGGGAAGCCCCAGTTCATTCTTTTTAAGTGTATAATTCAGTGGGTTTTGGGGTATATTTTTTGGTATTTGCAATATTTTTAAATATTGTAATATACATACAAAACATAAAATTTATTACCACTTTAACCATTTCTAAGTGTATAGTTATGTGGCATTAATTACATTCACACTGTTGTTCAGTCATTACCGCTGTCTATTCCAAAACTTTTTCATCACTCCCAACAGGAGTTTTGTAACCATTAAGCAATAACTCCCCATTTTCCCTGACCCCAAAATCTATTAATTTGCCTGTTCTGGATATCTCATATAAGTAGAACTATACAATATTTGCTGTTTTTGGAAGAATGTCTGTTCGAACCCTTTGCTCATTTTGTAATTATCTGCCTTTTATTGTTGAGTTTTAAGAATTCTTTTTATATTCTGGATTCAAGTCACTTATCAGGTATATACAATTTGCAAATTTTTTCTCCCGTTCCATAGGTTGTCTTTTCACTTTCTTAATGGTATCCTTTGAAACACAAAAGTTTTAATCTTTGATGAATTATACTTTATCCTGTTTTCTTTTGTCACATGTGCTTCTGGTATCATATCTAAAATACCATTACCTGGTCAATGATCACAAAGATTTTTTTCCTCTAAGACTTTTTTAGTTCTAGCTATTAATTTTAGGGCTGTGGTTCATTTGGAGTTCATTTTTTATTTTTTATGTTTTTTTAATAGGGGCCCAATTTCATTATTTTGCATGTAGATATCCAGTTTTCCCTACACCATTTTTTGAAAAGACAGTTCATTCCCATTTAAATTCTTGATACCCTTGTCACAAACCAATTCACAATACTCTCTTCTATTCCAATGTCTATCCTTATGTGAGTGAGTACCCTTTTGTTTTGATTTCTGTAGTTTCATTGTTGGTTTTTTTTTTTTGCGGTACGTGGGCCTCTCACTGCTGCGGCCTCTCCCGTTGCGGAGCACAGGCTCCGGACGCGCAGCCTCAGCGGCCATGGCTTACGGCCCCAGCCGCTCTGTGGCATGTGGGGTCTTCCCGGACTGGGGCACGAACCCGTGTCGCCTGCATCGGCAGGCGGACTCTCAACCACTGCGCCACCAGGGAAGCCCAGTTTCATTGTTTTAAAATTGGGAATTGTGAGTTCTCCAACATTTGTCCTTCTTTTTCAAGATTGTTTTGGTATGTACACATTTAAGGTTGCTGTGTCTTATTGGTGGACTGGCCCTTTTGTCATTATATAATGTCCTCTTTGTCTCAGGCATTTTTTTCCTCTAGGCTTACTTTATCTTAGTATAGGCACTCCTCCTCTCTTCTGGTTAATGTTTACATGGTATATCTTTTCTATCATTTACTTTCAACCTACCTATATTTTTATATTTGGAGTTTCTTGGAGACAGCATATAACTGGGTTGTTTTTCAAATATGCTCTCTACCAATCTGTTTGAGTCCTGGTTGAAAATTGATTTCCTCCAGGGAAGACTTTTATTTGCTTTTGCCAGTCACCTGGGGGCACTATCATCCCAGGGCCACGTTTAAGTTTATTGTTTAACTTGGGGTTCTCAGGCCACATTGTAGCTGAATTCTGACCAGATAGGCAAGTTTTATTTTTACTTTTTTATTTCTTGTTTTGTTTTTCTGTGCTATTCTGCATGGCATAACTTTTTTGTTGTTCACTTTTACTCTGTAAGTATAGCCAATATAAAGTTTGTGGGTCTCTTGTTACATTTCCATCTTGAAGAGACCCTGGTATCACTTCTGATTCCTATGTATCCTGTGGTCAAAGTAGAAGCTAGAAAATTTAAGGGCTAGAAACTGACTTTAACATTTCTGAATAGCTAGGCTTCCTGATTTCACTTTGTTTTGGATCTTTGTTTCTACCTTGTTAAAAAATACTAACTCAGGGCTTCCCTGGTGGTGCAGTGGGTAAGACTCTGCACTCCCAATGCAGGGGGCCCGGGTTCCATCCCTGGTCAGGGAACTAGACTAAGAAGTCCACATGCCACAACAAAAATCCTGCGTGCTACAACTTAAGACTCGGCGCAGCCTAAATAAATAAATAAATAAGCAAACAAACAAACACACATACATATATACATACATACTAGCTCAGTAACAGATAAAGCAAAAAATTTTCTGCAAGTTTTTACCTAGTAATTTAGCTGCATTTCTATGGATTTTTCTAGAGTTTATAATCTCCTCTACTACCAGAAATAAAAGTCATATTTATGTATTATTTGCACAGAAAGTTTTTATTTCATAGTCACATATTCTGATGGTATATTCTCATCCAAGGAGGTGATCAAAGTCTATACTGTAATAGGAGTCTGAAGAAGTTCATTGTTAGGAGTCATTATATGCCTTTGGCCTGAACATTATGGAAGTAACTCCTACAGCCTTTTAAACTTTCTGACCTGACTAATCTATTACATGATTGGATTTTTTTCTTATGTGAAAATACTTGTTGTTTTCATCTTCAGGAGAGCATCTTTAGAAATAAGGAATCTTAGAGCCACAAGGGACCTCAGAGATCATCTAATCTAGTTGTTTCAGACATTTTAAAAAAAGGAATCCTTCGTATCACTATGTCAATATACCTGAAACTAATATAACATTGTAGGTCAATTATACTTCAATTAAAAACATATGGAATCCTTTCTTACCCCGTGATGACACACACGCACGCACACATGTCTGTGTAAGTGTGGTGAGTGTAATGGGTCAGTTACAGTTGCTGTGGTTGAATCAGGAAGCTCAAATTTGCCTTTCTTGGACTCTTCTCCCTCAACACACCAGCCCCTAACCCTGAGTACACTCACCGAGCCCTAAGCACTGCACAGGATAGTCTGTCACTCCTGACCTAGTCAATCCCGCAAGGTAAAGCTGGCCAAGTAGAAACAAAATTCACCCAAGACTGCATACTCACTGGCCAAATAAGGACTTGGCCTGACCGTTTGCTGTTTGCATTTTACCATTCTACCCTCAGGAGTACTTACCCTGCCGCAGGTCTGTAGGGAGGCTGCTTAGTGTTTCCTGGAAACTTATCTCTAACACAGCTGTCCTGTGTTTGGCCTGCAACAAGAATCTCGGTTTTGCCTGGCAGTTGTTATCGACTTAAAGTTCTGATGGTAAACCTAAATAAGTTCTGTTAGGGACAGCCTCTTCATCTTTAGAGGAACTATTTCCAGTAAGTTCGTTTCTCTGCAGATGTACTCGTGTGTTTTAGAGATTCCCTCAAATGCCTTGTTCTCTAACTGGACCTCTTGTGAAGTAAGAAAAACTGAAGGACCAGGAATGCTTGCAAAGGGACTTAAAAACCAATATACTTAAAAAAATTTTTTCTGTAGACTTTTACCATTCACTCATTCAACTAACCAAATATTTGTTGACTGCCTTCTTTGGCAGTAACTGTTCTACCTACTAGGGATTTTGTACATGTCAGGGTTCTCTGTTAGCTGTTCTCTTGCTCTTTCTTCTGACCCTGGACAGTCTCATCTGCTTCGTGGCTTCAGTATTTGTTTTACTTCTTTGATTGAGGTATGGTCTTTGCCCAATGAGGGAGGCCTCCAACTTCTTGGCCACACCATCCTGTGATTTAAAATTTGTAACAAAGAATTGGGATGCATGAGGAATGCTGGCAACTTCCCCTCCTGCAGAGATGCCATAACCCTTGACAGGGTGTGAGGGTATAGGGATTACCAATCTCTTGGCCACACTTTCTGGAGCAGAGATTACCTAGTGTTGGTCTGGGCCGAAGAGAGAGGAAGTGGACAATGGCTCAAGTGCCATGGACTCTCGCTGTTTTTACCAAGATTTAGTAGACTGTCTTGAATAAATGCTGTTTCATACCCTTAGGACAGTTCCCCAAGACTTTAAATTCTTGGGTTTTTAAATTATTTTCACCAGCAGTAGTTGTTTTGCTGGGGAGCAGGTCCATGGCACTGCTCTCTGGGCATCACTACGAGATTGGCTCTTGAGCACTGACCCAGCGTTGCACCTCTGGAAATTCCATTTCGTCATTCTGTATCATCCTTTTGAGATACTGCTCAATTCCATCTGCTACTATTTTATTAAGGAATTTTACGTCTATGGTCCTATGAAGGATATTTGTAGTTTTTTTTTTTTAATACTTTCTTTGTCCAGCTTTGATATCAGGGTTATACTGGTTTGATATCAGGGTTATACTGGTTTCATAGAGTGAATTGATTGAATAGATTAGGTGGATTTGTTCTTAATTCTTGTTTAAATGTTTCCTAGAATTTTCCAGTGAAAGCATCAGGTCCAGGAGATTTCATTTTGGGGGAGGTTTTTTTTTAAAGTATTTTGTAAGTATCTATTTCATATTAGGTGAATTTTAGTATGTTTTTGCGTTTTGAGGAATTAGTTTATTTCATCCATGTTGTCAGGTTTATCTGTGTAGATTTGTTTCTACTATTTACTTACCTTGTAAATGTTTTTGGAGTGTGTAGTGAAATCCTCAGTTATAGCTCTGCAGCTGGTCATTTGTGTCTCCTCTCTTTTCATTACTCTTGCTAGAAGTTTGTCAACTTTATTGATTTTCCAAAGAACCAGATTTCCGTAGATTTCTGCTCTTACCTATATTGCTCCCTTCCCTCTGTTTATTTTGCTGTTTTTCTGGTTTTCATTAGGAGAGAGTTTAGACTTGATTTGAGACCTTTCCTGTTTCCCCCCAAGTCCTCTTTATCCCATAGGTTATTTAGAAATGGGTTCTTTTTTTCCCCTAGGTGTTTAGTTTCTAAATTTTTCTTCCTATCTTTCTATTACTGTTTTCTATTTTGATTTAATTATGGTTATAGACCATGCTCTATATGATTTCAGTTTTCAATTTAGTAAGGTTTGTTTTATGACCCCGGATATGATCTGCCTTACGGATATTCCATGGACACTTGAAAAGAATGGGTATTCTGTTGTTGAGTAGAGTGTCCTATAAATGTCAGTTAGATCCTGTTAATGTATCATTGAGTTCTTCTATATTCTTGCTGATTTTCTGTTTAATAATTCTAGCAATTGCTTAATTGTTGACATCTCTAGTTATACTTATGCCTTTTCTATTTTCTACTTTTCTTCCCATTCTATTAATTTTTGTTTCATTAATTTTCCGTCTATGTTCTTTAGTGTGAGAACATTTTGTAATGTCCTTTTTTCCCTTGGTAAAGTTACTTGCTCTCAAGCCTACTTTTAAAAATTAATGTTTACGTGGTATATCTTTTTCTATATCCCTTTACTTTCAAAACTTACGTATATATTAATATATTTGAAGTGAATTTCTTTTAGATATTATATAGTTGGATCATGGTTTTTTCCCTACTCTGTCAATCTCAGCCTTTTAGGATAAACAACAAGGTCCTACTCGATAGCACAGAGAACTATTTAACATCCTATGATAAATCATAACAGAAAAGAATATTAAAAAAAGAATGTATATACATATGTATAACTGAATCACTTTGCTGTGCATCAGAAATTAACATAACATTGTAAATCAACTATACTTCAGTAAAAAAAAAATTCTGCCTTTTAATTCATGTATTTAGACCATATATTATACTTTCCTGTAATTATTATTATGTTAGAGTTTGTTTGCCATTTTATTACTTGCTTTCCGTTTGTTATGTTTTTCATTTGTTTCCTTTTTCCTGCCTTTCTAATAGATTATGTGAACATTTGCTAGGTTTCATTTTTATTTATTTTAGTGTTTTTGAGTAACACTTTGGGTAGGTTTTTTTTTTTTTTTGATTTTGGGTTTTTTTTTTTTTGGTGGTTGCTCTTGTTATTACATTTTACATATATAAATTATCATAGAATATTGGTGACAACATTTTACCTTGAATGATGTATAAAAAACTTATCTACCTTTAGGTACTTTTACCTTCCCGCCTTTATAATTGTCTCAATATTTTTCTGTACACACATTTGACAGCATATCAGATAAAGTTCAATTTTTTGCTTTAACCATCAAACATAATTTAATTTTTTTTTCTTTTTTTTTTTTTAGCGGTACGCGGGCCTCTTACTGTTGTGGCGTTTCCCGTTGCGGAGCACAGGCTCCGGACGCGCAGGCTCAGCGGCCATGGCTCACGGGCCTAGCCGCTCCGCGGCACATGGGATCTTCCCGGACCAGACCCAGCGGCCATGGCTCACGGGCCCAGCCGCTCTGCGGCATGTGGGATCTTCCTGGACTGGGGCACGAACCCGTGTCCCCTGCATCGGCAGGCGGACTCTCAACCACTGTGCCACCAGGGAAGCCCAAACATAATTTAATTTAATACTGAAGAGGATAGGCTTTTATATTTTCCTCAGTTTCTCCCATTTCATTGCTCTTCCTTCTTTTCTGTTTTTCCAAGTTTCTTAATGTTATTATTTCCTTTCTGGTTGGAGAACTTCTTTTAGGCATTCTTTTAGTGGTAGTCTATTGGTAATAAATTCCCTTAACTTTTCTTTTTTTCTGAGAATGTCATTATTTACCCTTCATTGCTATGCAATATGTTCTGTTAACAGCGAATTCTGGGTTGATAGTTCTTCTCTTTTAGCACCTAGAAAATGTTGTACCATTTCCTTCTGGTCTTATGGTTGCAGATGAGAAATCTATTCTAATTTAATTGTCATTCCCTATAGGTAAATTCTTTTTTCTAGTTGCTTTCAAGATTTTTTCCTCTTTGTTTTGTTTTCAGTAGTTTGGTTATGATGTATCTTGGGTGGATTTGTTTGGATTCATTTTGATTGAGGTTCACTTGGATTCTTGAATCTGTGTTTTTGCTTTCTGCTAAATTTGTGAAAATCTCAGCAAATGTTTCCTCAAATATTTTGTCATCCTGAAGCGCTTTCTCTTCTCTCTTAGGCACTCCAGTGCCATGACTGTTATACCTTTTTTTGTTGTCCCACTGGTCTCTGAGGCTCTGGTCATTTTTTTTTTTTTTTTTTTTTTTTTTTTAGTCTAACTTCTCTGTTGTTTAGATTGGGTAATTTCTATCGATTTGTCTTGAAATTCATTGATTCTCTTCTTTCTCATCTTTGTTCTTCTATTGAGCACATCCAGTCAGTTTTCATTTCATTACTATATTTTTTAGTTTTATAATTTCCATTTGGTTCTTTTATATTTTCAGTTTTTTGCAAAATATTCTGTTTTCTAAACAATCTTTATAATGGCTCATTGAAACATTTATATGATAGCTGCTTCAAAACACTTGTTAGGTAATTCCAACATCTGAGTCATGTGTCTGTTGATTGTTTTTTCTCATTCTAGTTGAGATTTTTCAGGTTATGATTAGTGATTTTAGGTAGTATCCTGGACATTTGGGGCAATGTATCATGAGACTCTGGATTATACTGAATCTTCTCTGTAGCAGGGAGTCACTCTGATGTAGTATCCAGGTCCTGGCCTGCCTTTGTGGGTTGTGGTTCTAATGACAATCTGGTTTCCAGAACCTTTGCATTACTCTTTTGGTCTACTTCGTGTGTGTGTGTGTGTGTGTGTGTGTGTGTGTGTGTGTGTGTGTTTTATCCAGAGACCTTACTGAAAATTTTGCACATATTCCACACTGTAATTGAGTTTTAAACCTTTGCTCTTTTAATTTTGGTCAGTTTCACTTGTGGTTCCTTATTTGGATTTTACTTCAAGGTTTAACTCTCCCTTTTTCTAGCTACCTCCTCTCCCAAATCCTCCTGTTTATTTCTGTTTGGCAGATGGCACCTGCTACCGCTGGGTGGTGGTGGGAGTGGAAATCTAGGCTTCCCTCTCAGCTTCTGCTGTCACCACCCCCATGGGGCAGTCTGAGCACTGCCTGTTACCACTAGGCTGAGGTTCAGACTGTGCACTCAGCTTCTGCTGATACCACCCCTGGGAGAGACTGTGTATTTCAGCATGCTGTTGGCTGGCAGAGAGTAGAAGAGCAGGCTTCCCACTTGCTGCCAGCAGTACCAGGAGACACATGGAACCCCAGGCCCCTGCTTGGTTTCCATGGCGCTGCTGGAGACGGGCTCAATTTTTTTCCACTGGGTTTGGCAGGATTGGAGTCAGCATTGTTAGTAAGGTTTCTGTCCTGCTTAGAGACTCTTTTCCTGGTCATTTGCTTGAGAAAGCAGGCTTTTTTGGTCTCTTTCCATCAGGCCTATTGATATTTCTGGGTTGTAGGATTCTCCAGTACCAAGTCTATGGTATGTGTGAGGTAAAAAGAAAACTTGATTGAGAGTCTAGAAATAAACCCCTACATGTATGGTCAACAGATTTTCAACAAAGTTACCAGGAGCATTCAGTGGGGAAAGAATAGTTTCTTCAGCCAGTGGTGCTTGGACAATTGGATATGCACATGCAAAAGAATGAAATTGCATTCCTACCTAGGTTATATACCTACCATATACAAAGATAAACTCAAACAGGCTGAAGGAACTACATGTAACATTTAAAAGTATAAAACTTTTTGAAGAAAATATATGGATAATTCTTTATGAACTTGGATTTAGCAATGAATTCTTAGATATGACACTGAAAGCACAAGCATCAAAAGAAAAACATGAATAAGTTGGGCTTCAGAAAAATTTAAAACTTACGTGTATACAAGTATGTGATCAAGAAAGTGAAAAAACACCTATGAAAAGGGATAAAATATTTGCAAATCATATATCTGATAAGTGTCTAGCATCTAGATTATAAAAAGAACTCTTAACGCACAACAACGGAAAGATTATCAACCCACTTTAAAAAATGAGCAAAAGACTTTATTAGACATTTCTCCAAAGATAAACAAATGGCCAACAAGCACGTGAAAAAAAGGCTCAGCATCATTAGTTGTTATAGAAATGCAAATCAAAACCACAGTGAAGTACCACTTCATACCCAGTGGGATGGCTTTAATCAAAAGAATAGAAAATAACAAATGTTGGCAAGGATGTGGAGCAATTGGAACCCTCATGCATTGCTGGTGGGAACATAAAATGGTACAGCTGCTATGGAAAAGAGTTTGGTGGTTCCTCAAAAAGTTAAACAGAATTTGCATATGATCCATTGATTCCACTTCTGTGTATATACCCAGAAGAACTGAGAGCAGGTACTCAAACAGATAACTTGTACGCCTTTACCAAAAGGTGGAAGTATCTTGGGTGGCCCCAGCCTGCAGTGGCTTGAAGCAGGATTTTGGTTCTCCAGCCAGGGATTGAAGTCAGGCCGTGGCAGTGAGAGCACTGAATCCTAGCCACTGGGCCAGTGGCCAGTGAGTGACAAGACCCTGGCCTGTCGGCTTTGTAGAAATGAATTTCCACAAAGAGACAGAAAGTAATGAAACAAGTAAAGTGTTTATTAGAAGGAAAAAGGGTACATGTGGATAGACACACAGGTGGGCTTAGAGAAAGAGCTGTGCCCTTGTGGTAGTTTGAGTCACTTTTATGGGGCATTTCTTCTGGGTTTCCTCTGGCCAGTCATCTTGCTTTGCCTGGCTCTTGAGTTTGTATTTGGTTTATCTCAGGGTCCTCCCCTGTTTGTGCACGCATCTCTTAGCCAAGGTGGATTCTAGCAAAGGGGCCTATGGGTAGGTTGACATCACCTACTATGGATGGCGTCCCCTCCCTTTTTGCCCCCCGAGGAGCCGTTCTGCGCGTGTGTGGTCAGGAAGGTCTCTTTGACCTCGAGAATAAGGAATGGGGTCTCTTTATCTTTTATCTGGGCAGGATTCAGCTCTTCTCTGCTCCCGCTATTATCTTTGTCTTGGAGTATCTGTCCACAGGGGGCAGACTCCAGCTGCGCAGCCTGGGGCCCATCTATCTTCTGCCTCAGAAACAACAGTACCCAAAAGGTGGAAGCAACCCAAATGTCCATCAACTGATAAATAAGTTGTGATATATTCATATAATGGAATATTATTTAACCATATAAAGGGATTAGATGTGGATACATGGTACAACATGGAACCTTGAAAACAATGCTGAGTGAAAGGAGCCAGACAGAAAAGATCACATGTTGTTCAATTCCATTTATATGAAATATTCGCAATAAGCAAATCCATAGAGACAGAAAGCAGATGAGTGGTTGCCAGGGCCCGGGGCAGGAGATACTGTTCAATGGATGTGGTACAGTGTTCTTTTGGTATGATGACAATGTTTTGGGACTAGGTAGAAATGATGGTTGCACAGTATTGTGAATGTACTAAATGCAGAAGGATTGCACACTTTTAAATGGTTAATTTTACATTATGTGAATTTTACCTCAATAAAAAGAAATGGAAAGAAAACCCAAGGAGTTCCCTAGCCAGGCTGCTACTTTTATCTTTCAGAGTTAAAAAAATTTTTTTCTGCATTTTGTTGTTGTTGTTCGTTGGTTTCACTCAGCTGGAGGTATAGGGAGAAATGCATCTACTCCATCTTGTCTCTAGAAGAGTACCTTAGGCTCACCTTAGCAGCTTTTTGAAAAGACTAATGCCCAGTCTCCATCCTGGGCCAATTTAATGAGAATGGGAGATGGGTGGGGGAGGTGAGTTGCATCAGTACAAAAAATGTTCACAGGTTATTCAAATGGGGACCACCATTGTGAAGCATTGTTTGAGGCACATACTTCCTACCATTGATGAGTTTTGGAAATAGCTATTTGACACACTGAGATGTGAAGGGAAGCTCTTTACAAGGAAGGTCATTCTTTTGAACATTGTTATCTGCAGGTATGAATTTTGAAATAGCTCTGCTATCTCACTAACAGCCTATGAATGCAGCTGACAGCAGGAATGTGGATTAGAGAGATGAAAGAAACCTGGTACTTGATTACACCGTTCATCTACTGAACTAGCCAACTCTGGAGTCTGTCGTATCTCTCTGCTTTCTACTGTATGAAAAAAATACTTATGTCCTTATCGTTTCAGCTCTGAGTTTTGATTCTAACTTGTAGCTGGAAGCTACCAAACTATCATAGCTATTGAGAGGCGAAATTGGTGGAAAAATACACCACTATTCACTAATGTGTTTTCCTAGTATTTGTCTCATATAAATAACACTGCACTGAATGTATTGGGGTGTATAGCTGTTTCTCCCAAAGTTGGATTTTATTTTTCACTCAGGTTAGGATGACAGAAGTAGCCAATATTGTTACTGCTCTCGCTAATGTTTCCAAAGTGCTTTCCCAGCAGATGATACCCATCCACAATGTTAGCAGCATTAGGTTTTTTTAATTATTATTTAATTAATTTATTTTTTATACAGCAGATTCAGCATTAGGTATTTTTTATCTTGCTCGCTGGATTTTACTTTTTGGATTGTTGTGTGTTCATGGTGTGTCATTGTGGTTTCCCACTGTGATTTCTTTTATTGCTGAACATGTTAGCAGTTTCTCCATGTTTTCAGTGATTAGCTACATTTCTTTTTAGGAAAGTTCCAATCATGCCCTTTGTGCTACAGCTTGGTAGCTACGGGGCTTAGGGAAGCCACAGCATGATGCCCACATGATAAAATTGGTGTGAGATTGAAAAGAGATCTTTTCCTAAAGTTCTCTGTATTCTTTGATAATTAGAATATTATCAGTTTGCTGCAGATAATTTTCACTGTTTTATTTCCCTTTTCATGGCATTATCTATCTTATACACACAAATTTTAAATTGTACTTAGTCAAATATGTCACTTTCCAGCCATAATTTAAAGGTAAGAATAAGACAGGAAGACAAATGATATGGATACATACATGAGTTAATGTGCTAACAATATAAAATTACAAGAATGCCACGAGAATAGCCTAAAAGCAGAAGACATTTTCAAAGGTTTCCCTTATATTTTCATCTTTATTATGTACTCCTTGAACCAGTTTGCCCAAAGTCAGACTTTTCTAAGTACGATGTAACGTGTGGAGTCTTTATTGCTCAACCAAGTCGTTGGCATGGAATCAGTTGCCAACTTAATAAAAGAGGAGAGTCCAAGAGTTTCAAAATCTGAAAGGATGTAGCCTGTCAGTTTGATTTCCTGTTATTTTTCTTCCAGAAACATGATCAGGGGCAGGTTCTGTTGGAGATGGTCTTCAGGCACCTTGATTTGACTGAGCGTGACTATTTTGGTTTACAGCTGGCTGACGATTGCACAGATAACCCAGTAAGTGTAAGCTGCTGTCTTTCATTGCCATTGCAATTTTTCTCTCTTCATAATAAGTCCTTTCTGATTTATAATGTTCACTGTTTGAGTTTTTTAAAAATTTTAATTTGAATGATTACAGGTAATTCTTTTGCCTTTGAACCTCAATTTCTTGATGTTTTAATCTGTTGGGTTATTTCCTTAAGGTTTTTCTAATTATAAGTCAGTGTATAGATCGAGTGCCAGTTTCTTTCTCTACATGTCTCAGACAACTGAGAAGCAAATCTAATTTGTACTTCTTGGAGAGAAGATTGGGCATAAGGTTTAAAATGTTAACATTACAATATTGAAGTAAATACTTAATGTATCTTGAGTCTTACATAAATTAGCCTGCATTAAGATGAAATTAGTTTTTCATGTTAAAATTGTGAATTCTTTGTAAATTTATATGGTTATACAGTGAGGGTTTTTCACAAACGAATATGATATCCTTTTGCCTAGTACAGGAGAGTGACTGTTTTGAAGGAACTGTTTTGTATAGTTGAGAAAAATTGAGAGGCTGAAGAAATGGTTCTCCGAATCAGTGCTTTAGAAATCATTTTGTAAGGTCTTATATGGAAAATACGAGTTAACAGTTGGGAGGAAAATAGGGCTTCTCTCTATCTCTTGCTCTCGTTTTCTCTCATGGTTACGTCCTAGGTCTCTGAAAGAATGGTTAATGGGAAGTAAATATGAAATGTTAAATATTACTTTTTCTTGGCCTTACTTACTGATTTTGTATGAAAAACTGTGAAGATGAGATGGATAAAATAAAGCAAGGTCCAGCTAGTCTCAGTGGAAATAAATCCTTTTGTACTGAACTGAAATAAAAACAAACTTTCCTCGTACTTCATCAGATGACTTGAGCTGCTCCAAGGCCTAGAGAAATAGTGTTATTTCTTAATAAGTGAATGTGAAAATATTGATAGAAGTGAGTAGAAATGTCAGTAATGCTACCTTTCACAGAAAGATAAATTGTTAGCCAGGCAAATAGTGAAAGGTGTCTGCTACTATGTGCAATATTGAGATTTTAAAAAATAGATAATTCTTAGGTTATCTTGCTGACACTCATAGGTCAGACCGTTTAGATAGAAGCCTATCTTTTTTTTTTTTTTTTTTTTTTGTGGTATGCGGGCCTCCCTCTGTTGTGGCCTCTCCCGTTGCGGAGCACAGGCTCCGGACACGCAGGCTCAGCGGCCATGGCCCACGGGCCCAGCCGCTCCGCGGCATGTGGGATCCTCCCAGACCCGGGCGCGAACCCGGTTCCCCTGCATCGGCAGGCGGACGCGCAACCACTGCGCCACCAGGGAAGCCCAGAAGCCTATCTTTAGATGGTTTGGAGAAGTGACAGACAACAAAGAAGAAAGAGACCAGTTACTTATCACCATAGTCACTAAGAAAGTGTTCCAGAAGGACTAAGAATTGAGACCACATATGTTAAAAGAAGTAAAAATTCTGTCTCATAAAGTTGTACACAAGAAGACATTTCTACTCTAAAACAATTACAGCAGGATAAATGTGGGGAAGCAGAGGTATCAGTATTTTGAGCTGGGTTGATCTTTTGGCTCTCTCCTACTTTTTCTTACTTTGTCTTACTTTTCTATCTTGAGCATCCCTTCTGAAATAAGGTATTATATTCCCAGGTCCCAGGGACCAATTGCTGATGATCCAGAATAATTCTTCCCCCCAGATTAGAATCATACAGTTTTAAAGACGCAAAAGAAGCCTTAGAGATTATTTTGTCATACCACATTTATTTTTCATGAGAAATTATCGCACTCCAAGGAGATAAAGCCCAAGCTACTTTGCTGGTATTAATGAAACTAGACTTGGGTCTCCTAACCCCCCCTGCAGGTCTTTTCCGTACACAGTGCTACAACTTCAGTATTTAAATATTCAGAAGAATCTGTGAAATGCCAAAAGGTGTCTAAGGAGGGGCCTTTAGAGCACAAATATAATTATTGTCCCATTTCTGGTTGTCAGTGAAATATGTCAAGACTTTGAGGATAATTAATGGACTGAGGAAAAGAGGTGCCATTTTAAAAAAGAGAAGGAGTAACGGGGTAATATTTATGAAATATCTATTGCGGACTTGTTAGTAAACCAAATTCTCACAATAATCTTATGAAACTATCATTAAAATTCTCTTAAAGATGAAAAACTGAGGCTTACAAAACTCGTTTAATTACACAGATAATTAAGTAGCTGCAAAAGGATTTGAAATCATATTTATCTGACTCCAGAGCCTTTATTTTCCCTTCCCAAGAGAGAAGGATGCAGAGGCACAGGACTTATAAAAATGAGCATATTGAGGAGAGGAGGTACTCATGCCATAAAATTACCAGCAGTGACCAAAAGGGACTTGGTAATATCCCCAAAGAATTAACCCCTGTCAATTCTTACTAGTTAAGAGTTTCTTCATCTTAAAGCTCATATATGTTGTATATACATGTATATATGCATATAGTGTGTAAATGCATATGTTGCATATATATATATTTTATATGTATAGACACTGTATACTCTCTTTTGAGCATCAGAATCAGTACTGCCTTAGGCACGTACACACTGAAGTTAGTTTAATTGGATTTGTAACTGATGAACTAAAAAAGCGCCTAGCATTGGATTGTAGTTTTATATGTAACAAACACAGAATCATAGCTGACTATCCTTTGCTTTAGAATCTTCCTTGGCAATGAATTCCAGTGCAACAAACAAAATTACTTAAATGAAAAGCTTTGACTTTTTGAAATTTCTTCTGCTTTCATTTAAAACCTATTTATCACAGCTTTACTCTTAGCAACATGTCTTGTATAATAGTTGTATTCAGTAAATGTGTATTGAGTGAGTGAGCAAAATAATGAGTAACATGGTTGTAATTCATTACCCATAATTTCTTTAATTTTATAAGCACTTCAAGGTGGCTGTACCTTAGTGGCTTTTATCAGCGTGATATTCATCAGAGCCTCGAGATTATATTACTCATGTGCATCACGAGTAATATATTTACTTTCTTTTTTTTTTGCCCCCAGAGTGAATTACAGTGCCCTTCAGTGGGACAAAGAGTAGATTATTGATTACTGTTGACTTGTTCTTTCTGCAGTTTCATCCTTCTGATAGTTTTGTTGTGGTTATGATATTTACTGGTTTACTACTGTTTCTATATCCCCTAACCTTGTGACTTTCAAACTTGAATGTACATCAGAATCACCTGAAGGCTTCTTACAGTACAGATTTCTGGGCCCTATGCCTAGAGTTTCTAATTCAGAAAGTTTGGGGTGGAGCTCCGGTAATTCACATTTCAAACCAATTCCCCTGTAATGCTAATGCTGCTAGTAGTTCAAGGCACCACATTTTGAAAACCACTGCTCTAACCCAATAGACTGTTAATTAGGTAAGAAATGATTCATAGAGAACAGCTTGGTCTACTATTTGAAGATTAATTTTATATAACTCAGTGTTCTTGAATTATTTCATCTGGTTTGAAGAAATATAGAAGTCACATAGAGAATGACTGTTATTTCAACCAACCATGTTTTAGTACAACATGATTGCTAAAATGCTTGCTTTTATTTCTGTCATGTTCTCATATGGTATTTCTCTTATGTTCCTTTCATCTGTTTCTACTGTAATACCTTAATTCAGGCTCTTATTACCTACCTTTTGTATAAACCTCTTTGGTAGCCTGCCAAATGATAGATGTTTGTTTTTGTTCTCCCTAAACCCAGTTCCATTTTGGGAGGGAATGACAAAGGGGTCTGGGGTGCAGAGAAGTAGTTCAGAGAGAATCGGTAGCATATGCAGAGGTCCAGAGTGAAGAGAGATGACTGTTGTATTTGAGGAACTGAAAAAGAATTTTTTAATACCTATGGCTGGAATGTAGAGCAGGAAGAGAAGATGGGTCACAGATGAGAGATGAGCAGTGCAGTAGATCATCAAGTGCTTTTGATCTGTGTTAAGATTGTACCAGCCTAAGGATTTATTTACACAGCAACGTGAAAATTGTATTTTAGACATATCACTCTGGGTACATTATAGCCAGTGGCAAGTAAAGTGGCAAACTACAGACAGTTGGGAGATGGTTGCACTAGTGAGTTACTGGATTGGCTGTGGTGGTGGGTAAGCGCTCAAGAGAGTCAGGAGAGAGAGTCAGCAGGGCTCGTGAGACAAAGAGTGAGCTCAGAGCGTCTGGTACCTCCGATTCTGTCTTTGGCAACTTGGTAGATAGAAGAACCATCCAAATGGTATTGTTGGTTTTCTTTTTCAGTTACCAATTGTTTATTTCTAGCATATAGAAATACAGTTTATCTTTTTATTGTGTAACCTTTCTAAACTCACTTATTCTAGTCACTTTTTGTAAATTCTGTAGGATTTTCTACATAGATTGTCATGTAAACATATGTTTTTTTCTGCGTAAATCATGTCATATGTGAATAGGGAGTTTTACTTCTTCCTTCCCAGTCTTTATTCTTTTTTTCCATTATTTTTTATTCTTTATTACATGAAAGCTGAGACTACCAGGACAGTGATGAGTAGAGGTGGCTGACGGCAGCACACTGCCTCACCTGTTCCCTGTCATAGGAGGAAGGGTCCAGGGTCTCACCACTAAGTGTGCTTTCAGCTTCTAGAATTTTTCTTTTAAATCAGTATAATTGAGGCATAATTTACATAGAATAAAATTCAGCATCCATTCATAATGAAAACTCTTAAACTTGGAAGAGGAACATTCTCTCTGTGATAAAGGACATCTACTAAACACAGGTGCATCAGGGAATTGTAAAACCACAATGAGACGTCACTGCACATCCATTAGAATAGTTAAAAAATTAGAGTCTCACAATACCACATTTTGGCAAGGATGTGAAGCAACTATTAAGAATTGCTTATAGGACTTTAAAAGGGTTCAGCCACTTTGGAAAGTAGAGTTTGGACGTTTCTTGTAAAACTAAACATAGATTTAATATATACCTCCAAGGAACCCCTCTTTTGGATATTTATCCAAGAGAAATGAAAACATGTTACATGAAACCTTGTACACAAATGATCATAGTAGCTTTATTCATAATAGCTCATTCCTGAATTAACTTTAACATCGGTCAATAAGTGAATGGATGAAAAGTAGTTGTTATATTTTTGCATAGTGGAACACTACATGATATACTCTGTTATTTCATTTATATAAAATTGTAGAGCAAGCAAAACTGGTATATAGTGACTAAAAGCAGATCAGTGGTTGCCTGGGCTTGGGGGACTGGGTGCAAAGAGACACAGGGAACCTCTCAGGGTGATAGAAAGAGCTGGGCTGTGGACATGGTAGTGACGCCCTGTACGACTTGGACTGTGTTATTGGGAACGAGTGGAGCTGGACCCACAGCCCATACTCTGCTTCCCTTCGGGCGAATGGTTATCTCTATTCATTTCTTTACATTTGCACCTGCTTCTCTTTCCTGGGGCTTCGGGGTCTTCCTGTGCATGCAGAAGTTGACCTGTCAGCCAGAGCTGAGGTGGCTTTTATGTCCGGATTTTAGAGCTAAGCCCTGCTGCTGCCTTCCTCTCTCTCAGGATTTCCTCCTCAATTTCCTGGGTGCCCTGCCACTCCTCCTGAACTCTGTCCACTGGCACCTCAAGTTAGTGAGGCTGTCCCCTGCCTGGCGCAGGATTTGAAATTGCTCTCAGGCAAAAAACTGCAACTATAGAAATCTCACCCATTGCAGTTTTTGTTTTTCAAGAATAGACTTAGGTCCAATTTCTTCTGCCTGCATTTTGTTGCTTTCCAATGTAAAATATTGTACATAACACACAGAATAAAAATGAGTGCCATGAGCAGACAAGAAATGTTAAGGATTTCTTAGAAGATTCAGTGCTTGCAAGGATTGGTAGAAAAATCAAATAGAGGAAACCGAAAAAAGAATGTAGGAGAGAAATACAGTAGAGGTGGGAGAGTTTTCAGGGTAAGGCAGCACAGTTTATCAAAATGATTTGAAACAGCTTCGCTGCTTAGCCCTCTTGTCTTCTCTTTCTCTGGTTCAGCGAGGGCAGCAGGTGCAGTTCCTTGTGGAATAAATACGTTTGTGTGTTTGGGATGAAGGTGCGGAGAACTCATTCCTTCTTAGTGATATAATGAATCTGCCTTGAGAGTCCAAATGAATCATTTGGAAAACTTTTTACAACTAGTAGGACTTAAAGCTGAACAAACATAAATATCAATAACTTTCTATATATCAATTAGGGAACATAATCCAACAAAATAGCAAATTAAATACGTTTTCTTTAAAAAACCCAAATCCATTGAATATCTATGAATAAACTTTTGACATTAGGGGTATCAAAATCTATAGGAAGAAAACTATAAAACTTTACAGGAAGAGATAATAGAAGACATGAGTAAATGGAGAAATAACACGTTCAGGATGAGGAAGACTCATTGCTGTGAAGATTTCACTGGTAAAGTCAGTGCAGTTGCTAGTTAGAATCTGAACTGAATTTTGGGGTGGCGTGAGTGAAGTTGACCCTGTGACCCTCAAGTTCATCTGGCTCCATCTTCATGGTTTAAGCCAAGAACCTACGTCCTATCTAATTGACGTCACTGAGGAAGTATTACATTTCCCAGTGCTTGTTAGTGTACTCCTCCTAGCTGTGTCAGCCTCACACATCTACTTGTGTATGTAAATATGTCTGCATTTCTGGTGAGGAAGGCAGGCTTTGGGGCATTAACTGGTCCCAAATTTCAATTTTAGACAGACATTAAAATAAATGTAATTTATGGGTTTTTTTCTAGAAAGTATGAAGGAAAAAATCACTAGATTGATAGATAGATGGGTGAGACTATGGATAAATGGGTGGATACATAGGGGGAACAGATGTGTTAAGTAGGGGTGAAAACCATCTGATTATTGGCACAGAAACAGATTCCTCTGCCCCACTGAGTCATTCAGCAGGGTTAGTCCTTCACCAGGTATTTCTAGTAGATGTTATATGCCATGTTCTGTGCTGGGTACTGACTCTTCAGCTATAAATCAGATTTTATTCCTTGCCTTAAGGAGTTCAAAATCTAAGAAAGGGGATAGGCAATAAAAAAGTAAAACAAATATGTTGCAATTAAGAAAATGTTATGAAGGAATTTAACATTCCTTACCCGAAGGAAAATAACTAAGTAGATAGGAGCTTTGTGATATTTGATACTTTTGATAGGGCAGTCCATGAAGGCCTTTCTGATGAGGTGGAATTTAAGCTGAGACTTAAATAACGAAAGACGTCAGCCATGGGAAAAGCCGGAGAAGGACATTCTGTGCATAAGGAAGCTTAGAATTGAAGGCCCCAAGATGGCATCTTGGGGAAACAGAAAGGAGGCCATTAAGCTGGAGCTCAGTAAACTGAGGTGGAGGAAGTGAGGAGAGAAATAACACATGATACCACTTACATGTGGGTCTACAAAAGGGTACAAAGGGACATACCTATGAAACAAATACTCACAGATGCAGAAAACGAACTTACGGCTACCAGGGGGGAGAGGGAGTAGCTTGGGAGACTGGGATTGACATGTACACACTAGTACGTATAAAATGGATAACTAATAAGGACCTGCTGCACAGGGACCTCTACTCAGTGCTCTGTGGTGACCTTCATGGGAAAATCTAAGAGAGAGTGGATAGATGTATATGTTAAAAAAAAACTGTGTTAGACAGCCACAGATTCGGAACTGTCAAAACTGAACTGGACACCTATTTTGATTGGTATTTTAAGGCTTCCAAAACTTATCAGGAGTCTAAAATTGCCTCTTTGAAGTGTACATTTTTAAAATTGAGGCAAATAAAACATTAAAGAAAGACCAATAGGAAAAAAAAAGAAATAGGGAGAGACCATGTAAGCCACAGTAAGGCCTTTGGATCTTACATTGAGAAATTATCAAGAGATGTTAAGCAAAGGAGTGAGCCTTTTAAAAGACTACTGTAGCTTCTGGAGGATGATGTAAGAGGCAGAGCCCGCAGGTAAGAGGCTGTGGCCAGGGCTGTCCCAGAGACATGGATGGTGGCAGAGTCGATGGTGAAGAATTATTCAATTCTAGGGACGGTTTGAATGTAGAATTAGTTGGATTGGATATGTTGGATATTATGGATAATGGAAAGGAAGGATTCAAGTGACTTTCAGCCACTTGTTACTGAAATCTGTGCGCTCTGCATGGAATCAAGTATGGGTGGTAGGAGGACAGTTTATAAGTAATGATATGTAAGCTTATATTTGTGTAGTGCTTTGAAAATACTGCCACGTCTGTCACCTCATTTTGGATTCTTTAATTTTTTTAACTGAAACGTTGGCAGTTGAAATGTTTTCTGAATTTAGTTATAGTTCTCCTGAAATAGAGCTTAACTGGCATTCAGAAGTGTCAAGACTACTTGAAATTTTCATCTACAAAAAGCAGTCCTTCCCCAAAGTAAACATTGTCTTTTAAAAAATTAGTATGGGGTGTTTTGGGGGGGCGTATTTTGTTTTCTTTTTTAAGGGATAGAGTAGGAGTTAAAATTTTTCATAAGACTAGATTTTCATGATATGTAGTTAAATTTTGTCTGAATGAGAGCATAAAGCCAAGCATATTTTTATGAAAGATAAAGAGAATTTTAAAAACTTGATAGACTATTACATAATATAGTTAAATTAACAGAATCACTTCATATTGCAGTGGTTATTAAGCATTTTTACTTTTGGAATAGAGGTTATTGCACACTATATAACTTAATGAGAAATTGAAATCAAAATCTTAAAGCACAAGTACATTCAATACTTTCTAGCGTAATTTTGTTATATTTGATATGAGTCTGTAATTTAGTGATTCTTTTCCCCCTACCTAGGCCTTTTCAAAAAATGCAATTTTTAGCATTAATCTTCAAATGGAACAGATTTGCAAGAATTGATGTATTAGTTCCTCCAGGAAAAAAGAAATCAGTCTTATTATTTATTTATTTTTCAGAGGTGGCTGGATCCAAACAAACCAGTAAGGAAGCAGCTAAAGAGTGAGCAAACATATTTATTTGATGTTATACAAGTGTACTTTATAAAGATAAAGGACTACTATAATCTAATTAATTAGAACTGCTTTTATTAATTCTAGGAGGATCTCCTTACAGTTTGAACTTTAGAGTCAAATTTTTTGTAAGTGACCCCAACAAGTTACAAGAAGAATATACAAGGTGGGTTTTTATGGAGCATGTTTTTACTTGAAAATATTGTCAAAACTACTATGAAATTTTGAAATTAATTAGGTAAAAATTGATTACCATGACATCATTCTGAGCTTCCCTGCCAGCACACAGAATGGGTTCTAGATGTTTCAAGCTAAGTCTCCTCCTCTGTTGGATGGCTGGGAGGGCTTCAGGAGATTGAAACCCCAGGGCCACCCCATCCAGCCACAAGCAGCTTCCTGAGCCATATAAATATTAACTTCTCTGCTTGAGAAGAATGGTTCAGAAGCACTGCTGTAACTAACTGAAATAATTAAATGATGCTGCAGTTGTATTCAGGGCATTCTGCATAGTGAGAATTGTGTCTGCTGTTTTTTTTCTTGTAAAAATATATTCTATATATACGTTATTTCCATGGAGGAGGACATAGGCTTTATAAACTGTACACCGTTAAGTGTAGGAGTGCTGCACTTTACAGAGCACAGCAGGCATCTTTGTAAAGGAAGTTGGCAGAGCGCACTAGCACTTCAGGCCTGAAAATGCCCACTCTCTTGGCCGTTGTAGGTCTAATGTTAACTGACAGCTAATTTTGTTGTCCCTTCTGCTTGACCAAGGATACACAAGAATGAGCCAGGTGAGCGTTTTGGTAGTGTGTAAATGTTAGGTGAACTGTTTAAGGTGGAGATAGTGGGGAGTGATCACAGAGTGGTAACTGTCATTGTTTAAAAAAACCTGAGTGATAACCTTGTGTATTGCTTGAAAGACAGAATTAGTAATTAGTTTTTTAAAAAAAAGACAGAATTAAAAATTAGCATATTATACCTTCCATAAGATATAAGATACAAGAATATAGGTCAGACTATATTCAGAATTACTCTGAAAGATGGGTGCCAAATTAAAAATCTGCACCTAAAGCCACCTGTAGGTAGGCTCTTAGATGTTAATGTATTGGTTATCCTTTAGAATACTGTGGTGAAGTGGAGAAACAAAGAACTTTTGAGAGTCCTTTTCTGTGTGTTTGTTGGGGGGCAGGGTGTCACCTTTCTTCTAACAGGAGAACTCAGGAATATAGATCTGGGATTAGGCAGTCCTAACATTTGACCCTAATAGCGTCCAACCTAATTTATCTTGAAAAGCCAAGTTGTATCATATAAATATTTAGTTTAATATTGTAGCTCTTAGTCAGGTTTTGTTGTTGTTGTTAAATAATTAAAATATCAAGATCTTTTATCTTAATAAATAATTCTCAGTGGAGTCAGACTTTCCCTAATTTTGGAGGAACTTCAAGGAAACTACTCTCAATTACTGAAAATTGTGAATTATAAAAGATTTTAAAATGCATTTTTTACTAGTACTTGTAACTTGAAATCCAGTAACAAAGTATTCCATAATATATATTTATGTAATTAGATTTTTAAATTATAAGAAATATTTGTAAATAAAAGACCAATAATTTTTAATTGGATTTCTAATGTATTTAATGCTTATGAAAAGTTTGTTAACATAAGCAATTAAAATATTGTCAATTGTAGCCATATTCATAATTTATTTCACTCAAAAAACTGTCTTTAAATTTCTTAATGAGCTTGAATGTGTTGGTTCTTTTATGGCTTGTGTTGAAAACATAACCAAGGAATAAATGTGTCTCACTGATAATTAAAGTCAAACTATCTTCATGAAGTAGAATAAAGTAAAATCACATTTGGTAGCAATTGAGGAATTGTGCTAAGTCCATCAGTCTAGAATACTCTCTTTGTTCACACTAGAAATAATGCATTATTTCAAAAATCCTTTATAATGGAATGTCCTGGAATCTTGTAACTGGTGTTGCTTGGTAAAGTGGAGTGAAGGGCCGATTTAAATTTTATCACCATTGTGTACATCAAGGATTCTCTACCCTGATTACAAGTTAGAATCACAGGGGAGCTTTTTAAAATGTGCTGATGCCTTGGCAACACCCCTGGAAACTCTGATTTAATAGGTCTCAGATGGGACCTGGGCATAGGCTTCCAGGTGATTTCACGGTTAAAAAATACCACTTTAAAACTTGAGTGCTTGGGTAGCCTTCTTGTTATGGTCATGATTAGTAGTAGGATACCCTTAGCCACAGTTAGTGGCTAAATTTTAAGGACTAGTTTAAACCCCACAAAACAAGAAATTACTGCTACACCTCCTTGCCTTGAGATTCTATTTTGGATTAGTGGTAAAAAAAGAAAGTAGTTACAGACCTTTCATCAGGTTAAATGTCATTTGTATTAACAGGTGCTGGCATAATTAGAATTGGCGTTTTCTTAGGAGTCATCAGAATACAAATGACATTTCTTTCATATCTTTTTAGTGCTTAGGTGTACTCAGTACATAATAGGTGTTTAGTGCATGGTATGTTATTGTATTATTTTTACAGCTTAAACATATTTCTGCATTTAGCTCAATCATTATTAATCTACTTTAAAGGTCTTAATTGTCTTTAAAAATTGGGCTTTATTACCATATTTAGGGCCCCTGGGATACATATACCAGGCAAGTGATGTTACTTCCTTTTTACAAATAGAGAAACTAAGGCTCCACCCAATTTTAAGTAATTTGCCAAAGATCACAGGCTGGTTTAGCTTAGGGCTTTTTTTTTTTTTTTTTTTTTGCGGTACACGGGCCTCTCACTGCTGTGGCCTTTGCCGTCGCGGAGCACAGGCTCCAGACGCGCAGGCTCAGTGGCCATGGCTCACGGGCCCAGCCGCTCCGCCGCATGTGGGATCTTCCCGGACCGGGGCACGAACCCGCGTCCCCTGCATCGGCAGGCGGACTCTCAACCACTGTGCCACCAGGGAAGCCCTAGCTTAAGGCTTTTAATTCCGGTTTCTACTCTATCAGTCCTTACTGCTCAGTGTGTAAATCAAATTCAGGAAACATAGGTGTTATTTGTGTAGGATTTACAATATTATGTCAAGGATATACACATTTCAATCCTAACTGTAAAACTTTCCCACCAGGGGACTTCCCTGGTGGTCCAGTGGGTAAGACTCCAAGCTCCCAATGCAGGGGACCTGGGTTCGATCCCTGGGCGGGGACTAGATCCCACATGCCACAACTGAGAGTCCACATGCCACAACTAAAGATTCTGCATGCCACACTGAAGATCCCAGGTGCCACAACTGAGACTCAGTGCGGCCTAAATAAATAAATATTAAAAAAAAAAAAGGACTTTGCCACCAGAAACCTTTAACTTTTAATTATGAAGCCAAGTAGGTCAGATAGAAATATGTTGTCTTGGATTGAGTACATAGATAATAGTGTAATACTATGTATTAAGCCTAACAGAGAGTTTGTGTACTTCATTCATTAATATATGAAGCCAGGGTGTTTGTATCAGCTTTTTTATATCTGATTCTCTGAAAACCTTAATTACATTCTTTGGTAATTTGAATATTGTCATGGAACTCTTTAATGACTTTAATCAGCTAAACAACTAAAATTTTAAATAATTTTTGGCTCTTGGAGTATGTGTACTTTTTTTAGTGGGGTGAAATGAAGGTCTTAAAATTCTCTGTTTAAACATTAAAAGCCACAAAATTTTATCTTCTGCCAACATGATACAGCACAGGTGACTTTACCCAGGCATAGATAAATCTGTGAGAGGATGACTACCCACTAGCAAGGACAGAAGGGGAGTGCCATCTTGTAAGCAACTTCAGCATTCTTGTTATAGGATACTTACATTTTTGTTGGTTTTAAAGGAAATTGGGTACTTGGCAATTTTAATAGTAGAACAGTAGTAGGGAAAGGAACTTACCTTTTTTTTCATTTTTTTTTTTTTTTGATCAAAGAGAGCTTTCTTAACCCAAATGGGAAAGTGCTTTTCTACAATTAGCAGCTTCCTGCTGCCTGATGATACGGTGATCAACACATAGGCCTGTCCTTGCAGCTGGCTTCCTGGCTCAGCTGAAAGAGTGATTTTCTTTAGTTGGTCTCTAGTGTGTTGCTACTGTCAGCTCTTCTGTGTCTCTGACTTAAGTTTTCTGTGCTTCCCAGTTCTACTTTCTGCATACACCAATCTTTAGAGAATTTGTTTTTTTGGTTTTTTTGGGGGCGGGGGGCTCTGCATTGGGTCTTCATTGCTGCACGCGGGCTTTCTCTAGTTGCGGTGAGCAGGGGCTACTCTTCGTTGTGGTGCGCTGGCTTCTCGTTATGGTGGCTTCTCTTGTTGTGGAGCACGGGCTCTAGGCACGTGGGCTTCAGTAGTTGTGGCACACGGGCTTAGTTGCTCCGCGGCATGTGGGATCTTCCTGGACCAGGGTTCGAACCCGTGTCCCCTGCATTGGCAGGCGGATTCTTAACCATTGCGCCACCAGGGAAGTACCACTTTAGAGTATTTCTCCCTAATCTCCCTCAGTCATGTAATTCTTAAATTCGTGAAAGTTTTATAATAGAAGCTAGGGAAACAAAATATAAGTATCAAATTTCATTTATCAAAGAATTCTAAATGTTTGGATTCATGTATTTATGAAAATTTATTTTAAAATATCTTTACGTGGGCTAGTGTGCATATTATAAAAGAAAATACTTAAATATTTCAGTTTTATTTTTTAATGTAAATATACAGTTTTTAAAACTCTAAATGTTATAATTCCAGTAAATGCTACCTTTTTTTTTTTTTTAAGGTACCAGTATTTTTTGCAGATCAAACAAGACATTCTTACTGGAAGGTGAGCTGTTTTAAGTTTTTAGTAATGGGCTTTAAAAATACTTCCAATTCTGTATTAAGTAGTTTATGATCATTGCAAACAGATTATCTACTGAAAGATGGCTACATGTAGCATGAATTCCTTTCATCAGATAAGTTCATTACTTAATAGTTAAAATATAAGTCACACAGAAACTTCAAGTGTGGACAGTACAATATAAATTATAGTGCTTTTAAAATTATTGTGTTTAACCTTGAGTTATTTTCTGTTTTATTAGATTGCCCTGTCCTTATAACACTGCTGCTCTTTTGGCTTCATTTGCTGTTCAGTGTAAGTATCAGCCCACCTTTGGGCCAAATAGCATGTGATTGCGTGGTCTCTGTTGGTAGTACGTTGCCTTTAACGTATGAGTTACTTAAACATATGTTACTATGCAGAAAAAAGTGACTACACAGAAAGTGTAATGAAACATCCAATTAGGTAGCACTACTTTGATTCCTGAAAATAATTTTTCTGAAGTTGTTTAAGACCTAGGAGAACGTTAAATGCATTGTTATAATTTGCTTAAATGGTAACAGTAGAAACAAATATTTTACTTCCAGAAATATAAAGGAATTCTTGACATTGCTGATTTGGCTATAAAACTTGAAAAATGTGTTTATTGAAGTGTGAATATTTTCTTTCCATTTATTAGCTGAACTTGGAGACTACAATCAATCAGAAAACTTGCCAGGCTACCTCTCAGATTATTCTTTCATTCCTAATCAACCTCAAGATTTTGAAAAAGAAATTGCAAAACTACATCAGCAACATACGTAAGGATTTATTTACTTTTCTGCTTACTTGATAAACTTCTTAATGGCATCTTTTCTAGAGAAATGTTTTAAATTATTTCTAATGTGATTACTTAATAATAGAACAGTTACTATTATATAAAATAGTATGATTACTATAAAGAAATGTAGGTAATCTATACTAAAAAAATCATAGACTATATGAGGCTTGTTTTCATGTCTGTTAAGAAACATAAAGCTCTATGTAAACAGACATGTAGTATTGGCTATTATACGAAGTCGCCAGTTCTTTAAGAAGGAATTTTAGAATATTAATAATATGTTCACAATATATAATTCAATCTACTTAGCAATTCTTTCTTAGTTTTTAGCTGTGTGAAAGGAATCAATTCTGTTTGTTAATGAGCCAAGAGAAGAAAAGGAACTTTATGTAGTACTAAATTAATAAAAAAAATACTCTTTTAAAATAGTAGCATTTTTTCATTTATAACAATATTCAACTTTGATATTTTATGAGTCTGATTTTCTGTGACATGAGTTTTCAAGAAGAGGTTTATTGCTTTGAATAGAAAATCGTATTGTTTCTTGGTTCAGAGTTCAGTTTTGCTTTACCATACAATTCAAAATACTCATGGAGGAACTAAGGCAGTGTTACATATTGGCTGAGAATCTGAACTAGACTCTAAGAATCTGAGCCAGACTCATTTGGCCTCGTTTGAAATTCTGATGAGGCTACTTTACTTACAATCTTGTAACCTCAGCCCAATCACTCTATGTCTGTTTCTGTTTCCTTACATGTAAATTGGGGATGATAAAACTATCTACCTCTGGTGTTATTATAAGGATTAAGTGAGTTTATACATACAAAGTACTCAGAACAGTGCTTGGCACATAGTAAGCACTGGAGAAATATTAGCTCTTATTAATAAGGAAACTCACTTTCATTCGGTAATGGCCCATGTGTCTAAAACGTGTTGGCAAACTATGGCCTGTTGCCTCCTTTTGCATGGTCTACGAGCTAATAAAAATGGTTTGTACATTTGAAATAGTTGAAGAAAATCAAAAGAAGAAGAACATTTTGTGGCACATGAAATTTTGAGAAATTCCACTTTCAGTGTCCTTACATGAACAGTCATTGGAGCACAGATTCCCGCATTGGCCTACACATTGTCTGTGGCTGCGTTCACGTAACAGCAGAGCTGAGTTGTTGCAGTAGAGGCCATATGGCCTGAAAGCCTGAAGTGCTTACCAGCCAGCTCTTGCCAGTAAAGGTTTGCGGACCCTAATCTAAAACAAGATTAATGAGTGAGAATTTTAACAGACTGGCTTCATGTGGTATGGGGGCTGTTTTGGTCTAAAAGCAAATGCCATTTATTATGAAAGTTCTACACATTGCATATCTGAACCAAGGGTTTGAAGATAAACCAGATTTAAAAAAAAATTTACCAATAATGACAAGTCTGTTCTGTCAGGAAGAAGTTTGTACATTTCACAAGGTATTTATTATATATTTCTATTTGCTTTAAAGATATGGTTCTGCAAATTTTTAAAGAAAGAAAAAATAGAATCATCCAGTTTATAACACAGGAGGGTGGGGAAGAAAGTAGAGTATTTATTTAACTTAATTGAATTTTATAGAAAACTGAAGTGTATCTCCTTTTTTTGAGGACACCATTTTTATGATCATACATTGGCAGGCTGCTTGCTCCCTGGTATCATTCATGAATGAAGGGTGACATCTTTGCATTTTTAATTTGTTGCTTTTGCTCTGCTATAGCCTGATAATATCAGATAACCAAGGTTGTTAGAACTATATATAATATAGCCTTTTTAAAGGCTTTGCATTTACAGTAGTAGTCCTCAAACTTGTGTTCATAAGAATCGCCGGAATATTTCTTAAATATAAACAATTTGGACCCATTTATTCTATATCAGTTTCTATAGAAAAGTACATCTGAAACTACCTGTAATGAAAGACCAGTTTTCTCCTCAGTCTCTCTTGGAATGATGCTTCTGAAAAATATAATAAAAATGAATTACTAGAAAAATAAAATGGAGAAATAAATAAAGGCATAAAAAATTACAAGTACTTTTTTGTTGTTAGATGCAACAGACATAAAATTACTCTGCCAAAGTGCTACAAAAGTCTGTGACACTCTCAATTTCTGTTCTTGTTATGAGTCAACACCTGTCTGTGCACCACACCCTGAGAAGCCCTGCTCCAGAGCTCGCCCCAGAGACTGCATGTGTCAGAAGCACCCTGTGATTAAAATGCACATATGGAGTTTAGACCACATTTTGAAGAATATTTGTTTTAAGTTAAGTCTGAGAATGGCTTTGTAACACCCATAAGTATAGCTTAGAACTTTAAAAAGCTGGTGCATTCTTGTGTTTCTGGAAAATAAGAAAATATTCTACAAAATAACAATTTGTGTTACTGAAAACGTACCCTCCTGAAAAGTTAGATGTTAGATGTTACTGAACAGAACTCGTGCGTGGTGTTTTGTAAAATATTTAATCAGAATGCTGAAAATTTTCTAGATAAATAGCCTTTTTGTAATTTGGTCATATTTGTGATTGTTATAATTTTTAACCTAATGATGTTTTTACAGAGGCTTATCTCCTGCAGAAGCAGAATTTAATTACCTGAACACAGCACGTACCTTAGAACTCTATGGAGTTGAATTCCACTATGCAAGGGTAAGTGAAGAAAATGCATTTTGATAATTGTTGAGTTAGGCACCATTATTCAGCAAAAAAAAATTTTTAATGCCATGATAGGATTAGGCAGCAAATGGAACAGTGAGTGCTGCCAGCATAGTGGCACTGAAAATTTCCTCTGAATATAAGTATTTTCACAGTTATAGTCACTTAAGATTCAATACCTGACAAGAACAGTGGTTGAAGTGGATTTTTCATGTTATTTTTCTTCAAGGTAGTGTGTTATAAGGATAATTTTTGCTGACCATAAGAGACAGTACCTTTAGAATTTTTATTTTGCAAAATAAAAACTGTTACAATGGGCTTCCCTGGTGGTGCAGTGGTTAAGAATCTGCCTGCCAATTCAGGGGACACGGGTTTGAGCCCTGGTCCAGGAAGATCCCACATGCCACAGAGCAACTAAGCCCGTGCGCCACAACTACCGAGCCTGCGCTCTAGAGCCTGCGAGCCATAACTACCGAAGCCTGTGCCCCTAGGGCCCGTGCTCCCAACAAGAGAAGCCACCGCAATGAGAAGCCTGCACACCACAACAAAGAGTAGGGTAGCCCCTGCTTGCCACAACTAGAGAAAGCCTGTGCACAGCAACAAAGACCCAATGCAGCCAAAAATAAATAAATAAATTAATTAATTTTAAAAACAAATTAAAAAAAAACTGTTATAGGAAAAGTAATTTGTATTTTTAAGTTTTATGCAAAACATTATCATAAAAGATGCTTTAACCTCACTGAGGCCTGTATTACTACACTCTTTTCATCATTATAAATTTTTATTTATAAAACAGAAAATCAATTGTATTTACATATTTTGGTTGCCCCCCCCCATGCCTTTGTTAGGATGGAATTCTATAATCACTGGCTTTTCCTGTACAACACCCTAACTTTTATTTATTTTTTTTTTGGAGGAGATTAAGCTTTTATTTAGTTTATTTTTTTAAATTTAATTAATTTATTTTTTATGCAGTGGGTTCTAATTAGTTGTCTGTTTTATACATATTAGTGTATATATGTCGATTCCAGTCTCCCAGTTCATCCCCCCCACCCTCCCTGACTTTTTTCATTGTGTCAATTTGCTGCTTCCAAAAGACTGTTATCCTCCTGCCATAAGCATATTTGTGAGTGACTATCCTTCATTTGTGTGTCTCTTCACCTAGATTCCTTCTCATGATTGTTTCATCAAGAGATTATATTCCTTTAGAAGTACCTGAAGTACAGCTATTCTCTATACCTAATGAAAAGTGGAATTATAGGTAATCATCAGTTTAATTGGTGATAGGTTTTATATTTTCTTGGGACAAACTACTAAGCTTAATATGGATCCCAGCCTGAAAGGGAGTTAAGTTTTCCTTAGATAGTTATTTTTAATTTATTTTAACATATAGACATATGCAGACCCATTCCTTTTAAAAACTGAAACTACCTGTGTTGAAAGACCAGTTTTCCCCTCAGTCTCTCATGGAATGATGCTTCTGAAAAATATAATAAAAATGAATTACTAGAAAAATAAAATGGAGAAATAAACAAAGGCATAAAAAATTACAAGTACTTTTTTGTTGTTAGATGCAACAGACATACTCACATGACTGGATCTGGTAATTCTGAGCATTTGTGACTTGGATGTCTGTCTGGTTCCATTTAAAATGTTTTAAGTCCCCCTTGAACTTCCTGTGCTCTTTAGAATGGGCCCTTCACCCTCCCTCCCTCTTTGTGGGCTATTACTTTTGAACATGATTCTCCAAAGGTAACATAGTGGTCACTAGATTTTGTTTTTATTATAATACAGTCTAAAACAAATGGAACTTTAAATATGTACACTAGACTATGGTTAACAGTAAAAAAGACCACTAAAATCAGTCATTTTAGTGCTAAACAGTTTTCTAAAGGTGGTTTAGACTGCTATCTGTTATCATTGACTGCTGTCAATATAATACAAAGAATGTTAGACTTTACTTTTTTTAACAAGTGACCTGGCTGGATCTCATACATAATTAACCATATCATTATTTATTGATTTGTCTAAGTTATGTTTTTTTGTTGTTTAAATTATTAGATTATAAAACTCTTTCTCAGAAAGACATAAATGTAGAGTGCCAAATTAAAGGAATTTAAATTTTAAATATTTTGTACAGACAAAAAAAAAAACACCCACAAAATAACCCAGCTAGGAAAAGGTGTTTCTGCTGTATGTGGCTGTGGAGAACTTCAGAAAGTGTGCAAATGTTCAGTGAACATGAAGGGAAGTTTTGTAGCCTCAGGAACAAAAAGGACAAAAGGTAGAGGGGAGAGGACACATAAAGAAAATACTTAAGTTTTAATTGAATATCACAAGCAAAAGTATGTTTGAAATAATATTTTATTTTGAAAAGCAAGGTAAGATCTTTTCTCTCTGCCTCCAGAATGTAGGTTGAAAAAATGAGAGTAGAACTAAGTTATTTATAGCAATCTGCAAGATGCAAATAAGTCTTAGAACGGTCATAGCAGCGCATCTGTTATGTGCCTTGCACAGTGTTGGCACTGAGGATGACTTAGTGAACAAAACATTGCTTATCCCTGCCCTCCTGGAGCTCACAAGATAGTGAGGGGAAAGAATTAGAGCATGTGTGAACAGTTAAGTATTTGAGAATATGAAAGGGCAAGTACAGAATGCCATGGGACCCTGTGGCAGGAACTTCTAATCCAGCCTGGGAGCAGAGGGTAGGGAAGGCTTCTTAGAAGTAATTTACTAAAGCCAGAAAAATTAATAAGAATTAGCCAAGGGAGTAGTTTTCACCATAGAGCCATCAGGATGAAGGAAGACCTGAAATCAAGAGAGAACATGGCCTATTTGAAAAAAGCAATAACATTTAGTATGCCTGAAAGATTATATGAATAAGGGAAAAGGAAACTGTAGAAAAGTAAAGAATGAAGGACAGCTTCAGGATAAAAAGGAAAAAAAAAAAGATTTGAGGGCAGGGAGCATGGGAATATTTGTTTCTTAAAATAACATCGTAAATGGATTTTTTTCTTGGTGTTCAGTTGTATGAGTTTTAACACACGTGTAGGTTCATGTAACCACAAACAGAAACAGCAGTTCCATCACCGCTACCCCCTCCCCCACCAAGAAAATACACTGGCTCGTGCTGCCCCTTTGTAGTCCAGCCTCCTACTTACCCCCGGTTCCTGGCAACCCTGGTCTGTTCCCTGACTCCATAGTATGTCTTTTCCAAAATGTCTTATAAATGGAATCCTACAGTATGTAACCTTTTGAGACTGGCTTCTTTTACTTATAGTAATGCATTTGGGATTTATCCAAGGTACTGTGTAGTTCAGTAGTTCATGCCTTTTATTGCTGAATTGTATTCAGTTATATGGATGTACCATGGTTTGTTTCTCCATTTACCCACTGAAGGACATCTGGGTTGTTTCCAGTATTTTTTGTTTTGTTTTGTTTTGTTATTAATAGGCCTACTGTGAACATTCATTTATAGGTTTTTGTGTGAATTTAAGTTCTCATTTCTGTAGGGTAAAAATCCGAAAGTGGGATTTGTGGGTCATATAACAAGTGTATACTTAGCTTTATATGAAATTACGGAATTGTTTTCTAGACTGACTGAACCACCTTGCATCCCCACCAGCATCTTTGCAAGTTCCAATTGTTTTACATCCTTTTAGCATGTGGTACTGTTTTATTTTGTTTCTTTTTAAGCTTTTCTGATAGGTTTGTTTTATCTCCTCATGGTTTTGCTTTGCATTTCCCTAATGACTAATGATGTTGGGTATCATATCTTTTCTTTGATGAATATCTGTTCAGGTGTTTTTCCCATTATTTAATTAGTTCTTTTCTTTTTTTACTCTTGTGTTTTGAGAACTCTTTATATATTCTAGATACACTTTTTTTGTTGGATATGTGATTTGCAGATATTTTCCCCACTCTTTGTTTTGCCCTTTTGTTCTCTTAACAATGTCTGTCACAGAGCAAAAGAAAGTGATAGATTCTCATACCCCTTATTCAATCACTGATGGAACAGACATTTTAAAAATCAGCATAATGTAGATTTTAGCAACATAGCAAACTGTAGAATACTGTATCCGACAAGTTTGGAGTGCACATTATTTTTAAATATGCAGAATATAATTTCTGTTCATGGTACATTTAAGCTAAAAACAGTAACAAAATGATGACTTTAAAAATCCTCCAAGTATTTGGAAATTAAGAAATATACTTCTAAACAAGCTGTGGGTACAGATACTATCATTATTTCTACCCAACAGCCTCTGTGCACTGCTCTCAGACTCACCTAGAAAGAATAATAATTAGTTACCCCTAAGTTTGTGGTTAGGATCAATTGATAAAATAACGGATATCAAATTAATCTTGAAAATATAAAATAATTTGAACATATTAAATTAATGCCAAGGAACATTGTGGGAGCTAAATTTAAATATTTATAAAGAATTTTTGACCTCTAAAAATGGAAGAAGCACAATCTCAGGAGTAATTGTTGGCCTAAGTAACTTGTTAAATGAATGGCTTGAGGGCTCACTAAATTCCTATCATCTTTACTAGAAAATCAGTCAATATTTATTACACTGTAAGAGTGGAATAAAATAGCATAATAGAGCTATACGATATCTATACCATAGATCTTCAAGTTTAATCTCTGTTTTATAAAGAAGTTAGCATGATATAAACTCTTTGTTTTCCTAAGAAACTGATTCCTGGTTATCTAGTAAATGTAATCACAGAAGGCTTGGCCTTAGGTTTTTGGTTATGTATAGGAAGGATGCTCTAAATTGACCCTAAAACAGTTCTACCCAAGTTTTGGGCTTAATTGTGAATATCTTATTTCCATAGGTGTTTGTAATAATGATGAAGATAATTCTACTGAAAAATAACTTTTGCCCTTCAAAGTTTCAAGAAAAGGAAAGCTTAATGATGCTATTTTGATTATTCGTTTATTCATTCAGTGAACATTTATTGAGCACCTTCTGTGTTGCAAGTCCTGTTTATAGACACCATGGATACAGCAGTGAGTAGATAAAATCCTACCCTCATGAAGCTTGCATTCCAGTGGGCAAGACAGACTATAAGCGAATAATTGAGTACCTTAGAGTACATAGTGTGTGATTCCATGGAAGTAAAGTTCAAGAATAGGCAAAATACCAGTGTATATCTGCAGAAGAAGTCAGAACAGCAGTTCCCTCTGCAGGGGTGTTACTAGCTGGGAGGCTCCTGAGGGAGCCTTTTGGGATTTGGAAAAATGTGTATGTTGGTTTGTGGTGGTTACATGTAAGTGTATATACTCAAGTTATGCATGTTGTAAAATTTTGAGTTGTACACTTAAGATTTGTGCATTTTACTGTATATTCTACTCAGTTTTCTTATGATTAATTAAAAGGTAATGTATCAGATTGTGATAGATGCTGTGAAGAAAAATTAAGGTGAGAAAGGGGAGTGAGACGATCAAAAATGGGATATCAGAGAAGGCCTTGCTGAGAAGGTGAACAGACGTGGGGGAGTCCTGCAGATATCCATGGGGAGAATGTTCTAAGCAGAAGAAACGGCAATAAAAGGCCATGAAATAGTGTGCTTTGCACCTCAAGGAACAGCAAAGAGACCAGTATGGCTGGTACAGTGAGCTGGAGTGGAGCGTATTGACAAGGTCCAGGTGGACCAGGGCTTTATAAGAATTTTACAGACTTTGGCTTTTAATTATAAGCAAGGCCAGTTGAGGGTTTGAGGAGATAAAAGACATGGTGTGATTTACATTTTTTTTAACTCTTTTTTTGGCCGCGTCATGTGTCTTGCGGGATCTTAGTTCCCTGACCAGGGATCGAACCTGGGCCCCTGCAGTGGAAGCGTGGAGTCCTAACCACTGGACCGCCAGGGAAGTTACCCAATCTGCATGTATTTTGAATATGGAAGTGACAGCACTGACTGATGTATTGGCTCTAGGGTGTGAGAGAAAAAGGATTCAAGGAATGATTCTAACATTTTTGGCCTGAACAACTAGAAGGATGGAATAACTTCAGTAATTTGTAACAATCAGAGAGAAGCAGATTTGAGAGGGTGGGTCAGGAGCTAGTCTTGGGACATGCAATTTTAGAAGACTTTATCAATCGAAATGAAGGCAGGCAATTCAGTATATGGAACTGGAGTTCAGAGGCGAGGTCTGGACTAGAGCCATACATTTGGGAATTGTCAGCTTACAGATAATATTTAAAGCCGTGACACGGGAGCACTGAAGGAACATAGCTAGTAGCAATTGAAGATTGGAGGTCCTCAGAGCTGGAACACTTCACATTTTAAAGGTTAGATGAGGAAGAAATAGCCATTTAGATAGAAAGAACACCTTTCAGAAAGAACGCCTTTCTGTCAGACACTTGTGTGTCTTTGAAGCCAAGTGAATCAGGCGTGGTCAACTATGTCAGATGAGAATTGGATTAGAAATGTGGAAGTTATTGTAATATTACCAGTATTGACTTTATAATAGCAATTTTGGAGCTATAGTGACGGCCAAAGGCTGATTGATTAGTGAGTATTCAAGAAAGACTGTGAGAACAGTAATTTTGAGAGATTTTACTGCACAGGTTACAGATAATAATCACAGGATACACCTTTATAGCATTTACTATGTGCCTGACAACCCTTCTTAGGGCTTATGTATATTAATCTCATTTAATCCTTAAAACAGCCCTGTGAAGTAAGAGTATTATCATCCTTACTTTCTAGATGAGGAAAATGAGACACAGAGAAGTTAACTAATTTAATCATATGATATCTGTTTCTGTTTTAAGGTTCTTCGAAAACCTTGTTTTTAACCTGCATATATTTGAGGACTTTTGGACATATTTGTTCAAATAATCAAATAATTTAAAAATATAATCCCTTGAAACAGAAAAGAATCTCTTCTGTACAATAGAGCTATATATATGATTTCATCTGTGTCACCCTAAAATATTCAGATCACACAGTGATTTTCCATATTCTGCTATGTGCTTTTACTCATCAGGACCTGTCTAGACATAGCTTTTTTTTTTTTTTCTTTCCCCTTTTTGATTCTTTTGTATCTTTATGAAAGTATCAGTAGGTCATTACGTGTATTCACTTTCAGTGAATAATTTGAGAGCACATACACTGTTAGACCTATATAGGGCACACAGAAATATTTTTAAAATTATTAATGAGTGTGTATTATGGCTAACTTTATACCTAACTACATGAAAAATATACAGACTTAATAATTTTAAACTAATGATATATATAGGGGAAAATCATAAAGCTAAAAGTGAAAACAATTTCAACATATATTACAGAAAGTTTTTTAGTATTCATATTTTATAAAGAGTTCCGCAATAATTTATTTTTATTTTTACAGCGGCATGTGGGATCCTCCCGGACCGGGGCACGAACCCGTGTCTCCTGCCTCAGCAGGCGGACTCTCAACCACTGAGCCACCAGGGAAGCCCTAGAGTAATTTTTAAAAACATATAAGTAGAAATACAGGAAAAACAGAGATGAGCATGTTGAAGTATAACTTGGTATAACCCCTTTGGAGTGCAAATATTAATATGAATATAATATTTGACCACTTCCATTTCTCAGACTCCACCCTTTTTATAGAGATGTTTTAAATAATGTGTTCAAGGATTTTTATTACAGCATTGTTTGTAATATTAAAAATTTAGAAATCTCTAAATGAATCAACAGAAATGGTTAAGAAATTGTGATAAATCCATACTTTGGAATAATATGCAGCAGTTAAAACTGATGAGTTAGAGGTATATATATTGATATAAAAAGATATCTACAAAATGCTAAGTGCAAAAGAAAAATTATGCAATAATATTTCTCAGTTTTTGTTGATTAAAGAAATTGTGTGGTTATAAATACTAGATATTTATATTTTGTATATATAAACAAAGATCTAGAAGAATATACAGTGGTCCTCCCTTATCCATGGTTTCTGTTTCTGCAGTTTCAGTTACCTGAGCTCAACTGTGGTCTGAAGATACTAAATGGAAAATTTTAGTGGCTTTGTGTTATTATTGTATTCTTACCATGTGACTGCAGAGAGACTAGAATGGTTAAGTGGTCCTAGCGACTTAGTGGAGAGTAGAACCGTGGTCTCCACCAGAAATGAGGGGAGGGCACTGCGGGGCAGCGTGAATGGACAGTTGAGGCATGGGTAGAGAATATTAGAATATCTGTTCATAGTCCTCCTAAATCTCATGCTGTTTACATTGCTGTTTTTTAACATGTTGTAAAATAAAGCACATATACCCGTGTGTATATCTTAGTGAACATCTTTGTAAATACTACGCAGGTCAGCAGTAGGCTTTAGCCAGCCATTCCAGAAACGCTTTTTATAGACTGTCCCAGTCATAGCCCCTTCCTGCCTTGTTCTTCTGTGGCTTTATCGCCCAGCGTACCTTCCTGGATGCTATAATTTGGACTTTCTTTTTGTTTGTTTGTTTTAACTGAATAACTTTAAATGTCTTTTAATCCCTTCTTCCTTTACTGTTCCTTAGAATTTTCTTGTTAAAGAACTGCACCATTTCACCTGTAGTTTCACACAGTCTGGACTTTGCTGATTACATATTCATGGTACAATTCAGTACATTCTACTGGGCTAATGAAGTTTTCACAGATAAGGTGTACTTGATCTAGACTTTGGTTAGGTTTGATTTGATTCATCAGAGAGACATGAAGAGATGAGAACAGCATTAATTAAAACATGTAATTCTGGGTACACAAAACACGTGGAATGGCCTGATGGGAAGCAGGTTTTTACTAATTATACAGGGGGAAATGAAATGGGATGGGGTGGTCGTGTCAGTGCCAAGCTAAACAGCAGGGATATTTTCCTGCAGATAATAGAGGTCCATTCATTCCACAAATGGGTAGGCCTTTCTACATCTAAGAACCTGAAAGGGCTCAAAACAAAGGGCCGGCATGTTGCTACTTAGGTTCTAGTGAAGAAGAGAAAAAATAAACAATTAAACAAGTCAATGTATAGCGTTATATTAGATAGTAGTAAGTGATAAGAAAAGCATAAAATAAGGTGGTCAGCATTTGTTTTTCTGTACACTGGAATTAATAGCATTTGTATCCATAAAGGACATAATACTTATTTTCTTGCGTTCTCTTGCCCAACTCTGGCAATACCTTGGGAACTGACACTTCAGTCTAGATAGCTATAATTTGAGAATTTGATAGCTATGTAGATAGCTATAACTTGAGAATTTGAATTCCTAGATATCCCTGCAGTGTTTTTTAACGTTTTTCTACCAGCATAGCAGCCTGACTGCTTTACGTGTTTATTGAGTTTTGTATATCTCTTTAATGGCATTGGTTCTTCTCAGGTGCTTGGTGGTCCTTGGCTGTGTACTTCTTTTGTATTTGTGATTCCTAGTTCACTTGGTCACGCATGATGTTTGTCTTTACTGTGGCCTGTTTTAGGTGCTGGAGGAGGGAAGGAAGGAACTGCCAGGTAGATTGTGCCTATAGTTGGCTTTTTTCAGTTTCGGGTTCTCCATCCCTTCTGGGGATCACAGTATTCCTGTCCCCAGTATCCACACTTGCTCCACACTTTTAGACAGGGCGCACACGCTTCTGTGTCCTGTAGCTCAGTCTAGATTGTAGGGTTGCTAGGAGCCAATTATCTTTCCTGCTCCCTACCTGATCATCCTGACGGTAATTTGAGGGTCCCCCTGGGCTGTGGTTTTTCTGGAATTATTTTCTCTACATAAATCTGATCTTATCCACTTTGTCTTCACAGACTCCTCGAAATGTCTGGCCCACTGATTATATACCTTTCGGTGTTACGGATTGCTTTCAAATGCTAAGGATTTTCTCTGTTTTCATATATCTTCTCTGGTGTTCTGTGAGATTGGGGGCAGGAGGATTAACCGAGCGTGTGTTCAGTCGCCGTCTGTGCGGCTGGGCCTGCCGTCTTGATTCATGCTTCTGACGGGTTTCCTTTAAACGGTGATTTAGACTCTGATAATAGTGTGCAGTGGTGCTGGTTATTGCAAAAGAAAAGGGGCAGCCAGACAAATTGACATACATTGTTGTGTTTGGCCACTTACTACGTGTTAGCTTACCTAACAGACTAATTTAGTAATATTTCATTTAATTAGAAATTATTGAAACTACATTTTAAAAGTTTTTTCCTAGGGAGACAATTACAAAATCTTGATTATATTTTCATCAATTAGTTCTATCTTCTGATCACATAAATGCTAGGGATAAAAGCATCATTGCTATATTAGTTTGCCTGTAGTGTGTTTCAAGCCAAGAAGCAGAGCTATTTCAAGACGGATTAGCAGCTGAGAAACGTTTTAATTCCACTCGTTCTCTTAATAGTGCAGGTCAGCTGTTCACGTTGGATCGGTCAGCATGAGAACTCACCCATAAAAGGACAGTTCACATTTCCTTCTCAGGAGCCTTCCAAACTCTCCAGCAATTGTCCCCATTCTATACTCCCATAATGTTTTTGTTGTATTATGTCTGTTACAGAACTTCTTATTATATTGGAAATATTATTTTATTACAGGTTGCCCTTCACCGAACGCTGAACTCCAGGTTTTATTCACTTTTGCAATCCTACCACCATATTTACACAATAATTGGACCTTAATAGTTTTAGAAATGGAAAGATGGGTACTAACTTATCATTCTATAAGATGAGAAGGTCTTTGATTTTTTATATCAGAGTCAGTCCCATTTATAAACTGTGGGAAATCCTGAAATCATTTTTGCTTTAGATTAATAAATTTCAATAGTGCAACATTTAAGTTTGATTTGAAGTATGTCCTTTATTTTTATGATGTAACAGTTACCATATGGGTTTGTAAATATTATTCAGTTAACTGTTGCCTTTGATGAAATGTCACATGGTGTAAAACAACTAATCATATTTTTTAAATATATCTTTAACAGTTTATTTTAGATTTTGCCATTTTCTTTTTTTTGTTCTTTGTTGAAGGATCAAAGTAACAATGAAATTATGATTGGAGTGATGTCAGGAGGAATTCTGATTTATAAGAACAGAGTACGAATGAATACCTTTCCATGGTAAGCACTTCCATCAGTACTTTTGCTTTTACCATTATATTACCAAATACAATTCATATTAAAGAAAGTGGTTGTTGAGCTATTTAATGTTGTCATACAACTTTGTCCCATTTACTTGGAATCTACCAGAAGATACCGAAATAATTGAATTATTTGTTTCAGAAGTGTCTTAGTTTAAAGAAAATACTACTTTTCGAATTTTTCTCTTAGACAGTCTCTAAATCTGTAGTGTAAGAGCTAATATTGTCATATTTACTCTGCGTCTCACACTGTGCCAGTTGTTTTGAATACAGTACTTCACTTAAATGCATTCAGTGGGTGCTAGTTTATTAGTTGGAACATGGGCATGGTTGCTGCAACAAAGGCCCCTTGTTACAGTGGTTTAAATTGGTTCTAGGAAAGTATGGTGGCTTCACGGGGTTTAAAACTCATGTTTCTTTTGTGTCATTGCTCTACTGTCCTTAGCATGTTGTCCTTGTCCTCATTGTCCAGCGACTCACTCACCATCACTTCTGTATCCCAAAGTGAGGAGGAAGGAAAAGTAGCATCTGCCATTTCCCTTTAAGGGGATAACTTGAAAATTGTAAAAATCATATTGATCACATGTCCCTTGTGTGAATATCATATAAGTAACTCGGGTTTTTAAAAATAAACACAATGATTTTCTCTAGGGGAAGAAACAAATACAAAAGAAATATATTGTATCAATCTGTTTCTCTTTATATCTCCTAAAAGAATTGGTCCAGATTTTTCAATATCTCTGATTATTATTTAATAGGTTTTTGTAATTAGTCACTTATATAATACTAATAGAAATATGATAACTGACAGAAGCTATTATTTTAGAAAATTGCCACAATTACATTGAGAAAATAAACATAAATTTCCCCAATAGGTCACTATCTAGGAAAACATGAAATACAAAATATAAAATTGATGAAATGAACTTCATCAAAATTAGATATTTTTGCTCTCCAGAAGAGAGCAAAAAATATAAATATAACTCATTTCTGTAAAGAAAATGAAAAGGCAAAAAACAGTCTTTTATAAAATACATATTTGGTAAAGGACTTTATTTGATAAAGGAGTTATTTGATAAAGGACTTATCAAAAAAATGTAAAGGACTCTAATAGCTCAGTAATAAGACAACTTGATTAAAAAGAATAGGCAAAATATGTGAATAGATACTTCCACCAAAGGAGATACACAGATGGCAAATAAGTACACAAAAAGATACTCAGTCATTAGTGAAACGCAGATTAAAACCGCAGTGAACTATTACTGTTCACCCACTACAGTAGTTCCAATTTAAAAGAATGATAGGGCTTCCCTGGTGGCGCAGTGGTTGAGAGTCCGCCTGCCAACGCAGGGGACACGGGTTCGTGCCCTAGTCCAGGAAGATTCCACATGCCGCGGAGTGGCTGGGCCCGTGAGCCATGGCTGCTGGGCCTGCGCGTCCGGAACCTGTGCTCCACAACGGGAGAGGCCACAACAGTGAGACACCCGTGTACCACAAAAAAATAAAATAAAAAAAAAGAATGATAATACCAAGTAATGGCAAGGAAGCAGAGCACCTAGAAATCTCATATATTGCTGGTGGGAATGCAAACTAGTAGACCAACTTTGGAAAACAGTTTGGTATTTCTTCAAGGTTAAACATAGATTTACCATATAATCTGGCAATTCTATTCCTAGATATTTACCCAAGAGAAATGAAATTACAAGTTTGTATAAAGATTTGCACACTGTGTTCATAGCTGTATTATTCATAACAGCACAAAACAATTCCAGATGTCCATCAGTTGGTGAAAGGACAAGCAATTTACACTTGCAATGGAATACTGTTTAGCAGTGAAAGAAATGAACTGTTTTACACTAAACAATATGGGTGACCCTCCCCTCAAAACATTATGCTAAGTGTAAGAAGCCTGACACAAAAGATGATGTACTCTTTGTTTCTATTTATATGAAATTCCTGAGAACACACAGTATAGAGACAGCAGACCCTTGGTTGCCATTGGAACATTTTCAGGTGATGGAAATTGTTACATGGTGGTTTGGGTGGGTGGTAGTTACACAGCTGAATACATTTGTCAAAACTCATTGATTTGTTTGCCTAAAATAGGGATATTTCATTTTATATATAAATTATACCTCTGTAAAGCTCATAAAAGAAAATCAAAGGTCATTTAGTGTTTCATCTCACATCTTTTAAGTTCTTCCTATATAATTCAAATTCTGTTATGTTCAGAGGCGAATACAAAACAGTTCAAGACATAGTCCTTGCCTAAAAGTGGGCACATAAAAATTAATTACAAAACATAATAAGACAATTTGTAACTTAAATGCTTCAGAAAAGATAGTTACCAATTGTTGACTTTCATAATGGTAAATGTGCATCTTCAATTTTAATACTTTTCTGATTTTACTAAAGACAGTTAAAAATACTTTTTATTAATTTTACATTTTCTATAAATGTCAAAATCAGAAATAAATTCTTTTCAGGTGATGTCGTTAAAATGATAATCCAAATTTTTCTGTATTTTCAAAATTATACAATAAGGATTCTAGAGGAGTTTTTGACAAATTACTTTGGAAACACCAAGGATATAATTTCACTAGGGAAAATTGTAATGGCCCTATGGTATTTGAGATGGTTTTTAAAGGATGAATAGAAATTTCTTCAGTGAGGAGGAAGTATGGAACAGGTATGTGTGTATAGAGGGTTCAGTCAGGGAATTCGGGGTAAAGGTACCAAACATTTGCAGGAGCCTAATAGTAAGAAAGGACGTGTCAAGTTGAGGAGATGATGGGATTTTGATTTTTTTTTTTTCAGTTGTCTTCACTGAGGACAGAAGCAAGGGCACAAGAATTTAAGATAATGTTGCTTAGGAGAGAAATTAGATTCAGATTATGAAGGATCTTATATATTCCACTATGTTGGTATATTATTTTATTATTAAATATTCTTGAAGGTAGTTTCATGTTGGGAAATAGAACTCATGTTTATAAGTCTTTATTACACAAGTTAGGTTAAAAAAAGAATGTGAGCATTTAAGATATTGATTGGAAAATACTATATAGTATTCCTTTAAATTTTTATTTTCAAGAATTAGACTAAATAGATGGGATTTAAAGTTGTTAAAGCTACTAGATCTACATCATCCTGGAACATAAGAATTCTTTCTGATCCTAACTACTCATAGCAGTACATACTACAACATTAGGAGTACGTTTATACATATACCACAAATTCCCATGATTTAAGATCCAATATCAATTTATTTCCAAAGAAAATCAATCATTAAGTTCTGTGAAAATCATCAAATACATGGTTTGCTTTTAGTTCTTAAAGTATGGATCTATTTTCACAAAAGCAACATACTTCTTAATACTACATGTGAATAAGGGACCATTTCAGCCTCATCATCTTTATTCAAATTAGTGTTCGTAGAATTGCCATTGCCCTTAAATTGATATTTTAGCAAAGTGTTGTGTAAGTCTCCTTGAGGAAATCATAAAAATCACTTGATAAAAACTGATTATGATTACAGCTCAGAATTACCAAATTTCTACATGAATAAAGAGTTTTGAGTAAAAGTAGAAGTTTTAGAGCTGATAGTTTTATAAGATTAATAAGGTAGGAAAAAAAATCACTCATGGATTTTAATGCATTTTATCTGTATCTTATAACCCTGCAACTTGGGTGTTGTTAGCATTGTTTTTATGGATAAGGAGTGAGAAATGCCAGAGAAGCTGACTGGGCCAGTGTTAACAAGTATGATGAGTATGAAGCAGAGCTTTAAATAAACCTGGGTCTTTCAGTTTCTGAAACACTAGCTTCTCACTTACCTCTTCTCTCAAAATTAGAGCTATGTGTAGAAAAAGTAATGTTGCATGTAATAAATATATTCCCTTATTTCTTTCCACATATGGTTATCCCTAAATTATCCAGTTCAAGTTCATACTTTTAAAATGTTGAATACTGAATTGGGAGTTACTTGGATGCTATAATTAGACTTCATTAAAATTAATGCTCATCAAAAAACATCATTAGTAAAATGAAAAGGGAAGGAGAGAGTTCTGGTTCCCAGTCCAGCAGGTAAAGACTTTGGAAGTTGTCACCCCTGTCCTCACAAGAAAAAAAAAAAACAACTGAAAAAAACTCAAAATCAACAACTCTTTTTAGATCCCTCAGAGAATTGAGGACACAGGGCAGGCATACTCACTGCAGCTCTGAAAACTGGAGAGACAGGTGAATACAAGGCATGACAACTTACCAGGACTAGAAACCACCGCTACAGCTGCCCCTGGTAGGAGTACGTACAGGGTGATTGACAGATTGCTGGAGACGGAGCAGAGACTAGCTTCGACTAACTTACTTAGGAAGGACCCCTCGTTCTCATGAGTTTTACTACCAGGCACCCCACCAGGATCTCAGGGTGAAGATTGGAGAAAAATCCACTTGCCTTCGAAGGGCAGGGGATGGGAGTTGAGCAGGAAAGTAACCATTTTGAAATATGCTCAGAGCTTTCCGTTCTCCTTAACAAAGATCTGCCCTCAAGGAAATCTATTTTACCAGTACTTAACCAACATGGGTTTTACCAGAGCCTAACCAAGGTGGGGGAAGGGAAGTACCCATTTCCAGCCCTCTCTGTACTTCCTGTTTCAGCTAGGGAGGGGTGAGCTGAGGGGCACTGAAGGGTGCAGCCAAGGGCCCCAGACCACTAAACCCGAGACCTAATCACAGGATTAAAGATGGGTTCCTCCCCAGCCCCAGACTTAACTGACACATCACCAGGGCTCCTGTATAATAACAAAGCGTCACAACTTAAGTCACTGCAAAGCTCAGGCTAATTAAGAAGGACTGTCTTGGGAAACCCAAAGACAACAGGAGAGACAGAAACCAGGATAGTAGAGCAAATAGCCTCAAGTGCCTGCCTCAGAGACTCTTCCTTTGGACCAGTCACAATATGATTGAATTTGTTTCTGAAGGAATTCATGGCCCAGGGCGCTGCTGAAAACGATAGAGCAGTGTGTTGGCAATTAGAGGAGTTCTCAGCTGGGTGTGGTTTTTGAGAGAATGGGATGACTAGTACCCCTGGTCATCTCAGTGTTCCTGTGGGCACACCCAGAGCTGTGCTTTCCTGAAGAGCAACCGCAGAAGCACAAACTGGAGGTTGAGGGTGAAGACAGAGTCCGTGCAAGTAAACTACCAAGTAACAGGAAGCTGGGAAGATGGGAAACAAATACTTACACTCACTATGATGCAATATGTGAAACATCTGGTTGCCAGCAGAATATTACAAGACACAAAGATAAAGGAAAGTATGACCCATACACCTGATAAAAGACAAGCAACAGTTGCAATGAACACAGGGGTGCATAAATCTTTTTGATTTAGTGTTTTCATTTTCTTTGGATACATACCCAGAGGTGGAGCTGCTGGATCGTATGGTAGTTCTATTTTTAGATTTTTGAGGACCCTCCATACTGTCTTCCATGGTGGCTGCACATATTCACATTCCCACCAACAGTGCACAGAGATTCCCTTTTCTCCACATCCTTGTCAACACTTGTTGTTTCTTGTCTTTTTGATAATAGCCATTCTGACAGGTGTGAGGTGGTATCTCATTGTAGTTTTGATTTGCATTTCTCTGATAATTAATGATGTTGAACAACTTTTAATGTTCCTGTTGACCATGTGTATGTCTTTGTAAAAAATGTCTATTCAGGTCTTCTGCCCATTTTTTAATCAAATTTGTTTTTTGATACTGAGTTGTATAAAAAAGTTCTTTATATACTTGGATATCAACTCCTTATTGGATATATCATTTGCAAGTATCTTCTCTCATTTGGTAGGCTACCTTTTTGTTTTGTTGGTTTGCTTCACTGTGCAGAATCTTTTAATTTGATGTAGTCCCATTGTTTATTTTTGCTTTTGCTGCCCTTATCTGAGGAGACATATCCAAAAAATATTGCTAAGACTAATGTCAAAGAGGTTAATGTCTGTGTTTTCTTCTTGGAGTTTTATGATTTCAGGTATTACATTTAAGTCTTTAATCCATTTTGAATTTATTATTGTATATGGCGTGAGAAAGTTGTCCAGTTTTCATTTTTCTGCATGTAGCATCCAGTTTTCCCAACACCATTTATTGAAGAGACGATCTTTTCTCCATTGTATAGTCTTATCTTCTTGTCATAGATTAATTGACCATGTGAGCATAGGTTTATTTCTGCGCTCTCTATTCTCTTCCACTGATCTATGTGTCTATTTCTATGCCAGTACCAGACTGTTTTGGTTACTGTAGCTTTGTACTGTAGTTTGATGTCAGGAAGCATGATTCCTCCAGCTCTGTTATTTCTCAAGATTGTTTGATTATTCGGGGTCTTTTGTGTTTCCAAACAAATTGTTTTTAAACTTTTCATTTTATTTTGGAGTATAGATGATTAGCAATATTGTGATAGTTTCAGCTGTATAGAAAAGTGATTCATTTATACATATACATGTATTTATTCCATGCAACTTTTGAAATTATTTGTTCTAGTTCTGTGAAAAATGCCATTGGTATTTTGATAGGGATTGCATTGAATATATAGATTGCCTTGGGTAGTATGGTCATTTTAACAATATTAATTCTTCCAATCCAAGAATACAGTGTATCTTTGCATCTGTTTGTGTCCTCTTCAGTTTCTTTCATCAGTGTCTTATAGTTTTCCAGGTTTTATATCCTTAGGTAGGTTTATTCCCAGCTATTTTATTCTTTTTAATGTGATGGTCAATGGTATTGTTTCCTTAATTTCTCTTTCTGGTAGTTCATTGTTAGTGTATAGAAGTGGAACAGGTTTCTGCATATTAATTTTGTATTATGGGGTCCTTTTTTATGATTTTCATTTCTGTGTTTACGTTGCCCATCTGTTCTTTGTTCTTGCTTTCTACTGTATCATTTAGAGCTCTTAGCCTGTTTATCATAGTTGTTTTAAACTCCCAGTCTGATAAGTCCCACATTCCTCTCATATCTGGTTCTGATGCTTACTCTGTCTTTACATTGTGTTTTTTGCCTTTTGGTATGCCTTGTAATCTTTTCTTGATGGGCAGATAGGATACCCTGGTAACAGGAACGCTGTAAATAGGCTCTTAGTAATGTGGTGGTGAGGTGTCGACGGAGGGGGGTTTTCTGTAGTCCTGTGATTAACTCTCAGTGTTTTAATGAGCCCAGTCCTCTAGACTGTGAGCTTCACAGTGTTTCTCATTTTTTTTCTCTCCCCTTGGTTGGGACAGGATGGCTAGAGTGGGCTGGACTTGGGTATTTTCCTTCCCCAGGTCAGGCTCTGGTTAACGAGTTTCCCCTAAAGGTAGGCCTTGTTAAGAGCAGAGTGCTCTGGCCTAGTTCAGTATGGTTTCTTTCCCTTTCCCTGTCGGAAATCTGAGGGTACTTTTCTTTGGTATTTACTGTCGGAATCTGTTTGAGCTTCTAGAGCTAAATCTCACAATACCGTGAGGTCTGCCCTATGACTGGGGCCTCTTCGGGTTTTTAACTCTCGGGGTTGACCACGCTGAGCCTTCAACAACTCATAAAATACAGTTCAGGTTTTCCTGCCCTGGCACTGCTTCCTCTGGCAGTTTCTGCTCCTGAATCTTCTCTGGGAAGCTCTGATTCCCTGTACTTAGCTGTTGGTCTCTCAAAACTTGGGGGTAGCAGTTTGCCCTGTGCTCTTCCCTTCCTTGTGTATTTAAGAAGAGTTGTGGATTTTTCAATCTGTTGAGCTTTTTATTTGTTGCCAGGATGGAGTGGTGATTTCCAAGCTCTTAACGTGCAGAAAACTACTTGCAGTTTTAAAGAGTAAATAACTATATTATTGGTATTCTTAAAATTTTAACTTGTGATATGTATTTTTATGTATTTCCTTAGATACAAAATAGGGAAATGTATAGTTTACAGCAAATGTTCTGATAAAACTAAGCTCAGTTGAGCATATAAATTCTAATTATTTTTTCATGAAGCACCAAAAACTTTAGATTCTTTATGTACTTTATATATGTATATATAATTAAATATTTAGACATTACTAAACATACAGTTAAAATATTATTTTTTAATTTTTTGATTAATATTTTTATCTTTGTTCAATATTTTAAATACTCCAATTCATTCTCTTTATCCAGGTTGAAGATTGTAAAAATTTCTTTCAAGTGCAAACAGTTTTTTATTCAACTGAGAAAAGAATTGGTGAGTTGATCTTATTAACATAAATTAAGTCCTTTAAGAAATAAGTCATCATTCATTACAGAACTTTTAGTGCAAGTAAACGTGTTATTAATACTGTTAATAACTGCCTACTCAGTTAATTAATTCACATTTTATGACAAAGTATTTCCCTAGTGTTTCTGAGGTTCTGATCAGAACTTATTCTAGATATCTGTTCTGCTATCTCTTGAACTTAGAAACTGATCTCAATTGTGATGTTCATTGTCGTCCCCAGTGTCCATTCATGAGGTCAGTAACTGAGCATTTATATGTCCTTTCTCTTTTTCTTTTTCTTTTTTTTTTTAAACTAAATCTACAGCACTTCCTTTCACATATGAGTACATTTCGCTTGGGGGATTCTGAGCGTTTAGTTTTGTTCCTAGTTCGTGAATGTGTAGTACATTTCCTCCCTTTGTTGGACTGGTGATGTCCTTTTTGTGTATTAAATACAACACGTTATCACAGAAAGTACAGTGTTGGAAAGAATTTCATCTTATAAATGATTTTATCTATTTCATCAAATTGAATTAACCTTATCCTTTGACTGACATTACTAGAAGTCTTGACAAATTAATGCACATTTCAGGATGTTTATATGTGTATATGTGTACAAAATGCATTCAGGGACTTCCCTGGCAGTCCAGTGGTTAAGACTTCGCCTTCCAGTGCAGAGGGTGCGGGGTCGATCCCTGGTTGGGGAGCTAAGGTCCCACATGCCCCGAGGCCAAAAAACCAAAACATAAAATAGAAGCAATATTATAACAAATTCAATACAGACTTAAAAAAAAATGGTCCATGGGCTTCCCTGGTGGTGCAGTGGTTGAGAGTCCGCCTGCTGATGCAGGGGACACGGGTTCGTGCCCCGGTCCGGGAAGATCCCACATGCCGTGGAACGGCTGGGCCCGTGAGCCATGGCTGCTGAGCCTGCGCTTCCGGAGCCTGTGCTCCACAACGGGAGAGGCCTGTGTACAGCAAAAAAAAAAAGGTCCACATCAAAAATACATAATAAATAAATAATAAAATAAAATGTATTCAAAGCCTTAAAATATATTTGAATCAAATGTATTTTATAGAGGATATTGATCTACTGACTATGATTCATCATTTATACTCACAAAACATAGAAGTTTTATTTCAAGAGAGTTTTTATTGAAATAAAACCAACAGAAATTAAGTATAGTGCTTGATAAGTATACAATATACAATGTTATTATGTAGAACATTACTACCACCCTGGAAGCTGGTATTATTGCTAATGGAGTTGATGCCCACTAGCAGTCATTAACTCTCCTGAAAGGTAAATATTATTCTCATTTGTATCATCATGGATTAGTCTGCTTAGTTTTGAATTTTAAAATATAAAGTCATACAGAATGTTTTCATTTTTATCTGCCTTCTTTCCCTTAACATTGTGAGATTCATCCATGTTGTTACACATGGCGATAGTTTGCTCCATTGCTGTGGAATTCTACTGCATGAATATATCATACATTAGTTATTCATTCTTACTATGTTAGTGGACAGTTTTGCCATTTCCACGTTGTGGCTATTATGATTAATGCTGTTAATGAACATCCTTGTACATGTTTCAATAAATGTTTAGAGGAATAAAATATAATAAATCATATCTGGAAACTAGAGAACAAACATTTTACTTTGATAATTATATTGGTAGGAGGCGGTATTTAAGTCAGCTTTTCCAATTTGCTTCCCATTATAGTGCTATTGTTGTTAGTAATAATAATAATATAGTATCTAACATTTCTTAAGATCTTACTGTGTGCCTGGTAATATATCAACCGTTTTCATATCATTTAATCTTCAAACCATTCTCTGAGGTAGTGTTAGTGCATACAAAGCAACTGTGAAACATACTTAAGAATTCTCTGGTGATCAAGAAGTGATATTTTAAGCATATCATCTTCTAACATCACAGTTTAATATTTATACATGGGCATTTTACTGTATTTTAGTCATGGAAGATATCTTCATGACCTTTGATAGGCAAAGATTGCTTTAATAGGACATAGAAGGGAAACTAACATTAAAGGAGAAGATCAGTAACTAGAACTGTGTTAAAATTAAGAACTGTGTTCATCAAAAGACATGATTAAGAAAGTCAGGTAGCACAGAATATGTGTATAATACACACACACCATCTATGTCCTTGGTTGTGTATCCAGCCCAATCCAGAAGTACGCTAGTGACTTGAACAGACACTCCAGTAACTCTCCATGGCCAGTAACGTGAAAAGCTGTTGAACCTCAATTAAGCATCAGAGAAATACAGATTATAACCAGAATGTGACAGTTTCACACAACCACCAGAATAGTGGAACAAAAAGATGGGGACCAGTGATTGGGGAGTGTGAGGCACATACGCTGCGGGTAGAGGGGGTGTCTGTTGGGCTGATCGTTTTGGGAAACTGCTGGGCGGTACCGACTAGAGGGGAGCACATGGCCTCTATGGCCCAGCAACAGAAATTCGCACCTACGCGCATCGGACAAAATACAGGAATACACATAGGAACAACATTTTTACATCACCAAAACTAGAAACATTAAATGTCTGTCAACAGTAAACAGGTAAATAGACTGTGGTCTATTCACATGAGAGTATAGTGTGTAGAATGAAATGAGTCAATTACTGCTTCACAATTACATGGAGGAATATAGAAACATAATATTGAACAAAAGAAGTCAGACCTAAAGACATACATGTATGAGTCCGTGTATGTAAAGTTGAGAAACAAGCATGATTAACCTGTGGGCATAAAAGGCAGAAGGTGGGCACAAGTGTAGAGGTTATCTCGTAGACGGGAAGACAAAGGACGCTCAGAGGTGCTGCTAATGGTCCGTTTCTGGACCTGGTTGCAGTCACTGTGAAAATCAGAGCTGTACACCTATGACATGTATGCCTTGCTATAGATAGTTCCGTGAAACTATTTATTTAAATAGTAATTTGTGCCAAATTTTTAAAGAAAAATTAAAGAAATGCTTCTGTTGCTACTTATTTTAACTTTTTAATTAATTTATTTATTTATTTTGGGCTGTGTTGAGTCTTTGTTGCTGTGCATGGGCTTTCTCTAGTTGCGGCAAGCGGGGGCTACTCTTTGTTGCGGTGCGCGGGCTTCTCATTGTGGTGGCCTCTCTTCTTGCAGAGCACGGGCTCTAGGCACATGGGCTTCAGTAGATGTGGCACGCGGGCTCAGTAGTTGTGGCTCGCAGGCTCTAGAGCACAGGTTCAGTAGTTGTGGTGCACGGGTTTAGTTGCTCCATGGCATGTGGGATCTTCCCGGACCAGGGCTCGAACCCGTGTCCCCTTCATTGGCAGGCTGATTCTTAACCACTGCGCTACCAGGGAAGTCCCTGTTGCTACTTATTTTAAAATAAGAATTTCAAAATAGTGTTCAGAAGTGCTGAATGTTTTTATTTACTTATTTACAATCTAGACAGATTTATAAGTTTAGAGATATTGTTGAAAGGTGTGTTGATGTATCTTAAAGTTTAATTTGTGGGCCAGGATTGTATTTTGAAATAATTATAGCTACTAAGTTTTGAAAATAGATATATATCAATTTTTAAATTTATTTCTAACTGTATTCTAAAATAAAAGTTCCTATGAGTTGTAATATTACCAAATGAGGTCCACATTTTGCAAACCTTTCCATTAATTTTACTGCTTTTTTTATGGGATAAGCAAAAAAGACAGGAAGGGTTAGTGTTTGTAAGGGTAGAGTATTTAACCTGTAAAAAATAAATTAAATGGAGCATTAGATCCTGACATTCCCATGATATTCTCTACATTTTGTCATTTATTACAGCATGAATCTAGAGAAACGTTATTGGGATTTAACATGGTGAATTACAGAGCATGTAAAAACTTGTGGAAAGCATGTGTAGAACATCACACATTCTTCCGTTTGGACAGACCACTTCCACCTCAAAAGAATTTTTTTGCACATTATTTTACATTAGGTTCAAAATTCCGGTATTGGTAAGTATTGCTTATGCTTTGATACTTCAGTGTTCGATTTTTTCCTCCCTTTAAATAAAAGTCTAGTTTACTGAACCATAGAATCTGTTACTCATGTGTGCCTACTGAGTCAAAGTCTCCGTGGAGTGTGGCCCCTTTGTCTAATCAGAAGAAAGTTCTGTAGGTTCTCATCATAAAGCCAGACTTGAGAAACCTGTTCCATTACCTGTATTCCAGGTCATTATTTCCTAAAGTAAATCAACTGTATTTAATTAGTTACAATCTACTCCTGCTATAATTTCCATTGTCTTTGTTAAATATTTGTAAGATGACTTTCTTGTGAAGAAAATATTTAGATGTGGCCTAGAAAAGATTTGTATTGTAAACCTCAAGCATTTAGGATATACCATTAAAAAACACATCCTCCTTCCAAATAATTGGTAAAACTAACCCCAAAATTCAGTATCAGCACTTAACTAGAATTAAGGAAATTGTAACCATGAAAAAGACACAGCAGATTCTTAAGTGGCTTGTTGTCATGATTGGCTCCCCTGTCACCATCCTAAAAGCAGTACTGGGAAAGTAAGGTGTTGGTACTTGTAAATTTAAAGGTAATTAGGTTTAGGGAATGAGTATGATGACATCGGTAGTGAGAGTCAAGGAAAAATCAGAAAGTCTTATCTATTGGTACTAAATCTTAGCAGGTACAGAAGAAATCTCCAGTGAGAGAACAGTGCAGACCATACTGGTATTCCTTCAATAAACTTAATTCCTTACCTAAACGACCACCAGGGTTGTTATACAAGAACTAAACTTTAGCAGAACTCTTTCTTCCCTCTGACGTTGAAAATATGACATACACGTCAATATACACACACCACTTCACTTAGGCAACAAAGAAATTAATAGAATGTAGTAACCAGCCTTTAACCATAATTTAAACCAGTCTCAGATGAAAAAAAATATCAAGTAATTTCCCCAAACTATACCACAGAAAACAAAATCTAGTCACGATGACTACAGATACCAAAGACATTTAAAGAAACCTGTTTGGGAGAAAATCATCCCTGAAACAGGATGAAATTTCTACCTAGATATTAACAAAAAGAAACTAGCTCAAGGGACTTGCCCAGCAGTCCAGTGGTTAAGGCTCTGCACTTCCACTGCAGGGGGCATGGTTTCGATCCCTGGTCAGGGAACTAGGGTCCTTCATGCCGCATGCTGCAGCCAAAAAAAACCAGAATAAAACAAAAAAGAAGGGAAATTTCTCGTCATGGAAGTTGAAGCACTAAATAGTAAATTAAGTAATTCTTAAAAAAAAAAAAAAAAGCTCAAGAGCTATCTAATTAAAAAAGAAAATACTGGTTGAGGGTAGCAACACTTGCCATTCAGGCTGTTATTGCCCTTGGGGGAATATGGACCTAGTACTGGCAGATTTTACATTTTTAAAACAGTTTTATTAAGGTATAATTGACAGAATAAGTTACCATATTTAAAGTTTAAAATTTCATGTTTGGGGATGTATATACATCCATGAACCCATCACCACAATTAAGATGGCAAGCATAACCACCCCGGGATTTTCCTCATACCCCTCTGAAACCCCTTTTCTCTCACCTCTCTTTGTCCCCATGTATCCGCTGGTCTGCTTTCTGTTTCTATATATTGGTTTGCATTTTCTAGGATTTTATATAAATTGAAACATAATTTACATATCCTTTACATATATATTACATACTCTTTTACTTGGCATAATTCTTCTGAAATTCATCTCTGTTGTTGCCTGGATTGATGGTTCATTTTTTTTTATTGTAGGGTAGTATTCCATTGTGTAGATATAACACATTTTGTTTATCCATTCACTTAATTATGGATATCAAGTGGGTTGTTTCTCTGTTTGGCTTGCTTCCGGACTTGGTGTATAACACATAAAGCTGCTGTGAACATTGATGTGGAAGGGTTTGTATGGACATTTGTTTTAAGTTCCCTTGGTTAAATACCTGCCCACCAGCAGTGTATGAGAGTTCTAATTCCACCAGATTCTTACCACTGCCTCCTGCTGTCTTTTCATTTGACTAGTTTTCTGAAGAGCATGTAATTTTGATAAGTTCAATTTACCAGTTTTTTCTTTCATGGATCTTTCTTTTGGTGTCATATTTAAGGAATCTTTGCCTAACCCAAGGTCACAAAGATTTATTCTTGTTTTCTTCTAAGAGTTTTACAGTTTTAACCCTTACGTTTAGGTCTGTGATAGATTTGAAAGTAATTTTTGCATATGGTGTGAAGTATGGATTGAAGTTTGTCTTTTTACATATGGATATCCAGTTGTTCTAGCATTTTTTGTTGAAAAGATTACTCTTTCTCCACAGCATTGCCTTTGCACCTTTGCTAGAAATCAGTGGTCCATATTTGGGTGGACTTATTTCTGGACTTTTTAATAATAAGTGTTAAGTCCAGTAGTATTAGTCTTCCAACTTTGTTCTTTTTAGAAGTTGTTTTGAATGTTCTAGGCCCGTTGCAGTTCCATCTGAATTTTAGAATTAGCTGATCAGTTTCTACAAGAAAGACTTCTGGGATTCTAATTGGAATTGTGCTGAAACTATAGATCAATTTCAGGAGAATTGACATCTTAAAAATATTGAGTTTTCTCTACTAGAACTAAGCAGTGAATTTGGTAAGGTTGCAGGATACAAAATTAATGCACAGAAATCTCTTGCATTCCTATACACTAACAATGAAAGATCAGAAACAGAAATTAAGGAAACCACCCTATTTACCTTCGCAACCAAAAGAGTAAAATACCTAGGAATAAACCTACCTAGGGAGACAAAAGATCTGTATGCAGAAAACTATAAAACACTGATGAAAGAAATCAAAGATGACATAAACAGATGGAGACATGTACCATGTTCTTGGATTGGAAGAATCAACATTGTGAAAATGACTATACTACCCAAAGCAATCTACAGATTCAGTGCAATCCCTATGAAATTACCAATGGCATTCTTCACAGAATTAGAACCAAAAATGTTATGCTTTGTATGGAAACACAAAAGACCCCGAATAGCCGGAGCAATCTTGAGAAAGAAAAACGGAGCTAAAACGTAGGAAAAACACTCTTTGACATAAACCACAGCAAGATCTTCTCTGACCCACCTCCTAGAGTAATGAAAATAAAAACAAAAATAAACAAATAGGACCTAATTAAACTTAAAAGCTTTTACACAGCAAAGGAAACCATAAACAAGACAAAAAGACAACCCTCAGAATGGGAGAAAATATTTGCAAACGAAGCAACAGACAAGGATTAATCTCCAAAATATACAAACAGCTCATGGAGCACAATATCAAAAAACCAACTGACTCCAAAAATGGGCGGAAGACATAAATAGGTATTTCACCAAAGAAGACATACAGATGGCCAGGAGGCACGTGAAAAGATGCTCAACATCACTAATTATTAGAGAAATGCAAATCAAAACTACAATGAGGTATCACCTCACACCGGGCAGAATGGCCATCATCAGAAAATCTACAAACAATAAATGCTGGAGAAGGTGTGGAGAAAAGGGAACCCTTTTGCACTGCTGGTGGGAATGTAAATTGATACAGCCACTGTGGAGAACAGTATGAAGGTTCCTCAAAAAACTAAAAATTGGGACTCCCCTGGTGGCACAGTGGTTAAGAATCGCCTGCCAGTGCAGGGGACACAGGTTCGATCCCTGGTCCGGGAAGATTGCCACAGAGCAACTAAGCCCGTGCACCAGAACTACTGAACCTGTGCTCTAGAGCCCGCGAGCCACAGTTACTGAAGCCCTTGTGCCTAGAGCCCATGCTCTGCAACAACAGAAGCCAGCTCAATGAGAAGCCCGCGCACCGCAATGAAGAGTAGCCCTGCTTGCCGCCACTAGAGAAAGCCCATGTGCAGCAACGAAGACCCAGTGCAGCCAAAAATAAATAAAATAAAAATAAATAATCATATCTTCAAAAAATGTATGGATGTACTTATAAAAAAAAACTAAAAATAGATAGCCTGAGAAAATCATAATTCAAAAGGACACATGTACCCCAGTGTTCATTGCAGCACTATTTACAATAGCCAGGACATGGAATATTAGCCATAAAAAGGAACGAAATTGGGTCATTTGTAGAGATGTGGATGGACCTAGAGTCTGTCACACAGAGTGAAGTAAGCCAGAGAGACAAAAACAAATATTGTATATTAACGCATACATGTGGAATATAGAAAAATGGTAACAGATGAACCTGTTTTCCGGGCAGGAATAGAGATGTAGAAATAGAGAAACAACGTGTGGACACAGGGGGGAAGGGGAGGGTGGGACGAATTGGGAGATTAGGACTGACATATATACACTGCCATGCGTAAAATAGCTGGCTAGTGGGTACCTGCAGTACAGCGCAGGGTGCTCAGCTCGGTGCTCTGGGACGACGTACATGGGAAGGATGGGGGGTGGGGGGGAGGGAGGTCCCAGAGGGTGGGGATACGTGTATACACACAGCGGATTCACCTCACTGTACAGCAGAAACTAACAACACTGTAAAGCAATTATACTCCAATAAAAAAATATTGAGTTTTCTGACTCATGAAACATGGTATGTCTTTTCATTTACTTAAATGTTATTTCTCTCAGCAATGTTTGTAGTTTTCAGCATATACCTCTTTCACATCTTTTCCAAATGTATCCTTAATTAGTTCATGTTTTTGATGCTATTATAAATTGTCTTATATTTTAATTTCAGATTGTTCATCACAGTTAATTAGAAATGCAATTGATTTTTTTATGTTGATCTTGTTTTGTTAAACTTTGCTTTTACCTCATTAATTCTAGGAGCTTTTTTTATAGTTGCCAAAAGATTTTCTTCCTAGAGGCCAAAAACAGTTTTAATTTTTCCTTTCTATTCTGATCCTTTTTATTCCTTTTTCTTTACTTGTTGCCCCAGCTAGAACCACCAGTATAGTGTTGAGTAGAAGCGGTGAGAGCAGATATCCTTGTCTTGTTCCTTATCTTAGGGGAAGGCACTCAGTATTTCACTATTAAGTGTGATGTTGGTTGTGAGCTTTCACACATGCCCTATATCATGCAGGTTGAGGCAGTTCCTCTATTTCACATTTGTGGGAAGTTTTTATTAGGATTGGTTATTGGTTTTTGTCAAATGCTTTTTCTGCTGCTATCACAGTGATCATATGAGTTTTCTTTTTAGTTGTTTATTTGATGAATTATATTGATTGACTTTCAAATGGTAAAGCAACCGTACATTCCTGAGAGAAACCCCACTTGGTTATGATCTATTATCCTTTTTATATATTATTTTATTTAATTTGCTTACATTTTGTTTTGAATTTTTGCATTTATGTTTGTGAAGGATATTTCTCTTTAGTTTTCTTTTGTAATGTCATTATCAGGTTTGGTGTCAGGATCACTTGGCCTCATTGAATGAGTTGGGAAGTATTTTCTCATTTTCAGTTTTCTAGAAGAGTTTCTGTAGTAATATTATTTCCTTTTAAAATGTTTGATAGAATTTTCCAGTTCTCTTCTTTCTAAGGCAGAAGCGTTATTTATAGGAGGCTTTTGAACAGCACATTCAGATTCTTTAATACAAATGAAGCAGTTCAGGTTTTCTCTTTCTTCCTGGGTGGACTTTGATCATGTTTTTCAAAGAATTTATCTATTTTGTCTTAAGTTCTTGAATATTTTGGCATAAAGGTTATAATATTACCCTATTATATTTTTAATATCTCTAGAATCTAGTAAGGTCATTTCTCTCATTCTTGATATTGGTAATTTGTGTCTTCTCTCTTTTTCCCTTATCAGTCTTGTTAGAGGTTTTATCACTTGGGATTAAATATTTTTAAACACTGTGAATGCTAAATAAAACCTTTCTTCAGGTTTGTATGTAGCTTATGGGCCACGCTTTGTCTGTCAAGTCTTAAAGGAAACAAGTGACCGAAAAATACTAAACCAGGTTCCCGTTCAAGTCTAGAGTCAATAGTTAGGCAGTATCAAATATACAAAACCTCAGGGAATATAACATCTCTGAGCCTATTTTGAAAAAAAAATTTAATGGTAAAGTTAACCCATCTAAGAGAGAATTCAAAATGACTCAAGAAGAATCTTGGTGAAAGAAGTCAGAATAAAGATTAAATTCTTTAAATATGGAACAAATCCTTGACAACTATGAGAATTATAACTACAGAATAGTATTAAAATGTTATAAACTTGGACAAAGTAAAATTAATAATATAACTAAGAAAGCAAGAGGAAGCAGGGACTAGTGAACTATGTGAATCCATATTAACAAAACTTATATATTAATACACTAAGTTTTTAAGGTTTTCCCTGACCTTTTTATTCTCCTCCTCCTCCTTCTTTTTAAAATGAATGGTAGCCTTTTTCTTTCCTTTAATTCAAGAGAAATCCATTTAATATTTTCATTGTGACATATATAGCATAATCACATTGTAATAGAATTATATCCTTATTTGTAGCCTTTTCTATGTATGTATAGAGCTTCAGAATGATTTTTGCCTGCTTATAATGGAGATTATTTCTTAGGGGTATGGCTGTGGCTAAATCTGTCTGTTTACTTTTTTTGTTATGCTTTTCGATATTGCTTGAATTACTTACAAGAAGCCTGCATGCTTTCACCAATTGGTATATTCTCATTGTTCTTAAGATAAGCATCTTGCTGTCAGAATTTATTGTTCTTAGATTATGTTACAGTTTTACATTTTGTTCTAATTATACTAAACCCTATAGAATAATATGGATAATATGACATATAAACACTTCATTTTCCCCTCATAGTTGAATTTAATCGTTATATTTTTATTATGAAATTCAACTTGTTAATTCAGCCTTTTGAGTAATAATGTCCCAGTTGAATCCTCTTTCCTGGAAAATTACTCTATCAGTCCGGGAAACAGGAAGCTCTTGATTTTTCAAATAAAAGCAATTTAATTGAGGCAGTTGGTTTCTACCACAGGTGTTAGAAAGGCTGGGAAAACAAAAGGGAGGGGGTTTGGAGAAGCAGCAGGAAGAATGGTAATGCCTGAGGGTCAGAAGCTTGTGTCACTCTGGGCTGGAGCCCACAAGCTGAGACCTGCTGCTGCACTGTAGAGCTGCTACCTGTCGATTCTGCATCTCCAGGGCGGTGCTGCTTTGATCAGGGGTGGCATCATCTGCGGGGCTCTGTTTCTTTCTGTGCCTTGTCCCTGCTGCTGTTGCAGCGGCTGCCGGTTACCTGCTTCTGACTTGCTCTGCTTTCTGATGTCCCACCAGACAAAAGGCAGAACTGACAGAAAGCTAGCTTGCAGGGGCACCTCCAAGGTGCAGGGCATAGCAGACAGAGCAGGACAGGACTGAGGCCTGGGCAGCTCGGCTAACGTGAAATTAAATTAGTGTGTATAAGTAGGCCGTAGATGTCAATAGTTGTAAAAGCTAGGCTTGCTGTTTATAGTCCTGAAGAACTTCAAAAACGTATCCAGAATACTTTTTAATCACCAAAATGATTAATAATCTTGTGAACGATGCAGGAATGGCAGCATGACCAGTGTTTATCTGGATACAGTCCTATCCCTAATGTATACACATTAGATAAGTGCTTCTCCCCCTCGTTATAAGCAGTGTTTGGGAATAGTAGCACTCTTGTCACCTCTCACGAGGACTGAGAGACGGAATTTGGAATATCAGGGGATTTAATACTTCCTTTACCAGCCTCCTCACACACACACACCCCCCTTGTTAGCTCTGTTCCAAAAGGTCCAGGGGATTACCGTCCTTGTTCTCATGTGGAAGTACAAAGCAGTGGTGAACCCAAATCCGTTACCTTGTTCACAATTGCAACTATAGCTCATCCGTCTTAGAGGAAATATATTAAGAAACATCAACTTATCTAAATTTTAAAATCGTGACAATGTTTCTGACTTTTCCATTAAAACTTGAACAGATGTGCCATTCTGTTCACATTTATCTATACTTGTCCATAGAAGATGATCTTAAAATTGCTTGCTTATTAGCTTTGGAAACCTATATTTGGCTGCTTTTATATATATTAAATTTCTATCTGTGTAAATGGTTATATTTGATATTCTGAACATTTATGTTCATTCACTCAAATAATGTGATGTGTCAAGTAATAGATTCTCTGAGAACCAAGTTTTTATTTACAAATTTGCTCTCAACACATTGGAGTACCACAGAGGAAGCTTAGTTCCCAGGCATAAACGGTATGCTTTTGGGAGGCAAATCAGCTTCAAGATAAACCCCTGTAATGCCCAACTCCCAACCGTATTCTGACCTGCATTCCTTCTAATATAAAAATATCTGGAGTTGCCTGTATCTGGACGTGGAGGGATTTGAGGATGTGTCTGTGATCATTATCAGTAGGTGAGGAGGAAAAGCTTGCCCAAGGAAAGAGCAGTTCTTTGGGATCTCCCCATGTGTCAGGCCCTTGTTGAAGGAGTAGTAAAGACACTAGCCAAACCGCAGACGTGGCAGGAGGGCAGGGCTTAGATGAGCTGGGACAGAGCAACCTGTTTGAGTGTAGAGGGAGTGCCTTTCCAGGGCATAGCAGAGGAGGAATTTCTCTCAGACAGAATTACTTCTTTCATACTCACTCCCAAACAAAGGAGTATCTGAAAACAAAGTGTCTTTGGAACACATCCTTGTTCATTAATGGAAGAACTGTAATTAAGCTTCATTCATCCAGGTAGAAGTGGAATATAGTCCATTCTTTCCTTCTTAGCCTCCTCTCCCTTTTCTCTGCTAGAAATATCTTGTCTCTTGTGTAATTGTAGTATAGTCATGCTGTGTGTTGTCATTGTATCTTGTAGTTCTCTTTAAGGTTTTCTTATTGTACATATTTATCTATTTCAGTGGGAGAACTGAAGTCCAGTCAGTTCAATATGGCAAAGAAAAGGCAAATAAGGACAGGGTGTTTGCAAGGTAAGCCACTTCTAATTCAGTGTCTGAATTTTTTTTAAAGCAAGACTAAAACTGTTAGAAACTCTTTTTCCAAATATGAGTACAGAATTATCACATGATTCCTTCTTTAATTAAATGATAAATTATATTGAGCAAATAATGAAATAGTTTGTCTAGTTTACTCAGTCAGTTTTTTTTAGTGGACCAAGGATTGTAACCCTGACTAGGCAGAATCAAGTATTATATTATTAATAGAACATTTTGTTGGAAGGCTTGTTTCTCTTTTGTTAACATTTTTGAGAAACATAGTTACTTATCTCATATATTATCCAGCCCATTTCATCTTCCTTTAAATCATATTGTTAAGAAATAAGTTGCTTTTTATTTGGGTGCTATTTTGTTATCTTCATTTTTTAAGATCTGTTAATAACCAGTTTGCTTTTCAACAAGTGAGATGACATGATCAGATTTATGGTTTAGAAAATAGTTTTATAAGCAAGGATAGAGAATGAATTAGAAGTAAAGGCTGGGTACCCAGAGACCAGTTAGGTTATTGCAGTAATCCAACTGAAAATAGCAAAGGCCTGAACTAAAACACTGACAGTGAAGTGGTTAATAGGGAACAAATTTGAGGAACTTATTTTGCGGGTGGAACAGCACAAGTTGTTGACCAATTGGTGGAGGTGTGTGAGAGACAGGAGTATCTGGAAAGACTTGTCAGCGTGGAGTGACATAAAATGGACAGGGGTTACAGGAGAGAACAGACTTGTAATAGAAAAGGTTAAGTTGGCACAGGTCTGGTTTGAGATGCCTGAGCAATAATCTAACCAGATCGTCCAACAGATGCTTAAAAACTCAGCCGAGAGCTCTGACGAGGGAGAGTGACCAGATTGGCAGCAGTTAATCTTTACTGAAGACCTACTGTGCCGAGCATTGCTTCAGGCCTTGGGAACACAGTGAAGAACAAGATACACCTCTTAGTCTCATGGAGCCTGCACTCTGATTGGTGGAGCAGGTGCCTAATATAGGTGAGGGCGGAGGCAGGGAAGGCCCTGAGCCGGAGCCAGTAGAGGGCAGGGTGCGCACGGCAGTGGTCCAGGAGATGGCTAGACAGGCGGGCAGCGGCCGGAGTCTGTGTGGCCCTGTGCTGCGAACGGTGAGGATTTAGGATTGTAAGTGGAGGCCAGGGGACTGGGGGCACAGGAGGGATATACACTGACTTGCATTTGAAAAATGTGGTAGAGTTCTTGTGCTTTAGAGTGATAAACTGAAGTATCTACAAGTATTGTATGGTTTCTGGGATTTGCTTCGGAATGACTGGGGGGCGAGGTGAAACAGAATTCTCATGGTGATGCTGTTGAACCTGGGGCCTGAGTACACAGGGTTCATCAAGCTCTTCTTTCTACTTCTGTTTACATTTGAAATGTTCCAAAATAAAAATATGGGGGAGGCTGGGAGATTAGCCTGGCTGCGGGGGTAGAAGCACTCTGTGGGGATGTAGCGGAAGAGGGTGGCCGGCTAACCTCATAATGGCCAGCGCTTATCTTGTGCTTGTCTGTGCCAGGCAGCTTTCGTGTGTTAACTCGCAACCCCCAACTCAATGAGGTACTAAGTCCACTACAGATGAGAAAACTGAGCTCGTCTGAATAATTTACCTGAGATTATACAGAGAGTGAGGGATGCAGCAAGATTCTAACCAGGCATCCCAGGTTCTTACCCACACTTTTAACCTCTGTGCGGTAGCTTTTGCTGTTCTGCGTGAGACATGTGACGCTTGACTCCTTCCCTGTCTCAGACGTGAAAGATGACCCCGTTTATTGTCTGTCTCCTGCACTAGGAGGATGTCAGCTCTAGGAGGACGGGAGTTTGTCTGTCTTCATTCACCACAGTAGCCACAGTTCTCTAATGAGTGGGGTATGGTAGACGTTTGTTAAATGAAGCAGTGTATTTTCAGTGAAAATAGCTTAGAGAGGGTGAGTCCTTAAAGAGGTCATGAGCTTAGAGTCTGCTGCCAGAGGAGGCCTGAGAGTTTTAATAAACAAGAAGTGGAGAATTTTGCTTTTGACTTTAATTTTGCTCTTAGTCTTTGTCCGAAAGACCTCCTGCTTTGTGTTTCTAGGGTAAAAAACTGCTGTTTTTTTCTTTCCTCTAAAAGCAGAAACTGCTTTATTGCTTTCTCTACTCCACAAGTGATGGCTCATTTTTTTTTAAAGCTCCAACAATGCCAAATAACATAAAGAAAAATCGTGACCCCCAACACAATCATTTAAAATTGTTTTGCATTTACTAGTCAAGATTTTGCCATGTATATACTCACAGAGATATTGATATGTATGTCTATATTTTATTTGTTTTAAAAATTGTTTCATACTTTTTCTTGCTTGTTTTTATCACTTAGCATATCATAGGAATTTTCTTCAGTGTTGAAAAATCTGCAGTCGTTCATGTCAGTAAATCTTAAACACTTAAGTCCTTTTATCCTGAGCTGTAGATTTAATTGCAAGATCCTTCCCTTCATCCTGCCACTGGTCCGCGTGCACAGTCAGAGTCATTTCTGAGGCTGAGGCTGTGCCAGCACTGTGCCTGGAATGCTTGTAAAAATAAAAAACAAATAATATTACAAGTTCCTTGGAGTAAGGACATTTGAAACAAAAAAATCATTAGAACATGATTTTTATGTGTTTGAATAATAACATTTACTTGGGTTTTGGGTTTTTTTTTCCCTTCATTCCTGGTTTACCCTCATCCTGATTTGTCTATGAATGATCTGTCCAATCGGAAAATTGTCAGTGAAAAATGCCTTGATGTAGGAAAGATTTCGCTGGTCAGGGCATATAGCATTTTGCTGTGATAAGTTTAACTTGAATTTGAATGATGTAATTCATTTCAGCATTTGTTCAAAAAAGTTTTGAAATTGATTTATTTTGGCTTTATTTTTAGATTTATTGAGGGAAATATTGTCAATTTCTCTATTAAATATAAATCTTGGTGTCATATTAGTGGCTTGGTTATTTCAGAAGGGAGAAAGAAAAAGTAAAAACACAGAGATGTCTGTCCCAATAGATACGGCTCCTGAAATTACTCAGATTCTTCCTTTCCACAGTCATAGATGCTCTTGTTTCCAGTTAGAAAGGACTAAGGACCTGTACAAAGGTAAAGTGTTCAGTAAAATGTTTATTTGAAACCATTTTCCTTGAAATTGCTCTTGAGAAAGGAATCGTTTACTTCCTATCAACTCTGTTTTAACTTAAAATGTACATATTTATTCTAGTTCTTAGTACTATAACTTTTTTGCAACACTCCTTTCAGACTTGTTAAAATCAAAGTAAATATTTTTCTGGTTCTTCTCTTTTAAAACAGCACCATAACAAAATACTTGCACTTCTTTATTCTTTTCCTAACAAGAAGGTTAACTTTTTGTCATGCTTGATATTTGTAAAAATACTGAACATGATTTCATAACTAGTTCTACTGTAATATGATATCCTAATATGAATACCAAATCATAGGTGTGTTTATATATTAATGTTAATATCACATGCAAATGACTTCCTTTATTTATATGTGTTAATGCTTTAATATTTTGAGCATATCAGATTTTGAGAGATACACAGATAGTTACACCTGCATCTTACTAGTTCATTTTTTTTTCCAGAGCAGTTCCCAATGCATTTTATTTTATTTTATTATTTATTTATGTTTAAATTTAATATTTAAAAAAATTTTTAAAAATTTTATTTTATATTTGAGTATAGTTGATTAACAGTGTTGCATTAGTTTCAGGTGTACAGCAAAGTGATTCAGTTACAAATATACAAGTATCTATTCATTTTTAAATTCTTTTTCCATTTCTGTTATTACAGAATATTGAACAGAACTCCCTGTGCTATGCAGTAGACCCTTGTTGGTTACCTATCTATCTGTCTATCTATCTGTTTATTTATTTGGCTGCACTGGGTCTTAGTTGTGGCATGTGAACTCTTAGTTGCAGTATGTGGAATCTAGTTCCCTGACCAGGGATTGAACCCAGGCCCCGTGCATTGGGAGCGTGGAGTCTTAGCCACTGGACCACCAGGGAAGTCCCTGGTTATCTATTTAAAATATAGCAGTGTGTACATGGGAATCCCAAACCCCAGTCTGTCCCTCCTCCCCGACTTTTCTTTGCCTGGTAATCATAAGCTCATTTTCTAAGTCTGTGAGTTTGTTTCTGTTTTGTAAATAAGTTTATTTATATCATTTTTTTTTAAGATTCCACATATAAGTGGTATCATATGATATTTGTCTTTCTCTGTCTGACTTCACTTAGTATGATAGTCACCAGTCAGATAGTTCTTCATTTTATATATGCATTATTAAAATGTGAAATTGTTTAACAGGTTATCTTATAAAACAAATATGCATTATTCAGTGAGTAGTAGAGATAAAATTCCAGTATGATGGGCCCCAAATAACTGTCCTGTTTCTTTTGTTGTGCTGGAATTGTATGAATCCACTTTGAAATAATAAGTCATCATCTAGGACAAGGTCTTAATAGTACTGTTTTAATGATCCTACTAGCCCTGAAAGACTAACCTTTTCTGGGATTGTGATGATCTGATGCATATCTATCAAAATACCCTAATGATTTTAGCAATTATTAAATTATTCTGTTAGAGTGTTAGAGATTCTAGAATTCTTGTCCACTCCTTGGAATTTTAGTTGACAGTATAAATATTTTGAAAAGATTTCTCCTTAAACTTTTTATGTAAGGTTGTTTTTTTCAGCAATAATAAATGTTAACTTATTTTTCTGATACATCAACTCTTTGAATTGCTTTCAGACTTTTTCAGTTATCATATAATATCTAAGAAGAAAGCAAAAGAATGTTCCCATGCAACAGAAAGATAAGGTGCCATGGTCAGAAAATAAATTTACCACATTGCAAACACTGATGATGTGTGGTATTTTTTTCTCTGAAATTTCCACACTCAACAGGAAACATAGGCAGCAAGCTTGAGTGGGTGGGTCTCTGAGGTTAAAACTGTTAATAAAATACCTTGAAATTTAGTTTTAAATGCAAAGCATTTCCAACCATGTTTAGTTTATTAACAACAGTAAAGTGTTCTGATGCTTTGTATTAGGTGAGTATAACTGGAATTTTTTCCTCCTTCAAATGACTCTTTCCCTCTATTAGAAAATGAAAATAGTTGATCTCCTGACTGTGGTTAGTGAACTCACTTAACAGTTTACATTTAATAATCCAATATGTGAGTTATCTGTTTATTAACATTAAGAATTAGCATTAATAGAAGAGCCATAAATGCTGTTTCTTTTAATAATCTTTACTTCATTTAAAAAATCTAATGCATGAGATAATATACTTTATTTTTATTTTATTGTGACTGATGAGGTGGTTAGACTAAATGGTATCTTGACTTGCTTTCAAATCAGAAAATCCTGTAATTTAAACTCATGGTAATGGGAAATGTTTATGCTTTAATGACTTCAGATTCACTTTATGAAAAATGAAATCTGAGTCAATGACTTTTTTAAAAAAATTGATAACGTTACATCTCTTTTAGAAAATGTTCAATGTTCTTAAATTAAGGAGATGTCAGTCAACTATATTTCAATTTAAAAATAAATAAAAGAGAAAAAAGCAACATCATTAGGCCAAACTAAAAAGATTTTAGCTATGAATACATGAAATGATAGGGCATTTGTGTGGCTTGGATTCAGAAGTAATTTAAGTTACTTGTGGTTTAGTAAAATTAATAAACTAAAACATTGCACTGAAAATGTAGATACTCAGATCATTTCAGAAGGTAGGGAAGGACTGTAGGAGCATACATTTTACTAGTAAATTTTGATATTTAGATGTAGAAACTTAAGTGATTTGTCTGTGGGAAGGTCAAAGCTAGGATTGACGGTCCCCACTCATTGTTTTTTTTTTTTTTTTTCAAAATAAATTTATTTATTTATTTTTGGCTGTGTTGGGTCTCCGTTGCTGTGCACGGGCTCTCTCTAGTTGCGGTGTGCGGGCTTCTCATTGCAGTGGCTTCTCTTGTTGCGGAGCACGGGCTCTAGGCACACAGGCTTCAGTAGTTGTGGCGCACAGGCTCAGTAGCGGCTTGTGGGCTCTAGAGCACAGGCTCAGTAGTTGTGGCGCACGGGCTTAGTTGCTCCGTGGCATGTGGGATCTTCCCGGACCAGGGCTCAAACCCGTGTCCCCTGCATTGGCAGGTGGATTCTCAACCGCTGCGCCATCAGGGACGCCCCCCACTCATTGTTTTAATGCTTCCTACTATGTATGTAAATTTTCTTGAGTACTCGTGGCCAGTGTTACCATGCTTTGTAGTCTAGTCTATTTGTATGTGCTTCAGTGAGTTATTACTGAAATATAAAACTGTCTAAGTTTAGAAGCTGATATATTATGTGTTTTTATGTAATTTGCTTAATTCATTATATTAACCTTCATATGAACTCTACATGTCAAAAAGCTAGGCATTTAAATAGATAATCATGTATTTTCCATGAACTTTGGCCACTTTTTGAATTTGCATAAAAAACGACTTAAGTTGCTAATTCACCTAAAATTCTAAGGGTTTTTGACCTCAGTAAATATCAATATCTTTTCTGAAAAGATCATTTACTCTCTTTATCACTATAATAACTGACAATATACAGGTAAGAAAACATATGCTACTCCCCACCATTGAGACAAAATAATTAACCTTCCAAACGTTTCCTAAAGAAGAAAAGAAAAAAAATCCACTGGCCTACTGTATATAAAAGGGGAAAATTTATAAATAAAATATACACAGTTATCATTTTTACCTTGTCCTCATTGAGGCAGAGGGCCAGGGTTTAGGTTTAAGGACACTCAGGAGATGATGTGTTAGGAATTGTTTAAAACACCACAAGGTAAGCTCAAGTCCCAGAGACCCTGGGACAGAGACAGACAATGTCTAAAATATAATGTTGGTAGTATCTGGGAAAATTTGATAGCCAACGATTCCATTGTCTTTTTTCTTTCATTCTTTGTTTCTTTCATTTTTCTCCTCTTCCCTATTCTCTTTCCTACTTTTTCTTGCCTTCTTTCTTCATATAAAGCAGATTTCCTTTCTTAGGAAATTGTTTGGTAAGTAGCCTCCAAATGCATTAATTTCTTGTAAATAAACGTGTTGTGTTTACTCATCTAGAATATGATGTATTAAGACAAATTGTAAGGTTCGGTACATAGTTTGGGGTAAAAAATAAAATTTTTTGCATATTATTTATATTATTACTCCAGATCCCCAAGTAAGCCCTTGGCACGGAAATTAATGGATTGGGAAGTAGTAAGCAGAAATTCACTATCTGATGACAGGTTGGAAACACAAAGCCTTCCATCGCGATCCCCACCTGGCACTCCTAATCAGTAAGTACATCAGGTGTACGTTTTGCTAATTTCTAAATGTTTGGCTGTATGTTTCCATTGCCTGAAGATTATAATATGTAAAATTTAAAATTTTCGGTAAGACATGATTTTCGTTGCTCCAAGGCATTATTTCCTCTCAGCCTGGAGCTCAGTGTGTAAGCAGAGCATGACATAAAGATGCTCACTTAACTACAAAGCTGACTTCCACAGTCAGGGTCACTATCCAATAAATCAAGGCCTATTAAGTAGACTTAAAATCTGGGAATATGGTTGTAGCTGACATAACTCTTTTCCATGTGTATCTCCAGCATAATTTCTAGGAGAGTGCATATTATTTGAACATGCTAAGTGTTGTGATTCTCTTGCTGAAGCTCCTACCCTGCTTCTGCTGTACCAGTGTCTGTGTTCTAGGAAAAGGGATTTCCAGCCTCAGTTCCCACCAGCTCAGCCATAGCTCAGCTGAGAAGCACACGTTACTCAGCACTTACTGTGTATGCACTTCATCCTAGCATTTCTCACAAAAGCTGGATGCTTGGGTGTAGGTAGTAATAATAAGATAATAAACGTGTACTGATGTTATCTTAATTTCATAATGTTAACAAATGTGTTGTATGTATCATATATATGTGATTAAGATAATGATAACAAAGTGAATGTCGCCATACTGGCCGTCCTTGTTAACCCAAAAGGTTGATATAAGAAATATTTGAATTTTGGCATGGAATATAATATTTAAAGAAGTCTTCCTCTGGACATATTTCATACACATTCATGTTCAATAAATGTGCACTAAATTCTAAAAGTTGTTTCACTGATGGGTGTTTGTCAGCTTAAGAGTAAATTCCTACCATATTGGAAGTAAAGTGTGTACATAAACAGCTTGGTTCACAGCAGGTTACCTAATAGCTAGGTGTCTTCCTCACTACTAGAAACAAAATAGACTCAAAAGTTTGTGCAGTGTCTTGCTAATTGTAGATTGCTAAGTCATCTTTTTTATAATAGACTGCATATAAATTCAAAGGCTAATCAGCTTGTTGGAGAAGATCCAGAACCTTCTTTCTCTGGTCCCTTTTCCAGCCAGCCGTTCCTTATTTGTTACCAGTACCCCACTAAACAATTACAGCAAATTATGGAAGACACATGCAATTTAAACCAGATGGTTGAATTAATTAATTGTCACTAACTCTGATCAGACTTTCTGTTAATGAAACAATTTTATGTATGATATGAAGAAAATTGTTTTTTCCCTAAATTCTAAAGTGACTGTGTCACTTATGAAGATGGAAATATGGTATTCAGTATTTCTAGCCTTAGAAATTATAGAAAATCCCATAAATAAAAGTATTTATTAAAGGATTAAAAAAGAATTCAGACCAGAGGATATTTCTGAATTATTGATTCTCTCCTTTTATTTTGTAAATGCTGATTAAGACGCACATTTGTAGTGACTGAAACCTAGAAACATTAAGGTTGGTGGGGATAATAGATGATTGAAATAGATAAAATCCCCGAGGCAGATTGCTAACTCTAGCTCAGATCTTTTGACTTCCTATTCTGTGTTTTTTCTGTTTATACCATACTGTCTTTGTCAGAGACTCAGCTTAGTAAAATGTGGTCAGTCTTAAAAACACACACCCACTTTCTACTGCAATCATATAAGAAAGAAACTTGAATATACTGAGTTACAGTACATTCTTACTCAATTTTTGTTCCTCTTCTCATAGTCGAAATTCTGCATTCACCCAAGAGGGAACCAGGTTACGGCCGTCTTCAGTGGGTCATTTGGTCGGCCACGTGGTTCACACCTGCCCAGGCGAGGCATTCGTGAGGCATCGGTCTCCATCTTCCACGCAAGCCAACAGCATTGTTTTGGAATCATCTCCGTAAGGCCCTTTTGCATTTAGCTTCCTTTTTATGAGAAATAATGCCCCAAATTGCTTCATTTGAAATAATCTGGGAAATTATAGTATTTGATACAAGACTTTATTTATGCAATGTTTTAAAGATTTATATATTTGTAAATGTGCTTATTTGTTCCTGAAGGTCTTGGTGACCCCCACCCCACAAAGTCGCTTTTAGTGCACATTGTTACATATTTCTGCAGATAAATGTATCACTGTGGTCAGGCAGTAAGGTGATGAAAGGTAGAGTTTTCTTAATATTTTTCAGGAAGGGAACCATAAGGATGAATAGACAGTGTTGGGGAAGTTAAGTAGCAAGGGAGAACATCACATTGAAAATAAGTTACAGAAAGTGTGCATACATCATTTCTAAAATTCACTCCTATCTCATTACAAATTGATGCATAAATTAAACTTCATAATTCAGTATATCAGTTTAAGGCACAACATACTCACCTCACATTAATAGGCAGTCTTGATGTATTGGTGCATATAATACAGTGAGTTCATATGCAAGTAAAAATACAGTGCAAGTGTTAGAAAAAAAGTAAAATACTTTATAAGATACATAGGCAGGTAAGAGGGTTCATTAATTGCTGAGAAGGAAAAAGGGGTTTACGATATGGTGAATGTGACGAGGGCTGAAGAGAGGGCGGGTCTGAGTGGTGGAGAGCGGGCGGAGTGGTGGGCACGGCAGCTGTAGGCGTGCCAGGAAAGCGCGCCTGGCCTGAAGGAGCAGCTGCTGTCCTCGGCGCGCCAGCAGGGAAGGCAGCCACGTGGTCGGTACCAGTGGGCGTTTAGTCTGGCTAACGTGTATCTGGGTAAAAGATCTGGATTGTGTGTGGACGTGAGAAAGTTTGGAGGAATAGAAAACTTTACACTGCACAGTGACACCTGTGGAGCATGGGTGGACAGGAGTTAGGATTGGTGGAAATTTAATGTTTTATTACTTTAAAACTTATAACTCTAAACTTTGATTTTTAATAAGCATGTATTTTCTACTTCTAAACCTTTAAAAAGTACAGTAATTAAAGACGTGATTGAAATGTTAACTGATTAAATTTTAAAATGACATGCTTTCGGCATATGAAAGCCGACCACTTGGAGGAATCACAAAGTCCGTGTCATCACAGACAGAACAGTGTCACTCCTGGGACCTGACCACATGATCTCAGTCTAGTTTTTGTAGGGCCCTTTCCGTAGAGCCCATACACATCTGCCTATGCATACAATTGAGTATTTCCTTTTGTAAATTTTATAGATTCACAAACCCCCCCAAATCACTTACCTCTTCAGAATACCTTTGTTCTCTTTTCCTGACCTGAAGTGGACAAGGAGGTTCAGGATAGGTTGGAACCATGCAGAGTTTTTTCTTCCCCTGCCCAGTCCACCAGAATTTCAAATGCTTGGGGCTTTCTCTTTGGACATCTGTTTTATGAAGCTTAAGTATTTGTATTCAGTTTTTTTTTTTTTTTTTTTTTGTGGTATGCGGGCCTCCCTCTGTTGTGGCCTCTCCCGTTGCAGAGCACAGGCTCCGGACGCGCAGGCTCAGCGGCCATGGCTCACGGGCCCAGGCGCTCCGCGGCACGTGGGATCCTCCCAGACCGGGGCGCGAACCCGGTTCCCCTGCATCGGCAGGCGGACGCGCAACCACTGCGCCACCAGGGAAGCCCTGTATTCAGTTTTGAAGCTATAACACTGCTTTGGAAATTCAGCCAATCCTCACCTTAAGAATAATGAGAGAGTTCTGAAAAGACAAGCTTAATGGTAAACTAATAATAATAACTTTACATTGGTAGCTTACAGTCAGCTTTTTCATAAATTATCTCACTGTTCTGTTCAAGAGAACTCAATAAAATAGGAAAGCTATATAGCCCCCCTTTACAGATGAGAGAGCCACACTAACAGCATTTGTCCCAATTTACAGAACTAAAACTCAGGTTTTCTTACCTGAGCCAGTCTGTAGAACTGTGTATCCTGGACAAGGCTTTATTGATTTTTTTTTTTTTTCAATTTAGAGGAAATATTTTTCAACTTGGAATCCATAGATTTTAGTTTTACATTGGCCAAATGTGAAAAGAATGCAAACAATATGTTGGATTAAGCACAGAGCATCTCAACGTAGTACAATACGTTGAAATTGATGTTGCGATATCTCACCAATTTCCTGCTCTTTGAGGGAGTCCAGGGGTGTTCAGGTGAGCCTGACTTCAGGCACTGGGTGAGCTTGCCCACTTCCCGAGGAGAAAACGCTATTAATTCGCAGGTGTGTTTATTGTGGAAGCAAACAGGAGGCTGTTGTACTGCTTAAAGTTACCGTTTATAGGCAGGGGTGATTGAGATTACATCCTACCATTTCCTTCCTTTCTTTAAATGATCCACAGAAAATTAGACTGTTTTCAGTTTGTGATTTTTCTGAGATAAACATTAGCCCTAAATTAATTTAAAAATACTTAACAGATTTTTTTTAAAAAAAATTCCCACCACAATGCTAATACGTAACAGGGAAGCTCAGGTATTTCTACAAAATAATTGCAAAGTGTGTGAATGGGATGGATACGGTTCTATTTTTTATTATGATACAGATTGCTAACAGCTGCAACAGAGAACTGTTTTGAGTGCAGAGGAAGCTGCCTCACTGCTGACCTTGAAGCACTCATGAGGAAACTTACAGCCACCTGGACTGAAACAAGTCAGGGAAAGCTTTTGCCCACCTGGCTTGATTGACAGTTTTAACAACTCTTTTGCTGCTGTGTTACAATATATTGCCTGTTGACAGCAAAGTGCACTTAAATGTAACATTTTCATTATCTGCTCTTAACATTTTCCAAAATGTCAAAGTTTAAGATAAGCACATTATTTGTGGTGAAAAACCCCAGACTGAAAGTTGGACACTGGAACATTTTACTTATTTATTTAAATTTATTTATTTATTTATTGGCTGCGTTGGGTCTTCCTTGCTGTGCGCAGGCTTTCTCTAGTTGAGGCAAGCGGGGGCTACTCTTTGTTGCAGTGCACGGGCTTCTCATTGTGGTGGCTTCTCTTGTTGCAGATCACGGGCTCTAGGCACACGGGCTTCAGTAGTTGTGGCATGTGGGCTCAGTAGTTGTGGCTTGTGGGCTCTAGAGCACAGGCTCAGTACTTGTGGTGTGCAGGCTCAGTAGTTGTGGTGTGCGGGCTCAGTAGTTGTGGCTCGCGGGCTCTAGAGCGCAAGCTCAGTCGTTGTGGTGTGCAGGCTCAGTAGTTGTGGCTCGCGGGCTCTAGAGCACAGGCTCAGTGGTTGTGGCGTGCAGGCTCAGTAGTTGTGACGCACAGGCTTAGTTGCTCCGCAGCATGTGGGATCTTCCCAGACCAGGGCTTGAACCTGTGTCCCCTGCATTGGCAGGCGGATTCTTAACCACTGCATCACCAGGGAAGCCCTGGAACACTTTTAGAATCACATTCCTGTCTCTCCTTTCTTTTTTCTTAACATCCAAAGCTAACACATGTAGTAATTTGCCCACAAAATTTTTTCTGTGGGTAGAATTTAAACAGTATGTGTTTCAAGTCCTTGTTCCCATCCATACCCCACTGTGGATCATTTTAGGCAAATTATTGGTTTTAAATATATTAAAAGCATTGCATTAGGAATATGTTATCAATTAAAGTAAATATGGATGTCCTTAGAGCCCTGACCTCTACTGATCTTGCTTTCTGTTCATTTTTAATATAAGTAGTTTCTAGTAGAATTTAAAATATAATAGTATTACCACTTATAAGTAAAATGGAATGAAAGAAAATAGTCATCTTCAGCATATTCTCTGATAAGTTCTGTTGAAGCCTCAGTTACTGGCAGACAGGACGGTTGCTTAGCTTTTGTCTCTTTTATAAATTGGCTTCTGAGAAGCATTTCATTTGAAGAGAAGAGTCCACTGCTACAAGTTTAGAAATCGCTGATTTAAAGTAACTTTCCTCCCGCTTTTTGCAGTTGTTTTCTTTGAGCTGCAACTATAACTTAGTGTTAAGAGCGTAAGCTCTGGATTCAGACTGTTTAAAACTTGGTTCCACCACTTCTAATTATGTGACCTTGGGTGAGTTATTTTATCTCTGTAAGCATTAATTTCCTTGCTTGTAAAAACAGTATGATAATATCTACCTCATGGGATGGCTGTGAATATTTAATGAGATGCTTATTAGTAGTTCGGCAGAGAAAAAGTACTTAGTAGATGTTAACTATAATAATTATAATACATCTTTCAGTTAATTTGGGGTGGTGGGGGGGGATGTATTCCAGCAGCTTTTAAGTATATTATCAACCATTTATCTGTTGTATGTTTGAAGTGTGGATATCTGGTTGAACACAGTGAGGAATTCCCCATATTCTCAACTTCATCCTTCAGTTCCTAATCACCAGAGACTATGCAGATTTCATTTAAATCCAGTTCCCTGAGCTACTCTTTCCTAGACTGTCCCGTTCCAGTCTTATCTTTGTCCGACCTAATCAATTCCTTTTGCTTCGTCCTCAAAGCTTTGCCCCTCTGAGCTACTGGCACTGATAACTTCACCTGCAGGCTCAGTGTAACCCAACTCCCATGCCAGCCTTGATCAGGTCTAGTGATATATCATGGGCCATGCAAATACTAGGCTGCTGTAGGACAAGGAAATAAGAGAAGCAAAGGGGGTTGGGTGGAAGGAGTATTGAGCCATGGGGCCTCAGAGGGTGCACCGTGTTAGATGCTGTACCTGTGGCAGCAGGACTAAGCGCAGATCACTGGGCTGCTTCTCTGCAGCGTACTTACCTGCCATCCAGCTCTGGCAAAAGCCTCCCTTACTTGCAGTTGGGAGCTGAGGTCAGAGACTTGGAGTTTGGTTGAAACCAGGAATCTCAGGTCTGGGACCTTGGTTCTGGAGTAGGTTCCTACTGATAGAATAATATGACATTTTCAGTTCTATTCTTCTATTAATCATATCCCCGGGAGTTTCTATGCACTTTAATTGCCTTGATCATCAATTAGTAATCAGTCTGAAATGGTGTTTACTTTGAAATACTCTGAATGTCACTATAAATTAGCCAAAGTATCAAGAAGCCTGAATTTTGAACCAGAATTTTATCTGTATCTTACGTAACATAAGTATGGCAGGGGTAAATGCCCAGTGAAGACTTGGATGACACTAGTGATTGTAATGGAGTGAGACAAGAGCTGCTGGTGTGTATTTTAGAAAATAAGAGTTTTAAAAGAGCCATCATTCCTGGGAAGTTTGTATTAGTGTCTACCAAGAATATGGTTTTTGTTTTCTGGTCTTAAACCTTTGGCAGCATTTTTTTTTTTTAATTTACAGTTTTAAGAGTTTATCCTGCTCATTTTTCTTTTTTATGAGTAATTACAATAATCTCTTTGGAACTATATTTTCTACATTCTCCCTATGACAGATTTTTTCCAGCTCCCATAGTTAATGCCAAATGATTACCTCTACTTGTAAGACTCCAGGCACAGCCTTGATCCCTACTTCTTTCTTTGGTTCCTATTTCCCTAGTCCTGTCTAAACCATCTGGTAGTAGATGCTCATCTTCTTTTAGGTTATAGGTCCCTTCTCTCAGGTGCCAGCTTCTATGTCTAGTGGGGCTGTGTCCCACTAGGCTGCCTGGTTGTTCTTTCCAAGTATGTGATGTCTCTTCATTCTGTTTTCCTTGGTAGTTTTTGTTTATTTGTTTGTTTTTGTTTTGGTAAAAAAATTTTGTTTGGCTGCAGATGAATTGGGAGATGGGGATTGACATATATACAATAATATGTATAAAATAGATAACTAATAAGAACCTGCTGTATAAATAAATAAATAAATTTTAAAAATAAATAAATAAATAATTTTTTGGCCTCTCCATGCAGCTTGTGGGTGGGGTCCTGGTTCCCCTGGATCCCCGACCAGGGATCGAACCCGGGCCCTGGCAGTGAAAACCGCCGAGTCCTAACCATTGGACTGCCAGGGAATTCCCAGTAGTACCTTTTTAAAGAACTCGCCTAGTTCATGATATTATTTTAAATGTATTATAATTTCAAATTACAATACATTGTTTACCTATGAATGTCATCTTCCTAGGTAACTGTTTAATAGATTGACTTTGTATGATACTTCTACATTAAATATGAACAGGGAAGTTATTTGTTACGATAAATTGAGCTAATATGAGTATGTCTTTAAAATGTAATTGATACCTTTTGCCCAAAGTAAGAATTTTAGAAGTCTGTGTTGATATTCTTGATTACTTTTATAGACAATAGATAGATAGGTAGATAGACAGATAGACAGAAAGAGAGTGTGTTTGGTTATTGAAGCTGGAAACACAGGAAGGGGAAATTGTCACCAGGATTACTGGGAGAGCGCATAATTAGTTTGTGAAAGCTCCCCAGACCAACCTTAACCTCTGCAGTAACCAGGCCCATGGAGAGCTTGTCCATCACTCTCTGTGAAGTTACCTTAACTTAAGTTACATAAAACAATGGGAGAAGGCAGGTAGGTAGTACCTGTCCTGAAATCCAAAATTATATCATCCTTTCCTCTCTTAGATCTTGGCTGATCCTCTGCCTGTACTCCATTCTCCTCACCCTTTCTTTAGAGTTTGGTTCAAATCCCAGCCCGAGCCTCTACGCTTGGACTCTCTTCCTTTCTGGGTCTTCTTGTGGACTTTGAATGAGTAAAGGAGAGGGTGTGTTCAGATACCCATTGGAGTCCAGCAGGGAACACTGGGTGGGATTCACGTGGCCTGGAATGCCTGTGGCCCATCTAAAGGCAGCAGCTACCACTTGGCTTTGTCCAGTTGCTGACAACTTGTAATGCAGGTCTATTCTTTCCAAAGCTTCCAGATTTTTCATTCTGGAAATCCAGATTTTGTATGTAATTTTTAAAATGTAGTCAGCTCACATTTTTAAAGTGAACAGGCCAAATGTATGTTAGCAAAAATTGGCCCACAAGCCATGAATCTGCAACCACTGTTCTTGTACAGGGATTTCTAATCAGAAGCAGATAATAAAAATCACTTCTGGAGCTTTTTGGACTGTATACGCCTGGTCTCTAACCCTGGAAATGCAGACTCAGCAGTCTAGCAAAATGTCCTGTGGTGTCCGTGCCATCCCTGTCTTGCAGCTGAGTGTTGCCATCATGATACCCCTGCCCACCAGGCCTGGCTCACTTAGATACCGGGCTGCACAGCAGGCTTGGGTTTGTCCCTGTTGTTTGTCTTGGTGCTGTATTTAGACTGTTATCTGAACCAAGAATAAAGTTGCTCTGACTCCTTTCCCACCTGATCTCAACTTTATACTCTTCCCCCAAGGCCTTTGGTTTTTTAAAAAATTTATTTATTTTATTTTATTTATTTTATCTTTGGCTGTGTTGGGTGTTCATTGCTGCACACAGGCTTTTCTCTGGTTGCAGCGAGTGGGGCCTACTCTTCGTTGCGGTGCGCGGGCTTCTCATTGCGGTGGCTTCTCTTGTTGGGAGCACGGGCTCTAGGTGTGCAGGCTTCAGTAGTTGTGGCACGCGGGCTCAGTAGTTGTGGCTTGCGGGCTCTAGAGCACAGGCTCAGTAGTTGTGGCGCATGGGCTTAGTTGCTCCGCAGCATGTGGGATCTTCCTGGACCAGGGCTCGAACCCGTGTCCCCTGCATTGGCAGGCGGATTCTTAACCACTGTGCCACCAGGGAAGCCCCAGACCTTTAGTTTTGAGACTAAATGTTTCCCAGGTCTGACAACTGTATGCAAAACTAGAGGAAAGCTTCTCTTCACCTTGCCTGAGTGGTTATACTTTGTCCTGAGGAAGGGATGAGACCTACTGGTTGATCCATGTGGAGTCCGGTGACTCCCAGTTTTCGTAAAGTCTTGGAGGCTTCCGGCCAACTGCTTGTTAGAGATTTCCCATCGGAGGCTGTACCAAGGGTTGCCCGCCTCTGTCTGCCCTGGTCCCTGCAGCAGGCCATGGCCAAGGCACGCAGCTCTCTCCTAGCAGTTTCTTGAACAAGCAGCGCTTGAATGCATCGCCTCATAGAGGCTTGGGTTCTTGGCAGTTGAAATTAGCAGAATATAAACTAGTATGTTTGGGATCTGGAATCTCTGGCCATCAAGGTAGACCTCAGAGAAGCTTTGGCTGAAAAGGGGAGGTGTGCTCTCTGATGCAGTCCTCATAGCCTTATCAGAAGCTAGAGCATTTTGTGCCCTGAAGACTCCCGGGTAGAAAGCTGAGTGGTTATTGTTGTTCACTGCGTATTTAGTGATTATATTTTACACTCGATTATGCAATTGGAGGAGGGCTATATTTTCTCTTAGGAGAAGTAAGACCATTCATCGTTAATCCTGGCTGACACCCTTGGTGCTAAGCAGATTTTAGCATCGCTACCACGTCTGTCACGTGTCTAGCAGCAAGTCTCTCAAGAAGTTCACAGCTTCTCTACCAAGGGGAGCATATGTTTCCAAGAGCCACTCTGGCAGTAACCTCTGTGTTAGTTACCTTGGGCTAAATTATGCTCTGGTAGCACATTCCCCCAACTTACAGTGACGTACAGCAACAAGGGTCCTTTCTCTCTTACATTCTGCATACATGGTGGATCACCTGTGGCTCTGCTCCATGTCATGGTCATTCTAGGGCCCAGACTGACCGCAGCCCCTCTTTGGGACTTGGCTGGTCTCCTGGCTGAGGGAAGAGAGAAATACAGAGCTTCCTTTCAAAAGAGGCTACTCACATTTCATTGGCTAGAGCAAGTCATATGACCAAGCATGATGTCAGCCAGGGAGGAGTGGAGGGTAACTTTGAACAATAATATGATCTAATACAGTTCTGCTTCCTCAAGACCTTATAGCTGTGTCTTGGGTGTCGGCCGTCAGTCAACAAAACTAAGCAGGAACTGGCTGAAGCCTGTGCCTGATTACCACAGCAGCTGGCAACTCTCTCCTCTGCCCTTAGGCAGTGGGATAATAATGTTTCTATTTTCCCAAAGGACCTCCTGCCACCTCAGAGGTAAATAATAACCCCTGTGGTGATCAGTACTCTTGATGAGAACCATTTTCGCCTTGCCTGGTCCCTTAACCTCCATGACTTCCACGGACGCAGGCTTCCTGGGGTCCAAGTTGAACCACTGGTTCCCCCTTCTGGCCTTCGTGAAAAACTCACCTTGTTACTACATGCAGGGTGCTCGTTTTTTGTTTTTTTTGTTTTTTCAATTTTTGAATTTTATTTTATTTTTCTATACAGCAGGTTCTTATTAGTTATTTATTTTTTACATGTTAGTGTATATATGTCAATCCCAATCTCCCAGTTCATCACACCACCACCCCCTGCCGCTTTCCCCCCTCAGTGTCCATACATTTGTTCTAAACATCTGTGTCTCAATTTCTGCCCTACAAACAGGTTCATCTGTACCATTTTTCTAGGTTCCACATATATGCGTTAATATACGATATTTGTTTTTCTCTTTCTGACTTAATTCACTCTGTAT
>NC_041215.1:40675170-40675854 GCF_002837175.3 Physeter macrocephalus | reverse complement strand
TTGATTCGTTTGCAAGTATTTTCTCCCATTCTGAGGGTTGTCTTTTCGTCTTGTTTATGGTTTCCTTTGCTGTGCAAAAGCTTTTAAGTTTCATTAGGTCCCATTTGTTTATTTTTGTTTTTATTTCCATTACTCTAGGAGGTGGATCAAAAAAGATCTTGCTGTGATTTATGTCAAAGAGTGTTCTTCCTATGTTTTCCTCTAAGAGTTTTATAGTGTCCGGTCTTACATTTAGGTCTCTAATCCATTTTGAGTTTATTTTTGTGTATGGTGTTAGGGAGTGTTCTAATTTCATTCTTTTACATGCAGCTGTCCAGTTTTCCCAGCACCACTTACTGAAGAGACTGTCCTTTCTCCACTGTATATCCTTGCCTCCTTTGTCATAGATTAGTTGACCATAGGCGCATGGGTTTATCTCTGGGCTTTCTGTCCCGTTCCATTGAGATATATTTCTGTTTCTGTGCCAGTACCATATTGTCTTGATTACTGTAACCTTGTAGTATAGTCTGAAATCAGGGAGTCTGATTCCTCCAGCTCCGTTTTTTTCCCTCAAGACTGCTTTGGCTACTCGGGGTCTTTTGTGTCTCCACACAAATTTTAAGATTTTTTTGTTCTAGTTCTGTAGAAAATGCCATTGGTAATTTGATAGGGATTGCATTGAATCTGTAGATTGCTTTGGGTAGT
>NC_041215.1:40604062-40674864 GCF_002837175.3 Physeter macrocephalus | reverse complement strand
TTGTCTTGTTCCTGATCTTAGAGGAAATGCTTTCAGTTTTTCACCATTGAGAATGATGTTTGCTGTGGGTTTGTTGTATATGGCCTTTATTATGTTGAGGTAGGTTCCCTCTGTGCCCACTTTCTAGAGAGTTTTTATCATAAATGGGTGTTGAATGTTGCCAAAGGCTTTTTCTGCATCTATTGAGATGATCATATGGTTTTTCTTCTTCAGTTTGTTAATATGGTGTATCACATTGATTGATTTGCATTTACTGACGAATCCTTGCATCCCTGGGATAACCCCACTTGATCATGGTGTATGATCCTTTTAGTGTGTTGTTGGATTCTGTGTGCTAGTATTTTGTTGAGGATTTTCATCAATGATATTGGTCCGTAATTTTCTTTTTTTGTAGTATCTTTGTCTGGTTTTGGTACCAGGGTGATGGTGGCCTCATAGAATGAGTTTGGGAGTGTGCCTTCCTCTGCAATTTTTTGGAAGACTTTGAGAAGGGTGGGTGTTAGCTCTTCTCTGAATGTTTGATAAAATTCACCTGTGAAGCCATCTGGTCCTGGACTTTTGTTTCTTGGAATATTTTTAATCACAGTTTCAATTTCATTACTTGTGATTGATCTGTTCATATTTTCTATTTCTTCTTGGTTCAGTCTTGGAAGGTTATCCTTTTTAAGATTTTGTCCACTTCTTCCAGGTTGTCCATTTTATTGGCGTAGAGTTGCTTGTAGTAGTCTCTTAGGATGCTTTGTGTTTCTGCGGTGTCTGTTTTAACTTCTCCTTTTTCATTTCTAATTTTATTGATTTGAGTCCTCACCCTCTTTTTCTTGATGTGTTTGGCTAATGGTTTGTCAATTTTGTTTATCTTCTCAAAGAGCCAACTTTTAGTTTTATTGATCTTTGCTATTGTTTTCTTTGTTTCTTTTTCATTTATTTCTGATCTGATCTTTATGATTTCTTTCCTTCTGCTAACTTTGGGTTTTGTTTGTTCTTCTTTCTCTAGTTCCTTTAGGTGTAAGGTTGGATTGTTTAGTTGAGATTTTTCTCATTTCTTGAGGTAAGCTTGTATTGCTATCAACTTCCCTCTTAGAACTGCTTTTGCTGCACCCCATAGCTTTTGGATCATCGTGTTTTCATTGTCATTTGTCTTTAGGTATTTTTTGATTTCCTCTTTGATTTCTTCAGTGATCTCTTGGTTATTTAGTAACGTATTGTTTAGCCTCCAAGTGTGTTTTTAACTTTTTTTCCCCTGTAATTCATTTCTAATCTCATAGCGTTGTGGTCAGAAAAGATGCTTGATATGATTTCAATTTTCTTAAATTTACTGAGGCTTGATTTGTGACCCAAGATGTGATCTGTCCTCAAGAATGTTCCATGTGCACTTGAGAAGAAAGTGTAATCTGCTCTTTTTGGATAGAATGTCTTATCAATTAAATCTATCTGGACTATTGTGTCATTTAAAGTTTGTGTTTCCTTATTAAATTTTTGTTTGGATTATCTGTCCATTGGTGTAAGTGAGGTGTTAAAGTCCCCCACTATTATTGTGTTAGTGTCGATTTCCTCTTTTATAGCTGTTAGCAGTTGCCTTATGTATTGAGGTGCTCCTATGTTGGGTGCATATATATTTATAATTGTTATATCTTCTTCTTGGATTGATCCCTTGATCATTATGTAGTGTCCTTCCTTGTCTCTTGTAACATTCTTTATCGATATGTATGTTCCTATTACCATTTTCTTAATTGTTTGGAGTTTGTTTTTGTAGGTCCTTTTCTTCTCGTGTTTCCCACTTAGAGGAGTTCCTTTAGCTTTGTTGTAGAGCTGGTTTGGTGGTGCTGAATTCTCTTAGCTTTTGCTTGTCTGTAAAGCTTTAGATTTCTCCCCGTCTAAGCTGAATGAGATCCTTGACGGTTAGAGTAATCTTGGTTGTAGGTTCTTCCCTTTCATCACTTTAAATATGTCATGCCACTCCATTCTAGCTTGTAGAGTTTCTGCTGAGAAATCAGCTGTTAACCTTATGGGAGTTCCCTTGTATGTTATTTGTCGTTTTTCCCTTGCTTCTTTCAATAATTTTTCTTTGTCTTTAATTTTTGCCAATTTGCTTACTATGTGTCTCAGCGTGTTTCTCCTTGGCTTTATCCCGTATGGGACTCTCTGCGCTTCCTGGACTTGGGTGGCTATTTCCTTTCCCATTTTAGGGAAGTTTTTGACTATAATCTTTTCACATATTTTCTCGGGTCCTTTCTCTCTCTGTTCTCCTTCTGGGACCCCTATAATGCGAATGTTGTTGCGTTTAATGTTGTCCCAGAGGTCTCTTAGGCTGTCTTCATTTCTTTTCATTGCTTTTTCTTTATTCTGTTCTGCAGCAGTGAATTCCACCATTCTGTCTTCCAGGTCACTTGCCTGTTCTTTGTCTCACTTATTCTGCTATTGATTCCTACTAGTGTAGTTTTCATTTCAGTTATTGTATTGTTCATCTCTGTTTGTTTGTTCTTTAATTCTTCTAGGTCTTTGTTAAACATTTCTTGCATCTTCTTGATCTTTGCTTCCATTGTTTTTCCGAGGTCCTGGATCATCTTCACTATCATTATTGTTTATTCTTTTTCTGGAAGGCTGCCTGTCTCCACTTCATTTAGTTGTTTTTCTGGGGTTTTATCTTATTCCTTCATCTGGTACATAGCCCTCTGCCTTTTCATCTTGTCTGTCTTTCTGTGAATGTGGTTTTTGTTCCACAGGCTGCAGGACTGTAGTTCTTCTTGCTTCTGGTGGATGAGGCTATCTAAGAGGCTTGTGCAAGTTTCCTGATGGGAGGGACTGGTGGTGGGTAGAGCTGGCTGTTGCTCTGGTGGGCAGAGCTCAGTAAAACTTGAATCCGCTTGTCTGCTGATCGGTGAGGCTGGGTTCCCTCCCTGTTCGTTGTTTGGCCTGAGGCGACCCAACACTGGAGCCTACCCGGGCTCTTTGGTGGGGCTAATGGTGGACTCTGGGAGGGCTCACACCAAGGAGTACTTCCCAGAACTTCTGCTGCCAGTGTCCTTGTCCTCACGGTGAGCCACAGCCACCCCCGCCTCTGCAGAGACCCTCCAACACCAGCAGGTAGGTCTGGTTCAGTCTCCTCTGGGGTCACTGCTCCTTCCCCTGGGTCCTGATGCGCACACTACTTTGTGTGCGCCCTCCAAGAGCGGAGTCTCTGTTTCCCCCAGTCCTGTGAAAGTCCTGCAGTCAAATCCCGCTAGCCTTCAAAGTCTGATTCTCTGGGAATTCCTCCTCCTGTTGCCGGACCCCCAGGTTGGGAAGCCTGACGTGGGGCTCAGAACCTTCACTCCAGTGGGTGGACTTCTGTGGTATAAGTGTTCTCCAGTTTGTGAGTCACTCACCCACCAGTTATGGGATTTGATTTTACTGTGATTGCACCCCTCATACCATCTCACTGCAGCTTCTCCTTTTTCTTTGGTTGTTGGGTATCTTTTTTGGTGAGTTCCAGTGTCTGGTGAGTTCCAATGTCTTCCTGTCAATGATTGTTCAGCAGTTAGTTGTGATTCCGGTGCTCTCGCAAGAGGGAGTGAGGGTGCTGGTTCTTAAAAGCTACGTCTACCTTGAAGTTGCCCTGTCAGACCTAGCTGGTCAGATCAGCTCCTGCTGCTAGGGCCTGACGTTATGCTCTCTAGCGTCTGTTGATTTTTAGCCCCTTCCCCTGAAATTGGGTTTTCCGACTTACGTACGCATCCGGTGTTGCCTCCTCAGTGAGCTCAGCCCTCTTCCTCGTTGTGTTCATCACTTCCGTGAGTTGTGTTTGACCTGTAAATAAAACGGGCAACCCCGTGAGCTCTCTGGATGGTACCGGCTGTTTTGTCTTGGAGCAGCTCGGCTCTCAGCTCTAATTTCTCCCTGCCTGCCCACATGACTGCTGAAAACCTTAGAAAGGGGTTTTTATGGTAGATTAATAAATATCTTCATAGAGATACCCTTAAAAGTATATTTTATTATATGTGAATTGTTTACAGATTTGATAAAGTAGGAAATTAGATTTGTTACTTTAAACTTCAAAGTTAAGGAAGATTTCATTAAACAGTGGCACTTGCAAATAAACATGGTATTTAAAGCTTGTCTCCTATTAGACATCGTAATAAAATAATAATTCTAGGCTGGGAGGAATTGGAAGATTGGAATTGACATATATACACTACTGATTCTATGTATAAAATAGAGAACTAATGAGAACCTACTGTATAGCACAGGGATGTCTACTCAGTGCTCTGCGGTGACCTACATGGGAAGGAGATCCATAAAAGAGGGGATATATGTATACGTATAGCTGATTCATTTTACAGTAGAAACTAACAAAACGTTGTAAAGCAACTATACTCCAATAAAAATTAATTTAAAAAATAAAATTCTACCATTACTTTAAAAAATAAATAAAATAATAATTCTGTAAGACAACTTCCAAAATATTTATTTTTTCTCTTTTTTTCTATCTAGATCACAAGAGACCCCTGGAGATGGGCAGCCTCCAGCTTTACCACCCAAACAATCAAAGAAAAACAGTTGGAACCAAATTCATTTTTCACATTCTCAACAAGATCTGGAAAACCATATTAATGAAACATTTGATGTTCCATCTTCCTCTGAAAAAGCTACTGTAAGTAGTTTCTTCAAATATTCTCACATTTCTTTGAAAATGTTTAATTGTAAATGAAATATTTTTTGTAACATAGCCTGTTTTATCTGTAAATTATGTTATAGTGCTTTCTCTTTTTCATCATGTGTTTGCTCATGAATTGTGCCACCATATAGCCCAATTGTGGAATTTCCTTTTATCATATTTATAAAACGTTCATTGCTCTAGAAGTTAATTTTTGACAAATTTGTTGATTTCTGTCTTACAAAACACACATTTCCAGAACAAATGCTAATAATCCATTAAATACCATTAATTTTATTACATAATTGACTGGGTGCCGAGACTTTATCATTTATCATTTTCCTGAACCTTTTGAAATTGAGTACAGGTCTCCAGAATATATAATTACTCTGTTCTTCAAAATATATTCGTGAGTTGCTTTAGCACTTTGTACTAAACAAAATGGTAAATTCTTAGAATCCCCTGATTTATGAATTTTCATTGCTTTTTCAAGTAGATGAACCAAAGGTGAGATTGTTAATAAATTTTAAGGATACACTGTGTTCATGAAGATGTATAATGACAGACAGAAATATGAGTGTATTTCAGGAAACTTAAAGGGACATCCAGGAATAAAATAAGATGCAGGGAGAGGAAGTCCCACAGCAGGTGCTGGCAGTGCCAGAAGTCTCTGCTGGCCATTGCACTCTTCCCCTCTTGTTTTTCACCCATAGCCCTCCCACGTTTTCTAAAATTGAAAAACAAGAGGCAGCCACTCTATTCTCCCACACTTATGGCCCCACAGACGCATCAAAAAGATATCAAAATCCTTACCCAAAATGAATGACAACTTTAGTGCCACCTGCGTGGTGATTCTTAGGCATCGCTCATTCATCGGTTCATAGTTACTGAGGTCTTTTTGTGTGCCAGGTACTTCAGGAGGTAGTGGGAGTATGAAGACAAATCAGATGTGGTCCCTGCTATTAAATAATTTATAGTCTAGTTTGCTTTTTCCTTCATGCAGAAATGACTTATTGAGTACCTATTGTTATAGGCTCTGGGTATATAACAGAGTAAAATTAAAAATTAAAAACTCTGCCTGCAAGAAACTTGTATTCTGAGGATAAGGGTGAGACAAACAGTAAACAAAATATGTAATTTAAGTATATAGCATATTAGATAGTATAACTGCTAAAGAGACAGAGCAGAAAAGGGCTAGGGAATTTCCAGAGCAGAGTGTTCCAGTTCTAGATAGTGTGAGCCAGGGATGAGATTGGTGATAAGCCACATGGATACCGGGCGTGAGAGCAGGTAAGCCGAGGGAATAGCAGGTGCCAAGGCAGGGTGTGGCTGATGTGGTCAGGGGACACCAAGGGGGTCAGCGAGGACAGGGCAGAATGAACAAACGAGAAGGACAGGGGACAGCAGAGGGCCGGATCCTAAGAGCCTGGTCTTGTGAACGTTTCGTTTTTCAACCCTGAGTGAGATTGGAAGCAAACGGACATACCTAAGGAGAGAAGGAACGTGATGTCACTTAAGTTTTAACGGTTTCACTGTGGCTCATATGTTGGCAGTGGACCGAAAGCACGGTGGCAGCGGAGAAGCTGGCTGTGAGGTGTTGCAGGGCCCCAAGAAGCAGCGGTGGTGGGAGCAAGGTGGTGCCAGTGGAAGGGCTGAGACACAGCTGTGTTCTGGGTGGTTTTAGAGTAGAGCTGACCTGCTCTGCTGAGGAGTTGGCTGTGGAAGACCAGAGAGAGAGGAGTAACAGCAAGGGTAACAGCAAGGTTTTGGGCCTGAACAAACAGGAGGATGAAGTTCCCATTTGCTGACATGGAGAGGCTACAGGTAGAACAGGGGTGGGTGGAATGTCAGGAGCTCAGCTGGGATGCGTTGATATGTCTAGTGGGAGTCCGTTTGGACTCTGGAGTTGAAGGGAGAGGTCGAAGCTGAAGGTATAATGTTGAGAGTTGATGGCATGTAGACAGTATTTGAAACCATGAGACAGGAAGTGTAGTGTGTACAGATACCAGAATAAGAGGTTCTAGAAATGGAGCCTTAGTCCTCCAAACTGTAAACATGAGGGAGTTGAAAGAAACCAGCAAAGGAAACTGAAAAATGCAGACCAAAAGGTAGGAAAAAAACTAGTCAACTGGCTGATGAGAAGGCAGCCACAGAGAGAGTAACCAGCTGTGTCAGATGCTACTGGTGAGTCGAGGAAGGTGGGGACTGAGAACTGAACAAGCTCTATAATTAGAAGTGACTATGGGCATTCATAAGTATATAAAAATAACTAATTCAGCTGTGGAGTTAAGGGAAGACTTCCTAGAAATGGTCATCTCCGACCTGTGTCTCAAAGGCCAAATAAGAATTAGCCAGCTACTTACCCCCAACGAGCAGGCATAGAACATGTTAAGTGAAAGAAGCCTGCAACAAATGACATATACTGTATAATTTCATATATATGAAATGTCCAGAATAGTCAAGTATATAGGGAGGAAGTAGATGAAGGGTTGACTAGGACTTGGGGATGGGGGTGACCGCTCATGGACACAGGGTTTCTTTGGGGGATGAAGAAAAGGTTGTAAAATCAAAGAGTAGCATTTTAACAGGTCATTGACATGCCTGTCAACTTTTTCCTCTGTGATTTCATCTGCTGCTTCAAACCAGAGAATTGCAATCTCTGAATTCATCTTAGTTTCAACCAAATCAAATGCTGCCTCCAAAAAAAAAAAAAAAATAGTCGTGATGTTCTTACAGCTCTGTGACTATGGTAGAAATTACTGAGTTATACGCTTTGAATGGGTGAAGTATAGTGTGTGAGTTGTATCTTAGTGAGGCTGTTTTTAAAAAGCAGAGGGGACGTAAGATGAATTCATGTAAATACTTATGAGTGTTTGCTCTGTGCAGAGCTTTGAGCCACGTTCTAGAGACCCTGAAATTAACTACTCAGGTAATTAATAAAGCCCCTGTTGCTCTTGGCACTTACAGTCTAGCATGCAGGTAAGGCATGAGAGAAATGTAAATTATGATTCTTTATATACTTTAGATAATATCAACATACAGGAAGCATGCTTCATGTATATCTGAAGGATAGGCTATAAATGAAGAGCGTGACAAGTTATTTATTTTTGTCTTTTAAAGCCTAATGGTGGTATTCCACATGATAATCTTGTCCTAATCAGAATGAAACCTGATGAAAATGGAAGGTTTGGATTCAATGTAAAGGTAACTTAGAATTTATATTGTACTCAGTTTTTAAATTAAGGTGTTTCTGTGTTGGCAATACTGACTGATACTCGATTTGCACTGTTTTGAAGGGAGGATGTGACCAGAAGATGCCTGTGATCGTGTCCCGAGTTGCGCCAGGAACACCTGTGAGTCAGCAGCCTTCCCAGTGAATCCTAGCTTCGAGAATACATGCGTATTTTTATTAGTATAAATAAAGGAGTAAAATGAATCATTTAATTTGTCAAGTAGCACATGATGTTGGCTGAATCTCTTTAATTGCTGGGAAGTTAATTTTTATTTATTCCCTATCTATAACAGTTTTTAAAATCCTTGTTTTTACAAAGAAGCTAGATTCTATGAAAATAACCCCTTTAAACAGCAAAATGTAGACAGAGGTATAGTTTTTGTTTGTTTGCTTTTTTTGTTGGCTTCTGTTTTCATTTAGAATTGTTTAACCTACGTTCTGTTTGTCTACTTTCTGTTTAAAATATGTATTTTAAGTTCTTTATTATGAACAGTCTAAGCAAAAGTAGAGAAAAGACTGCATGTACCCATGAGGATGAACCCCCTGTGCCCCCTCCTTCAGGTTCAGCACCCATGAACTTCCTGCTCGTAAGGACAATTCTTGCTAACTTGTGGGTGTGTCGTCTTGATTGATCCTGTGTATCACACATATTGCTTTCAGACCCCCATTTCTGTTGTTGTCTCCCCTGTTTAACTGCATTTCTCTTACCTAAAAGGTCTCTAAGGGCTTGGAGCCAGCACCCATTGTCATTCAACCATCTCTGTGTCCTGGGAGAGGCAGGAACCTGCAGCCTGAGGGAAGAGGCTAGTTATGGGGTCTGGTGCTTTGCAGCAACCTCACAGTTGATTTGAAGATTGCAGTCAAGATTGATCAAGGATATCATGTTACATGGTTTTAGTTCTGGTTTTTAAGGACTTTGTTGGTTGCAAATAACAGGGAACTCCTGGAATACCCCTGGCTTAACCGTAAATACAGAATTTATCGTACAGCTGTAGAGGTGTGTCACAAAACCCAAGGACAGGAATGCACTCAGACTTCTAAAAAGAACTTGAAAAATCATTAGGACTCTATTTTTCATCTGTTTCTTTTTCTTTTTTTTTTTTTTTTTTTGTGGTATGCGGGCCTCCCTCTGCTGCGGCCTCTCCCGTTGCGGAGCACAGGCTCCGGATGCGCAGGCTCAGCGGCCATGGCTTACGGGCCCAGCCGCTCCGCGGCATGTGGGATCCTCCCAGACCGGCGCGCGAACCCGGTTCCCCTGCATCGGCAGGCGGACGCGCAACCACTGCGCCACCAGGGAAGCCCTCATCTGTTTCTTTTTATGTGACTGTTCCATTCTTGTCTCTCAGTGCAAACCAGTTTGTACACTGAATTAGCTTCATTTCTCAAGCTACTCCAAATAAAATACATTCTAAATGAAAAGTGTACTTAGTAGCAGCTTCAAGCCAAGTCCTGTAACATTAGCACCGCAGACACACTCTACCTGCAGAAATGATTGTGACTCCAAAATCTGTACTAAATAGAAACTGTGTAGCTACCACCATTCAGCCCCTCAGTCCATGTGGGGTGAGGTGACCACTAGCAACTTCAGGGTTTGTATGTTACCAGCTCAGCAGCCCAGACTCATTAGGCCCCTCAATCCAACTTACAGACTTCTGGGAAGCAAACCCTTCATAGATCCAGCTTGGACCAGATGTCCTCTTTTAAACAAATCCCTTGTGATCAGAGGTGACAAGACAGGGATGTGATGTATAAAATGACTACTGAACCTACTACACATGTGAAAGATGGGGGAAATAGTCCAAAATTATTTGTTCAGTATGTATTGGGAAGTGTATGTGTGTTTGGCAGTGCAGATTAGGAGATGAACGATTGCTAAGTTCTCATCTAGCAAGTTGAAAGTTAGATAACGTCTGAAGTAAAAACTAAAAAATAAAATTGGAACGTTATTTAGAGATACTGAGGTAAATACAAAAGATGTAGCTAAAATGTTGAAAGAAGATGCCTCAAAAGAGGGGGAGAAGATAGGGGAGAACATAAGAAATGGTTTCTAATCATAATAATCTTATGGACCTAGTCAGCTCTCTAAACTGTGTGGTGGTGTATAGCTTTCCCAAAAACGAAAATTTTAAGTAAAACTTATTTTTAATTAAATATGTCTTTTACCTGACGATTCCACTTTTAGGAATTACCTCTAATGAAACAGTTGGAACAAAGGGTACACAAGGACGTTCGCTGTAATATTGTTTGTGAAACTTAAAAATTGGAGGGAAAATCAAAATGTACATCATTGGAATTGATTAAATAAGTTATGCATTGCTTTGCAGCTCTTAAAATGATAGATGATGTAGCATATATAAGTATGGAAATATTTTCATAAGATATAGTATTATGAAAAGTGCATATTTGACAATGGAATACTACTCAGCCCTAAAAAAGAATGAAATGATGCCGTTTGCAGCAACATGGATGGACCTAGAGATTATCATACTAAGTGAAGTAAGTCAGACAGAGAAAGTCAGATACCATATGATACCACTTATTTGTGGAACCTAAAAAAATGCAAATGAATTCATTTACAAAACAGAAACATACTCCCAGACATAGAAAACAAACTTATGGGAATTCCCTGGCAGTCCAGTGGTTAGGACTCCACACTTCCACTGCCGAGGGCACAGGTTCGATCCCTGGACAGGGAACTAAGATCCCGCAAGCCGCGCGGTGCAGCCATAAAAAAGAAAGAAAGAAAGAAAACAAACTTATGGCTACCAAAGGGGAAAGGGGCAGGGAGGGATAAGTTAGGAGTATGGGATTAACAGATATACACTATGATAAAGAACAAAGACCTACTGTATAGCACAGGGAACTATATTCAATATCTTATAATGATCTGTAATGGAAAAAATCTGAAAATATATGTATATATTTGTAACTGAATCACTTTATTGTATACCTGAAACTAAATCAACTATATTCAATTTAAAAATGCATATTATACTTTCATATGTTTGTTTTATCCATTTAAAAAATATGAGTTATGTAAATATATTTTAAAAATCTAGAAACATGATAAAAAATGTTAGCAGTCTTTCATCTGGGTAGTGGAATTACTGGTATTTATTACTTGGTTCCATGTTCTTTTTTTTTTTTTTTTTTTTTTTTTGCTTCATTGGGTCTTTGTTGCCGTGCCCTGGCTTTCTCTAGTTGCGGCGAGCAGGGGCTACTCTTCGTTCCGGTGCACGGGCTTCTCTTGTTGCGGAGCACAGGCTCTAGGTGCGTGGGCTTCAGTAGTTGCAGCACGTGGGCTCAGTAGTTGCAGCACACGGGCTCAGTAGTTGTGGCACACGGGCTGTTGCTCCACAGCATGTGGGATCGTCCCTGACCAGGGCTCAAACCTGTGTCCGCTGCATTGGCAGGCGGATTCTTAACCACTGTGCCACCAGGGAAGTCCGTGTCCTTTTTTTAAATTGTCTGAAATCATGACAATGAGCATGTATTGCTCTTATAATTAGAAAAAAACAATAAACCTTTTTTGACTTGGATGCCAATTGTAATAGTCATAAAAGAAATATTGAGTTTTCTGAACAGTGAATGTGGGTAGTTTTCAGTTAAGTCAAGGGTGTTCTTGAACATTCTATAGAGAGGTTCATTTCCAAACAAAATCTTATGACTATAAATTTTTATGCTATACAGATTACTATATCGGTAATTTCTCCTTTCTGCTACATAGAACTATGTTTCATAAATAGTGACTGAACTTAGAACAAATTAAATAAATAGAAATGTGTCATTTTTATATTATTTTATTAATTAAAGACTGTTACAGTTTTCCAGTTAGAAACCTCATTTTAGGTGATTGAGGGGAGAGGACAGTGTTTCAAATATTTTAGTGTCATTTTTTATATTGGAAACCTTCTAAAATGGATAATTTCCAAAATCATGTTTTTCTTCCTACCTGATCATATTTGAGCCAATAGCTCTTGCCCCAGCAAAATTCATTTCATCTAGACTTGCCAGATCCAAATGAAATGCAAATAAAAAATTATCCCTGATAAAAGGCAGATTAAGTATGAGAGCGTTACTTCAGTTATAATGGGTAACCACTGTACTATAACATTCAAAGATTTTTTTTTTTTAACCACTACAAGAAGTAGAGAAAGAAGCAACTAGAGAGAATGGTCCAAACCGTAAATTTGAATTTTCCAGATTTTAATGCTTTGCACTGAAATATCTCATTTTTAAAATTTCACGACGATGAATAATTAGGACAGATACATGTTCCTTTCTCAGAGTTTCAGGTGTCTAAGATCACACATGTCATAAGCGGCAAAGGAAGAACTTGGCTCCTAGACCAGTGCTCTTTCCACTAATGACAGTACCTTATTGGACTTTGTTGACTTTGTTTTACAGTGAGTTTAGTTGTGCTTCCATCTTTCAAGCCTTTGCCATGGCCCTTTCTGAAAGGTCGAGCCCTATCATTTCCTTCGCGGTCTGAGCCATCATCCTGCAAACTTGAATCCCATGTGTTCTCATTCCTCTGTCCCTGGAGCAGGCTGTCCATATTTCTGTTGATCTCTTTTACCTTATTTACTTGTTTGTTTTCTCAATAAAATACAGGCAGCCCTCACATGCACAGCTGTGCAGGGCTGTAAAGATAACCGTGCAGTCTGAAACCGTACAAAGTGCTCTTGATAGTCAGTGGGAAAATTATGTTTGTTTCCATGGCCTTTAAATTTTTCATCAAAACTTTAAAATTTCTGATGCTTTCTCTTGTAAATATATAGGGAGATGAAAAAATAGTAAAACTAATGCTGATTCAGTATCCTGTAATTCCAAACGTTAGAAACATTGAGAATTAAAGTGTTTTATTTCTTTGTGAAAACTTATCACAGGTAATTTGTGAACAGTGCTTGTCTCCTTGTCATATAGGTTAAGTTACAGAGTGAACATTTTTTCTTACCTTGGCAAGTGGTCATAATTCTTTCTAAGTCTGAATCCACTTCCACTTGTCCTTTGCACTTTCAGTGATGTGAAATATCTCCCAGGAGTGCCTGTATTGAGAAGTTTTTCGCCAGCATCACTTCCTCAGACATCTTCATCCTTCTTGTTGCAGCCACTTTCATCATTTATGTTGATAAATTCACCTTCTCTAAATTCCTTTCCCTGCATATCTGGGGTCTCTCAAACAGTAGAAGTGTCAATATTTCCATAGTCAACTATTTCTTCTATAACTCAGTTTATGTTCAATTTGAATTTCACTTCCAGCACTGTCCCTTTTTGTTTCTTTGCTACACTTTTAACTTTTTGGCTAGCTCGCTCTTTAGATTATCCATTTTTACATGGGTTTATCACTGGGAGACAGAGACAAGTAACCCGCTTTGCTGTCTCTACATGAACTGAATAACCGATGCCCAACGCCAGGTCACCAGTAGCCTTTGAAAGAAGGGATGTGATTGCCCACTGATCAGGTGCATATTTATGATTTACATAGTGATTTTTGGACTGACATGGGCTAGCGGCGAATTTTGTACTTTATGCAGTTATTTATAATTAATTTATCACAGTAACTGAAATTTGAGCCATGTTAGGAGACTGGTGTTATTTAACTCAGCTGTGGTGACTGAAATTTGTATGTATGTGGACAGTGCAAAGTGAGGGCTGCCTTGATCTGTGCACCTTGAGAATGTTAGTCTTCTCTGTATGTCTAGGTATATAATAGGGCGTTAGGGGAAAAGGTATTAATGAAGAAGGAAAAAAGGAGTGTCTTTGTGGGAAAGTGAGATTCCTACTTCTGTTTTCTTAGTGGATGAGTGAAGAAAACGTCTACGTGTGGTTTTAGTTCTACTGCAGCGTCTATAAACGTAAGTTCCTGTGCCTTAGTTGCAGAAAGCTGGGTGCAAATCGGAGACCTTCTTCTCATCCCATTACAGGCCGACCTGTGTGTCCCTCGACTGAACGAAGGGGACCAAGTGGTGCTGATCAACGGCCGGGACGTTGCGGGACACACCCACGACCAGGTGGTCCTGCTCATCAGAGCGAGCTGCGAGGGATGCTCTGGGGGGCTCGCTCTTGTAGTTCGACCCAACGGTGAGCGCTCTGCGTCGCACTGGGTGTTTTTATAATTCCTTCATGTTTATGACCAGACACAGCGGCCGAGCGGGCTTCTTAAAACACAGGTCACGTCCCCTCCGTCTCTTGCTCAAGGCACAGCGGCTTCCGTTCACACGTGGAGTAAAACGCGAATTCTTGGCCACCTTGCCCAGCCCCAGCCTCGCTCCCTCTCCTGCCACCTGTGCTGGCCTTCCCGATGGTCTTCTGATGTTCGTGGAACGCATACCCTCACTTCGCTCAGGGCTCTGCTCAGACGGCAGCCTCGGCAAGTTCTGTCCTGGCCGCCGTGGCTGGGGTTGCCTCCCTTGCGCCCAGGTGCTCGAGGAGTCCTAGGTCCTTCCTCAGGTATACTTGCTGTTCCACATGTAGAAAGCCCTGCAACAAGCTAGAGTTTGGTTTCTACGACAGTCTCACGAATATGCTGCCACATGGAGCGCTCAGGGGCTCCTGAAGCCATCCATTGCCCTTTTGGACAGGGTTCCTAATTCTCTCACTTTGTGCACTGCAGAATAAATGTGGTGCGGAGTCAGCTCGGCCTCAGCAGTGTCCCGAGCAGGGTTTCAGCAGAAACTGTGCCTTCCCTCCAGGCTCAGTCCCAGGCCCTCAGCCTGTGCTCGTAATGGCGCTGCTGTGGGTCCCACAACCCTCACCAGTCCCCTCTGGAAGCATTCGTAAATGCCATACCTCCTCCTGGCAGGAGACACACTCTTCTAGTTTCGTTCCCAACAGTTACTGTTAATCGCAGTTTAGCCACAAGAGTGACTATTGGTTAGGGCCACATCACCAGTTACATACCATAGGAAAGTGAAATGTGGTTAGAACTCTACCGGTTCTCCCCACGTACCCATTTTGCCTCTTGGGTACAAACAGACATTTTCATTTTACCTTCCCTGCAGGCAGACCTTGGAGATATTGCAGGTTCGGTTCCAGCCTACCATGATAAAGAAAATACTGCAATAAAGAAAATACCGCAGTAAAGCGAGTCACATGACTTTTTTGGTTTCCCAGTTCATGTAAAAGTTATGTTTACACTATACTGTAGTCTGTTAAGTGTGCAATAAATCACATTGTCTAAAAAAAAAACAATATACATACCTTAATTTAAAAATACTTTATTACTAAAAATTGCTAACCATCATCTGAGCCTTCAGGGAGTCATAATCTTTTTTGCAATAGTAAATCAAAGATCATTGATCATAGAGCACTATAACAAATACAGTTTGAAATATCATGGGAATTACAAAAATACGACACAGAGACACGAAGTAAGCAAATGCTGTTGGACAAATAGCACCAGTAGACTTGCTCAACACAGGGTTGCCATAACCTTCAATCTGTTTAAAAAAAAAAAAAAATGCCATAGTTATCTGAGAAACGCAATAAAACGAGTTTTGCCTGTACTTTGTGTTTTTCTGCGTTCATGGTTTAGAATTGGCTTTCTAGGATAATTCAGAGGACTTCAACAGAACATTGTATTTTGACTTTTAAAGGAACTCATTTATTTATGTCTGTTATTTAGGTGATTCATTTTTAGGCATTTTCTGTCACATAAAGCAACTTAAATTTCATACTAAGAATCATCTCTCAATTTGTTTTTTTCTGTTTTCTCTTGATAACAGATCCTAAAGAACTTAATACTAGCTAATAGTTTTTAAATGCTTTCCATAGACCTGAGCTCTTTTATATATTCTCATTTAACCTTTACAGCCATCTAATGAGATAGATAAATTATCCCCATTTTATAGTTGAAGACGTTTAGGCACCAAGACATTAGGCACCAAGACACCAAGTTATCTGCTCCCAAATTCATGACTAGTACAGAGGCAGAATATGAACAAAAATCTATATAATGGAAAAGGCATGGCCTTTTTGCAATTCCAAATCACCCCATTTATACTTTAAATTAGGAGAGGAACCCACCTACGGCCTACATTTTTTGGCAAGGATCTTTCTAATATTGCTTTATTATCAAAATCTAGACCAGGATTCATTTTCAGTGTGCGTCTGTCATGTCTATTTTTTAAAAAATACTGTATAATCACAATTTTAAGTTATGTTTGCCAAAATGTAGCTTGTTTTTCCTGGTGTTTTTCCCCTTTAAATCTTATTTCTTCTTAGACAAATTGCATTTCCATCTTTTTGTCTTTACATTCTTCATTTCAGAAATCTGTTCTTCTCAAAAGTGCATATGTATTTGAGCAGGAACAAAACTTCTTAAACAAGGCCAGAAGCTTGACTCCATCCCTAAGGGGCTCTTCTCTGCTTCAGCTTTGCCTTTCCCCATGGGGGTCAGGATTTTGTGGGACCAAGGTCACGGCATCTGTGACCTCCCCTTCCTTTTAGACCACCTTTTTCAACCCTTAGTTCTTTGACCAAATAACTCTGAGCCCATTCCTGGGCCTCTGGCCATTTTTCCCAGATCCATTCTCCCAAGGCTTGATCACATGATATAGGCCAACAGGGTAGCGGAGGGGAATCAATTTCCAAAGGGGTATATAATGGGCTTCCGTGTGGACTGCAAGGTTCAGGGTGTGCTTATAGGCCCCCACGTTGATGAGTGGAGCTGAGGGTGGCCTAAGGGCCACAGTCTAGGGGTGGCTCCCCTCACTGCCACAACCATGCATTCTGGCCTAGAATTCTCCTTTGAAATCTGGCCTCTTAAGTTGTTTGGTAGATACATCAAGGAACGAGAATACAAAGTATTTTGTTTAGCATTCTGTTCCGCTTATGTGTAGCTTTTCACGTCTAGACCTATTGTGTGTATAGGCCTCTATTGCTGCTCTTGTCCCAGGTCCACAAATTAAAGATCCGGTCAGAGCTGCTTCTTGGCCTTCCTCTTTTTCCTACTGTCTCTTTAAGTTACAGACATTTTCAGCAATATGGCCACAAACCCTTCTTTTTCCCAGAGGTACTTATTCTACTCCACAGCCACTCTCAACCCATACACAGTGGTCCCAGACTCAGATCTGATGAGTTAGGAATAAGTGAATATTTTTCCTGACACAAAATTAAATAATATCTGGTACATTCCTTTTGCCAACTCATTAAGGTTTCCATGAGGCTTTTTTGGTTTTGGTTTTGGTTTTGTAGCTGTGTATGATGTAGTGGAAGAAAAGCTGGAGAATGAGCCGGACTTCCAGTACATTCCTGAGAAAGCCCCACTAGATAGCATCCATCAGGATGACCATTCCCTGCGGGAGTCGATGGTCCAGCTGGCTGCGGGGCTTATCACTGGAACAGTGCTGACACAGTTTGATGTAAGTAACGTTCTGTGGGAAAGGTGTTTGCCTGTATTTTCATGGCTTCTTAACTGCCTAATCTACTGTCAGTTAAAATTTATAAACTAAAATATTATTCTGAGAAATACTTGATATAAAAAGAATTCTAAAATGCAGAGTTTTAAAAAATTGCTTCCAAAATACTAGCTATGGTTTCATTAATAGATATCTGTTTAAAACAGAGGGATAAGGAGGTTTTATAGGTATGTCATCAAGCTACATTTTCTCTGTAATTAAATAGCTGTTTTTATGAAAGGTTGCAGATAGACTATTATAGATGTAAAAATACTGTGTTAAAGGAAAATAATTTTTGTACCTTTTGTCATATTTAATCCTTTCCTAATTTCTGTCAGTGTAGTTAGCCATCATTAATGTTTGTTGCTCTGAAGTGTATGTTGTAGATAGGTGACTATAAAATATTTAGGGCACGTCAGGTTTTTTTTAAATATCTCTAAACTAAATGAAAGCTAAGTGTTTCCTACAGATTTGCTGTTTAAAACTTCAGGTACTTTTGCTGTAAGGAAAATTGTTTTTTACTTGTTTTACTATTTTTCAAAATATATATAGTTCATGTCAGAGATTTTGCAAAATTCAGCTTTGCAAATCTGGTTCAATACCTTACTAAACCTAAGGTACATCATTGTATAGATGTGGTATTCCAAGGAAAAAAACCTGTTTCTTGATAGCATAGAAGGAAGTCTGGAAAACAAAATAGAAACTCTTGATGGCTTTCTGGACTCGTTCTTTTTTTTTTTTTTTTTTTTTTTTTTTTTTAGCAACTATATCGGAAAAAACCTGGAATGACAATGTCTTGTGCCAAATTACCTCAGAACATTTCCAAAAATAGATACAGAGATATTTCGCCTTGTGAGTATCTACCCTCTCTGTATGTTATGTTTAATCTTTTTAACATAACTTTATTAAAATGTTCTTTCTTTTAAATTTTTTCAGATGATGCTACACGGGTCATTTTAAAGGGTAATGAAGACTATATCAATGCAAATTATATAAATGTAAGTTTTTTAAAATTATGCCTTTGTCGTTTGGAATAAGAGGGACCACTATAAACTTTGAGATTTATTCCAGAATCCATGAATAATGACAATCAACTCTTTTAGTATGTACCTCCAATAAGGACTTTTTTTTTAAGCAAAACTATTATACTGTTACAACACTTAGAAAAATAACAGAAACAAACACTTAAATGAATAATATGCTCAACTTAATTTACATAAAGAAAAGTACAAGTCAAAACTGCAAGGAATTACTACCATTTTTCACCTATTAGATTGAAATATCAAAACGTTTGATAATACCCTATACACGTCTACAGCCTTTATCTGAAACCTTGGGGTCAAATAGGCTTTGGGATTCAGAATTTGGAGGAGTTTTGGAAGGTTATTCGGTGCATACACTGTAATAAGTAATGTCCCCAGCAGGCTATGGGACATTACCCTATAATCAATAAGTTGATATTCAACAGCAAACAAACTATGGATATTCCCACGAAATAGGACTGATAGACTATAAACAGGTTCAGGTCGGATACTGTTACCAAATGAGTCCAGGTTAGGTTAGGTATACCAAAAAAAAAAGAGACGAACTTATGCTTCAGAACATTGGGAGTTTCAGAATGTGGAGAAAGGATTGTGGATTATTAAGGAGTTTACTGAGGAACAAGCATTCCTCATACATTCTTGGTGGAAGTATAAATAGGGACAACCTCTTTGGAGAGCCATTTGGAGCTGTCTGTTAAAATTTTAAATGCAGGGCTTCCCTGGTGGCACAGTGGTTAAGAATCCGCCTGCCAAGGCAGCGGACACGGGTTCGAGCCCTGGTTTGGGAAGATCCCACATACTGTGGAACAGCTAAGCCCGCGTGCCACAACTACTGAAGCCCACGCACCTAGAGCCCGTGCTCTGCAACAAGAGAAGCCACCGCAATGAGAAGCCCGCGCACCGCAATGAAGAGTAGCTCCCGCTTGCCGTGCTAAAGAAAGCCCGCGCGCAGCAACAAAGACCCAACGCAGCCAAAAATAAAATTAATTAATTAAAAAATGTTTTGTTTTTTTTTTTTTTGTGGTATGTGGGCCTTCCTCTGTTGTGGCCTCTCCCGTTGCGGAGCACAGGCTCCGGACGCGCAGGCTCAGCGGCCATGGTTCACGGGCCCAGCCGCTCCGCGGCATGTGGGATCCTCCCAGACCGGGGCGCGAACCCGGTTCCCCTGCATCGGCAGGCGGACGCGCAACCACTGCGCCACCAGGGAATCCCTAAAAAAATGTTTTTAAACGCACATGCACTTTGATCCAGCGTTCTCATTTTTTCCTGTTGCCTATACAAATATATTTCTTCCTGTGTGCAAAAATGTTAGGTCTACAAATTATTCAGTGTAGCCTTGGTTATGATAGCAGATAAATTGGCCGCAACTTAAAATGTTATATAAATTTACGGTACGTTTATACAGTAGAGCCATTACACAGTATGAAATTTTATGTACTAATCTGACATGATTTTAAAGGTAAAGTAGAAAAAAGAGAAACAAGATGCAGAACAACATTATATGCTACCATTTATATTTGACAGAATAAAAGGAAGGTAGTTTTGTGTGTACATTTGTGTGTCATGTGTAGAATATCTTCAAAAGGATATGATAGGAGCTAGGAAAAAGGATTGCCCTCTTGAGTGTAAACTGGAGGCTGGGATGGGAAGGAGAATTCTTTCCTCACCCTTTGGTATTCTTCCAGTTGCCATGTACACGTCACCTTTTCTTTTTTTTAATTCAGTCTTAAAAATATAATAAGATGATGGTTCATCTTCCCCAGGTACTTACAGTCTTACTTTCTGAAAATAATGAACTTAAAATATTTTTCCAATCTTTTCATGTTATATATATTATATATATAATTGTGCATATTATATAATATTTATACATCACATTATACATATATACACATATATAATATGAAAAATCTAAACTGAAGCCAATGGCAGAATTTTTGCTCCTCACAAAATTTACTAATAAGCTGGTTAGAGACAGTTTTTTTTCTTTTCCATTATAATTTATTACAAGATATCGAATATAGTTCCCTGTGCTATACAGTAGGTCCTTGGTTTTTTATGTATTTTATATATAGTAGTGTGTATATGTTGATCCCAAACTCCTCATTTATCCCCTGCCTTTTCCCTTTGGTAACCATAAGTTTGTTTTCTATGTACGGGCAAACATTTTTTTATTTCTATATCAATTCTCTGCCTCTGAAACAGGATTCTCTGTAAAGCTGCGCTTAAAAAAACCATAAGAGCGCTTTGGAAAATATTTAAATTCCTGTTTCCACTGATTGAAAGATAAATATGTATAACTACTGCACATTGCCAAGAAATTTCTGCTATAAATAAAATAAATTGTAGATAAAGATTTGTTTTACTCACTTTGCAATTTATTGAGATTAGTTGTATTCAGTAGATGATTTACATGTGTTTGATCCTGGTAAAAAGTAATAATGCGAACGATTCTGTTTTTGTGTCCTTTTAGATGGAAATTCCTTCCTCTAGAATAATAAATCAGTACATCGCTTGCCAAGGGCCGTTGCCACACACCTGTACAGACTTCTGGCAGATGGCATGGGAACAAGGCTGCTCCACGGTTGTGATGCTGACCACACAGGCCGAGCATGGCAGAGTAAGTCACGCTGCCCGAAGCTTTTCTAGGCTGCATCGCGTGCACAGTCAAGAGAGCCACGTCGTGTGGTCTCCTCTGTCACCTTTAAACGTCCTTTCTTATGGGGTCGTGATTAAAATCATCATGAATAAGCGCTTAACTGTGACTGACACATAATAAGTGTATTATAATGTGATATAAGTGTTAGCCATTATTATTTAAATGGACTAATATATACGTGGTAAGGGATTTGTATCTAGAATATATAAAGAATTCATACAACTTAACCATAAAATAACAAATACCCCATTTAAAAATGGCCAAAGGATCTGAATAGATGATTCTGCAAAGAAGATATTCAAATGGCCAATAAGGTCACGAAAAGATGCTCAGCATCATTAGTCATCAGGGAAAGGCGAATCAGAGCCACCATGCAATACTACGTCATATCTAGTAGGGTGGCCAAAGTAAAGATGACAGAATATAACCCGTGTTGGTGATGATGTGGCGACAGTGGAACCTCCTGTACCGCTGGTGGGTTTGTGAAATGGTGCAGCTGCCTTGGAATACAGCCTGTCAGCTCTTCAAGAGGCTAAACGTAGAGCGACTGTAACTCAGCAGTGTCACTCCTAGGAATACCCGAGAGAATTAAATCCACGTCCACACAAAAACTGGTGCACAAATGTTCACAGCTGCATTATTTTTAATAGCCCCAAAGTGGGAGAAAACCCAGATGTACCAGATAAAATGTGATATATGCATACAGTTGAATATTATTTGGCAATAAAAAGGTATGAAAAAATGATACATGCTGCAACATGGATGAACCTAGAAAACATTGTGCGAAGTGAACAAAGCAGTCACCAAAGACCGTGTATCTTATGATTCTATTATATGTGATGTCCAAAGTAGGCCATAGGGGACAGAAAGTAGATTAGTGGTCACCCAGGCCTGGCATAGAGGGAGGAGAGGGGCCCGAGGGACGCACAGGGATTATTAAGGGCTGTGGGTCTTCCTTTGGGGGTGATGAAAATGTTCTAAAAGTGATGTGGTAATGGTTACACAGCTCTGTGAGTATACTAAAAACAATTGAATAGTGTAATGGTACGTGAATTGTATGTCATGAAACCTTTTTTTTTTAATCTTAATTATGAATATCAATGGATTGCATTTGGCATTTTAGTTGAAGATTCTTTCTCATTGTTAACTTAAATCTAAATTAGTGTAATGGTAAAACAATGGGTGGAAGCTTTTTGTAAACAGGATATTTGCAGTCTCAAAATAGATCCAAACAGACTATTATTACAAAGAGAAAAAGTGACAAAGAAAAAAATGATACTAGTTGGTAAATCTAGGTGAAGGGTATATGAGAGTTCATTAAATTATTCTTGTCACTTTTCTGTAAGTTTGAAAGTTCTTAAAAATTAAAACATTTTAAAAATTGGAGAATCGGAATTATGTATATTTCTAAAATCTATTGATACCAGGTTAAGTGTCACCAGTATTGGCCGGAACCCACAGGAAGTTCATCCTATGGGTGCTACCAAGTCACCTGCCACTCAGAAGAAGGAAACACTGCATATGTCTTCAGGAAGATGACACTGTTTAACCAGGAGGTACGAAGGCAGGGGGTCTGTTGGTTAGAGCTGTTTTGTTTAAGGTAGAGGCTGTGACAGATGAAAATGTTTTTAGTCTGAGTCCTAGTTACTAAGAAATATTAAAAAATTGCTGAACTATTTGCTTCATTGGGATACTTTGGAATCTTATGAAATGTATTCTCCTACTATAATATTTCCAATTTCTGTAGGTAAATAAGAATGCTCAGTGAAAAAATAGCCTAGTAAATAATACTTATTACTATTAATATTGTACTCTTCCTATTCATAAAAATTATACCAGGGGTGTTGGCTATAGATTTTTTCCTCCACGTATTATTGGTAAGGTATTGGAGTCCATCTGTAGAAATGGAAAGAACAATTGAAAGCTATCAAATTATTACCCCCCCCCCTTTTTTTTTTTTTTTTTTTGCGGTATGCGGGCCTCTCATTGTTGTGGCCTCTCCCGTTGCGGAGCACAGGCTCTGGACGTGCAGGTCCAGCAACCACGGCTCACAGGCCCAGTCGCTCCACGGCATGTGGGATCCTCCCAGACCGGGGCACAAATCTGTATCCCCTGCATCGGCAGGCGGACTCCCAACCACTGCGCCACCAGGGAAGCCCTATTCCCCTTTTTTAAGAGTGGAAGAGAGCAGTTTCACAGTCTTCTCAGTATTAAGGAGGAAAAGGTCATAGGCAGGACCTTCTGACCTCAGGCAGATTATAGCTTTCAAATTGTTAGTTTTTCTTAGTGCTCCACGTGGCTTCCAGATCAAAGCCAGAGTGGAAACCGATGAGGAAACGACGGCTCAGTAACCCAGCTGGGAGATGTGTGGAGGGCAGCACGTGCCTGTCCTGTTGGGCTGCCAGAGCCTGGACCAGCCACCTTGGGCAGAGGGGCGGTGGGGGCTTTGGGGGCTGAAGGCAGAAAGAAGTGATGCTAGAGAAGAGCACAGCATCCACGGCCAAGCCTTTGGAGACGAGACCACGTCTCCCCTGGTCCCACACACAGGCTGCCGCCACTGCACCCCTCCGCGAGGGTGATTACAGGAGTCCAGTGAGACAGGGCCTTACTGACCAGAAAGGGAAGGAGCGCCATGTTGTGCTCAAGGAACCTGGCACTGGATAAATCTAAAGTTACAAGAAAATAAAGTTTTCAAAATCTTACGGGCTAGAGATAGAATGAATTTTGGGTTTGAGCGTGGACACTGTATAGCTCGCGGTTGTATGACAAGGCAAGCCAATAAGCTGGTTCTTCACTTTCCTAAATAGACATGACAGATGAGCTTGCAGAGGGTTGCATCAGGTGATACATGTATCCCATCGTTCTCCACCGGCAGATTATCCCTGGCAGTTGTATATATTTTAGTGGCTTTTCTTTGCAACGCTGAGTACCTCAGAACTATGCTAAGACACAAATTAGTTTCTAACGTTGGAGCCAATTATAATTGGGAAAATTAACTTGCTACCATCAATACATACATACATGGGTAGATAGATGAATAGACAGATAAATGCTACCCCAAAACTTAATAAAATATGATTTTACCTTACCCATTCTTGTAGATTATTGGTACCGTTAAGTTCTTTTGTTAACAGTAATAGTCAAAGGTAATCTGTGCTAGATACCTTAAATTCATCTGAAAAATTAGTTATCACATTAAACTGAGGTCTCTTTGGGAATTCTTCTCTCTTAATTACCTTACTTTCACGTTCTTTTCTGGAAGCTCCATCTAATGTAAATGATAGTAACCAGATTTCATAGTGTTGAATGACTATAGCTATCGAGTATTGAGCGTATGATTCCAAACAGCTGTGATTGGGTGCTTTGCAGGTCCTCTCACTGAATCCTTTTAACATGAGACTATCCCTCTGAGGTGTAGATGTCACTTCATTTTTCAGTTGGAGAAAGTAAGGCTCTGAATTAGCATCTTAACTGGCAAAGTTGACATTTGAGCCAAGATGTATAAATTCAGTACCTTACTTTCTTCATTATACCAACTTTTGGCTCCCCCAAAAGAATTAAGTCCTGATTGATTTTGTGTTTTTATGCTCTCCAGTTTTTGTTTTTTTGTTTTTTTTTTTTTTTTGTGGTACGCGGGCCTCTCACTGTTGCGGCCTCTCCCGTTGCGGAGCACAGGCTCCGGACGCGCAGGCTCAGCGGCCATGGCTCACGGGCCCAGCCGCTCCGCGGTATGTGGGATCTTCCCGGACCGGGGCACGAACCCGTGTACCCTGCATCGACAGGCGGATTCTCAACCACTGCGCCACCAGGGAAGCCCGCTCTCCAGTTTTTAACCTACATTTATTTTGAGATTTTATTTTTCCTGATTTCCATAATTTCACTTGCATTTATCAATAAGTATTAGCCCAACTTTGTTCATTAAAAAAATTTTTTTTTTTTTACCTTACCTTTTTTGCTCACCTAACAATTCTTTAGTTTTCTTTTAAACATTTCTCTGGGATCTTAATCTGTTTTTGCCTGTTTACTTGATTATTGTCCTAAAAATACAAATATAGAAATTGAGTTGTAAGAAGAGTAATAATCCAAGTGACTGATACTTAAATGGGTACAGCTGTTTCTGTAAAATGGTTTCTTTCCTTTTCCTTGAACTTTTGGGTTTTATTGAGTTTATACATTACTTTTTTGGCAGGGGGGAATGAGAGTGGTTTCTTTTGCTTTTCTTTTGTTTTTTTAAAAATATATTTATTTTTGGCTGCATTGGGTCTTCGTTGCTGTGCGCGGGCTTTCTCTAGGTGCAACAAGGAGGGGGCTACTCTTCGTTGCGGTGCACGGGCTTCTCATTGCGGTGGCTTCTCTTGTTGAGGAGCACGGGCTCTAGGTGTGCGGGCTTCAGTAGTTGTGGCTCGCGGGCTCTAGAGTGCAGACTCAGTAGTTGTGGCACACAGGCTTAGTTGCTCCGTGGCATGTGGGATCTTCCCGGACCAGGGCTCGAGCCCATGTCCCCTGCATTGGCAGGTGGATTCTTAACCACTGCGCCACCAGGGAAGTCCATTGCTTTTCTCCTAAAATTAAAGTGACATGAATATTTGTTTATATTTTAAGAATTATTTCTAAGTCAGGTGCATAATTTTTCATTATACGTAGAAAAATGAGAGTCGTCAACTCACTCAGATCCAGTATATAGCCTGGCCCGACCATGGGGTCCCTGACGATTCAAGCGACTTTCTGGATTTTGTTTGCCATGTACGAAATAAGAGGGCCGGCAAGGAAGAACCTATTGTTGTTCATTGCAGGTATTTTATTTTCTGTCCATTATGATTTGAGTAACTGACTAGATGTGTCATTTTTAAAAGGGAATACATATTATATTTTGTCCTTCAGTTATGGTTGTCACGCTGATAGAACTCGAAGCTAGGTTCTGAAGGTAGAAGGCAAAGGGTATGTTTTAACAGATGATTGACAGAAATTTTATCATAAGTAAGAATAATACTCACCGCGCTGATTCTTAGCAGTTTGTCTTCTTCATAGTTATGTCTTAAAGTTAATGGTTTCATAGATTTGGTGAAATACAGCATTGCAGGAGCTGGGTTGCATCCTGAGGTTTGGATTTCCTGCTCCTGGCCCCTCTTAGGACGTTTGGTGAGCATCTCACCTCCTTGGAGTGGCGCTGCCCAACCCTCTCAGGAGGGACCACTTCCAAGAGCCCCGGTGAGTGGTGGCTCACACCCTCCTTCCTTTCACACTGAGCCCTTCTGCCCTCAAGGGACCGGATACAGTGCTACAGCCTTGCAGAGATTAGGAGCCAGAAGTTATTTTCTCCTCATCCAAGTGGTTTATTCAGAGGATGTATTAAGGAATCTCTTTATCCTTAAACTTTCCAGCACTTTTTAAGAGCAAACTTTCAAATCATCAAAACAGATTGTAGACCAAATATTGGAGAGGCCAAATGGCAGGAATGGTGGACACGTTTGGCTATTTCATATCCTTAGTTCCCAAGAGCTACTTTATCCACATTCACAGTGTACTTCACAAAGTTGTTCTTAACTATCTCAATGGTGAAGTTTAATGAAAATTAAATTTGGTTTTAAAAATTGATTTTTGAGTGTGTAAAATAGTTGTCTTTTGTACATTTGTTAATGATTTATTATTGTAATTCTCTTATTTTGCATTTTAAAGCTGTTTCTCCAATAAGCTTCTATACCTTGTTCAGATTTTAAAAACTGAAATGTAACTTTTAAAATTGTATATTTGCAACTAACAGTTGGGGAGGGGTGGTTACAAACCATTTAATCTGTATTAAGTGACTTTTTTTTTTTGGTTTTCAAAACAGTTTCCAGTTGGCTTGCTACTTTTGTTAATATAAAATATTAAAATCAAATTGTTCTTCTACTGTAATATGATTCAGTACAAAAGGCACAAGGAGTGTAACAGAATTGTATCAGACCTTGCCCCATATTTGTCTTTTTTAGTGCTGGGATTGGAAGAACCGGGGTTCTTATTACCATGGAAACAGCCATGTGTCTCATTGAATGCAATCAGCCAGTTTATCCACTAGATATTGTGAGAACAATGAGAGATCAACGAGCCATGATGATCCAAACTCCTGTAAGTACTACATACCTCATGTATGTGTGTATTCTCAATGTGATGGTTTTTGTTATCAGTATATATTTCAAACCATACTTTTCTCATTTTAATTCTCTGCCAGGAGCTAATAACCCTAGCACAAGGACCAGCAAATACTGCCAATGAGCCAAACTCGCCACTTGTGTTTATAAATAAAGTTTTATTGGAGACAGCCACAGTCATTTATTTACATGTTGTCTATGGCTGCTTTCACATTACAGTAGCAGAGTTGAGAAGTTGCAGCAGGCACCATGTGATTGCAAAAACGAAAATATTTGCTGTCTGGTCTTTTACAGAAAACGTTTGCCAACACCACCCTATCATGCTGGTTCTGGACTGCCTAAACAGGTGCAGAGGAGGAACATGCCCTGGGTTACATAGTCAAATGGAGTGCTGAGAACGATAGTGTCCCTAGACTGGAGAATCTTGATAGACCTGTTTTCAGTGAAACAGCTGTGGGGAAATTGCCTTTCTTTTTTACATAAGAGCTTAAATTGCAACAACAAAAATCATCAACATTAAGCTACTAACTTACTATATTCTATACTGACTCTGAATTACGTTCCAAGAATCAAAGAGGAATCATGGAATTTTAGAGTTAACGCTAAGATTATTTTTTATATTAAGCCATTGTGAAATGTTAGCACTGTTGGTGGCATTAAGGTTACTGAAGTGAACTGACCTATGTGATAAGTGCCTGTCATTTTTTTAGCTTTTAATTATGGAAAATTTCAAACATACACAAAAGCAGACAATATAATGTAATGAACACTGTGTTGCATACTCAGCCCCAACACTGGCAGTGGTGTTTCCTTCATACTGCCACCTGTTCTCCCCATATTTGAAGCAAACCCTACACATCGTATTGTTTTGTCCATACATATTTTAGTGTGTCTCTCTAAAAGATATGGAGTGTTTTTTTCTTCTAAACAGAACCACAACACCATTATCACACCAAAGTATAATTAACACTAATTCCCTAATATTAGCAATAGCCAGTATTCAGATTTCCAGTTATCTCATATAAATCATGTCTTTTTAAACTTTAGAACAGCTTTATATAATTAACATGCCATAAAATTCACCCTTTTTAACAAGTGTTTTAACAAATGTTTTTTTTTAATATCACAGAGTTTGGCAACCATCATTGCTATCTAATTTTAGCACATTTTCATTACCCTAAAGAAGACACCCTGTACCCAATTTTCTCTGTTATTTTCCCCAAGCTTCCCCCAACCTAGCCGTAGGCAACCATTAATCTACTCTGTCTCTGTAGGTTTGCCTATTCTGACCTTTCATGTGAATGGAATCATATAATTTGATCTTTCATAAATAATTGGCTTCTTTTAATTAGCATAATATTAAAAGGTATATACATTCTGTAGCATATATCAGTACTTCATTCCTTATTCATTGAATAGATACACATTCATCTGTTGATGGAAATTAAGATTGTCTCCACTTTTTGACTATTATGAATAATGATGCCATAAGCATTTGTGTATATGTTTTTGTTTATAAATGTTTTCATTTCTCTTGGGTATATACCCAGGAGTGGAATTGCTGGGTCATATGGTAACTCTGTTTAACCTTTTGAGGAACCGTCAGACTGTATTCCTAAGCAGCTGTGCCATTTTGCAGTCCCCTGGCAGTGTGTGAGGGTTCCATTTTCTCCACATCATTGTCATCACTTGTCATTATCTTTCTTTTATTTTAGCCTTCCTAATGAATATAAAGTGGTATCTTGTGGTTTTGATTTGCATTTCTGTAATAACTAATGATATCAAGCATCTTTTCATGTGGCCATTTATTTGTATACCTTCTTTCGAGAACTGTCCAAATCTTTTGCCTGTTTTTCAATTTGTTTTTTTTGTTTTATTGTTGAATTGTAAGAGTTCTTTATATTTTCTAAAAACAAGTCTCTTATAGTTCTGTGGTTTGCAAATGTTTTCGTTTATGCTATTCTTTCACATTCTTGATTAAGTCATTTGAAGCACAAAAGTTTTTAATTTTGATTACATCCAGTTTTGTTTGTTTTGTTTTTAATCACATACACTTTTGGTGTCATAGCTAAGAAATCATGGAGTAACTTAAGGTCACAAAGATTTATTCCTGTTTTTTCTTCCAAGAGTTTTATAGTTTAGCTGTCACATTTAAATGTCAGATCCGTTTTGAGTTCATATCTGCATGTGGTGTGAGGTAGGGGTCTACCTTCATTCTTCTGCATGTGTATCTCCAGTTGTCTCAGCCCCGTTTGTTGAAAAGACTGTTCTTTCCCCATGAATTGTCTCTGGGTCCCTTGACCGCAAATGTAAAGGTTTATTTCTGGACTTTCAGTTGTATTCCATTGATTTACATGTCTCTTCTTGTGTTAATACCACACTGTCTTGATTACTATAAATTGGTAATAAAATCTGAAGTCAGGAAATCTGTATCTTGCAACCCTGTTCTTCTTTTTCAAGACTGTTTTGGCTACTCTGGGTCCCTTGCATTTCCATATGAATTTTAGAATCAGTTTGTCCTCTCTGCAAAAAAAGCAAGACAGGGATTGCTTTAAATCTATAGATCATTTTGGGGAGTGTTGCCATCTTAATGATATTCTGTCTTCAAAAGCATGAACACAAAATGTCTTTCCATTTATTTATGTCTTCATTAATTTCCTTCAACAGTGTTTTGTATTGCACAGTCTTATTCTTTTGTTAAATGTATTCTTAAGCTTTTTTTAGTCTTTTTGGTCCCGTTGTAAATGGACTTGTTTTCCTTTTTTTTTTTTTTTTTTTTTTTGTGGTATGCGGGCCTCTCCCTGTTGTGGCCTCTACCGTTGTGGAGCACGGGCTCCAGACGCGCAGGCCCAGCGGCCATGGCTCATGGGCCTAGCTGCTCCACGGCATGTGGGATCTTCCCGGACCAGGGCACAAACCCACGTCCCCTGCATCGGCAGGCAGACTCTCAACCACTGCGCCACCAGGGAAGCCCCGGACTTGTTTTCTTGATTACATTTTAGGACTATTCATTGCTTGGATATAGAAATAAAACTGATTTTGCATATTGATCATGTATCCTGCAACCTTGCTAAAGTCATTTATTAACTCTAATAATTTTCTGTATGCATGAAAGTAGATTCCTTAGGATTCTCTATATACAGATCATGGCCTTTGCAAATAGAGATAGTTTACTTCTTCCTTTGCAGTATAGATGCCTTGGTTTTCATCTTATCTCCAGTACAGTGTTAAATAGAAGTGGTGAAACCAGACATCCTTGTCTTGTTCCTGGTCTTAAGGGATAGTTTTCTGTTTTTCACCACTAAGTACTATAAGGTTAGCATGGATGTTTCATTAATGCCTTTTATCAAGTTCAGAAAGTTCCCTCCCTTACTAGTTTGTTGAGTGTTCTCATGATGAAAGGGTGTTCAGTTTTGTCAAGTGCTTTTTCTGTATCTACTGAGATGATCATGTAGTTTGTGTCTTTTATTCTATTAACATAATGTATTAGATTGATTTTTTTTTTTTTTTTTTTTTTTGCGGTACGCGGCCGTCTCACTGTTGTGGCCTCTCCTGTTGCGGAGCACAGGCTCCAGACGCGCAGGCTCAGTGGCCAGGGCTCACGGGCCTTGCCACTCCACGGCACGTGGGATCTTCCCGGACTGGGGCACGAACCCGTGTCCCCTGCATCGGCAGGCGGACTCTCAACCACTGCACCACCAGGGAAGCCCAGATTGATTGATTTTGGGGTGTTAAACTAACCTTGCATTCCTGAGATAAATCTTACTTAGACATGGTGTTTAATTCTTTTTATATGTTGCTTGACTTGATTTGCTAGTATTTTCTTGAGGTTTCTATATCTATATCCACACATAATAGATTTTGTACTTTTAATTGTAGTAAAATACAAAACGTAAAATTTACCATCTCGACCATTTTTAAGGGTACAGTTCAGTAGTATTAGTATATTCACACGGTTGTATAACCAATCTGTAGAACTTTTTCATCTTGCAAAACTAAAACTCTATAGCCATTAAATCCATTTTTCTCTCCCCCAGCCCGTGGCACCCACCATTCTGTTTTCTGTTGCTGTGAATTTGACTGCTCCAGATACATCATACAAGTGGAATCACACAGTTTTTGTCTTTTGTGACTGGCTTATTTCACTGAGCATAATGTCCTCAAGAGTCACCCATGTTGTAGCATGTCAGAATTTCCTTTCTTTTTAAGGCTGAAAAAAATACTTCCTTGTGTGCATATACCACATTTTGCTTATCCTTTCATCTGTTGATGGACATTTGGTTTATTCCCACCTTTAGGTTATTGTTGAATAATGTTGCTGTGAACATGGATGTATAAATATTTCTTTTAGACAGTGCTTTCAATCTTTTCAGATATATATCCGCAAGTCAGATTGCTGGATCATATCATACGTCATGAGTTTTTGTGTCTGTTCTCACAGTTTGTGTGACGTCAGGATTCGAATATGGCCCACACACTTTGATTGGTCTGTGTGTCTCCTAACCCTCTTTTAATCTATGTCTTCTTCCTATGTCTCTCTTCTTTCTTCTTGAGATTTATTCGGTGAACAGGACAGGCTGTTTGTGCTACCTGTTCTCCCACAGTCTGGATTTTGCTGATTGTGTTCCCAAGATGGTGTTCTCTGTCTTTTCCAGAACTGGTAAATGGATCTGTAGGTTGCAGCAGCTTCCTTCAGGGGGTACGTGATGTCTGTGTCTTCCTTTTTGTGATGTTAGCAGCCTTGGGTGATCAATGTCTGCAACATTAATTCTTTGGGCTTGCAAAATGACGATATTCTATCATTCCTTTTTTATTTATTAGTTGGAATACTTCTTTAAAGAGACACTTCTCATCTGCTGTTTGGTTAACCAGTGGTACAGTCTGTATAGGAAAGACAAGATTAACACTTGATGCTTTCCCTTTATTTATAAGTTTTCAATATAATAAGTTGGTTCATTGGCCTCTCCAGGGTTGGTTCGTTCCCATTTCCTTGGGGCCAGTTCTTGGAATTGTGGCAGCTTCGGCCATGGCTACAGCCTGGTCATCATGTAGTTCACTTCTTCCACCTGGCGGGGGTTTCAGTATCTATAAGACAGCTCACAGGATACGGCTCAGAATATTATCTACAGCCCTTGAGGAGGAACTAAAGGTCCTTGACTCTGCTTAATGACTATATTATTATTCAGTCCCCTTTGACTGTTTGTCATTGTTTCTGCATTTTCTCATTTCTCTGATTAAACTTACTCTTGGGCTAAAATTTTTCCACAGACAAAAGGCAGGCTGAGGACATGGGGGGCATAGACCATAGGGCCCTGCTCTGTTTCAGGGCTTCCAGTACAGACTCAGACCACAGTGTTTTCACTTACCATTTTCTGCTTATATCTTTGTCCCTTTTCTTCTTTAACAAGAGTGCTGGTTCTCTACAATACCAGAAATGAAAGACTTAGCATATCACAAGTCCTCATTTGTTTTATTCCACATTACCCAACAGCCGTCTCAGAATAACAGTATCATTACCAAAAAGAATTTTCAATTCTTTCCACAGTTCTTTTTGCTTTGGGATATATATTCTACAGAGATACACAGTTAAATTACTGTTTCAAAGTCCTTTGAAATAGCTCCTCTGTATGTGGTTATGCCATCAACTAGATACATACATTGATATGTTTTATATTTTCAATTTACAGACGCTTTTAAAATTAATGTTTTAATTATGGAGTATCTTTACATGGTTCCAAAGTAAAATCTATAAAAGAAGGAAGTATATTCTCTATCTCTCTCCTTCACCCTGTTCACTCCTTTCTTTATAGGAAACCATTTTTTTTTTATTTATCCTTCCCTTGCTTTTTTCTTTACATTTTGAGATAGTACATATTTGTATTCCGCCCCCTTTCTCTTATAAAGATAATATATTGTATGCACTTTTCTCTGCCTTGCTTTTTTTACTTAACAAAATATCCTAGAATCAGTCTGTAGCAGTCTGTAGACTTCTTTTCCTTTCCCCCCCATTTCATAGTACCGCACTTTGAGGATGTACCAGATTACTCACCCAGTCCCTTACTGATGACGATTTGAATTGTTTCTACTTTTTTTGTCATTATAAGTAATTCCGCAGTGAATAGCCTCTTTTTTTTTTTTTTTTTTTTTTTTTGCGGTACGCGGGCCTCTCACTGCCATGGCCTCTCCCGTTGTGGAGCACAGGCTCCGGACGCGCAGGCTCAGCGGCCATGACTCACCGGCCCAGCCGCTCCGCGGCATGTGGGATCTTCCCGGACCGGGGCACGAACCCGTGTCCCCTGCATCGGCAGGCGGACTCTCAACCACTGCGCCACCAGGGAAGCCCGAATAGCCTCATTTCTGAATAAATATTTTAATTTTTCTAGTTTATCTTCTAGATAGATTCCTAGAAGTGGGATTGCTGGGTCAATAGGTAAATTAATGTAATTTTGTTAGATGATGCCAATTGTCCATCCATAGGGATTGTAGTATTTAACATTCCTGCTAGCAATGTGTGAGTGAGTTTTGCCGACAAAATATGCTGTCAAAATTTTTTGCCAGTCTCTTGGTGAAAAATGGTATCTCTGTGCAGTTTTACTTTGTATTTCTTGTATAAGCAAGCCAAGTGAGATGTTTGTCTATCTTTGTTTTCTAGTTTTTCTGATCAATTCTATTTTTTTATATTTTATTTTTCAGAGTCAATACAGATTTGTATGTGAAGCTATTTTGAAAGTTTATGAAGAAGGATTTGTTAAACCTTTAACGACATCATCAAATAAATAAGAAAGCAAAGGTCTGGGATATGTGTTGGAAAACTGCTTTCCATTATATTCACTGTGCCATAATACTGCTTGCAGGAAATGGCATCTAAACAGACAAAAAAAAAAAATGAAGAACTAACAAAAACTGAAAACTTCAGCACTGTTGCACTTTATGTTTCAAAAAAGAGTCACTCTCTCAAAATCTGTAATTCATGTGTTTGAAGACTCTTTCATGCTTTGCTCCGAACAAATAGTGAATAACTGAGTATGTTCAGGGTAATTTACGAAATCTTGTGGTGGTGCCATGCAGTCCCCTTCTGGTAGAATTGCCACAAACAAGGCTCAGAATTCTCATCGTCTCTGTTGTACACCTGTATCTGGAAAGCAAAAAGAAGTCAACATCAGGAGTCTGGTGTTTCCCAGTGATTCATGTTCTTACTATACTGGTTACCAGATGTTACTTTTTAAATGTTAGCAATATCATTCTCAATATTAGCCAATACACTGCCTATGGATGCAGCACATCTTTCCCTACACTTCCCCCCATAGAGACCTGCTGTTTGGAAGAAGAAAGGTGGAATTTGCTTTTCCCAGGAAATGCTGCACATTGTCCATTTACCAGCATCTTATAGAAAGTATAAATAAGAATCTACAAATTTTCTTGAATTTAATAATGTAACTTATATTTATCATAAGGTTGGCTTATTCCAAATCATGTGATTTCACATACTTGATGTAAAGGAATGCATGCATTGTGTCTTAACCCCTTAAGTGCCTTGAGACGTCTTTGTATGTCTAATGAAAAGGCACTCCTCCTTTGACCCCACTAGGAGGTATGTATGTATATTGTACATTTACAGTTTTATGCATTTTGAATCAGTTCACATTTTTAAAAATAGCTTCTCGTATTGAGAGTTATGCAGTCAAAGAAGAGTAATGAAATTCTATTTCTTACTCAATTCCTGTATTTTGCCACAAGAAGCCAAGATAATTTGTGTTCTACTGAGTGAACGCTCTGCTGCTATGGAATTATTCAAAACCTGCACATTCCTTTCCTGAGGGACAGGGGTTACAGTTTAGCAGCTGAAGTTAAAAGATGCTTTATTCTTCAAATTTCTTATTTATTTTATCCCTAACTTTAGAAATAGCATCTACTATACACATTAAACATATGGAAACTCTAAACTAAAGTTAGAGCAGCTAATTGTGACTTGTTTCTATCACTAAGTAAATGATCAGCATTCATTTCATTTCTTACCAAGCTTGGTTCACACTGGTCTGTTGGTTGGGAGACCACAAACGAGGGCTGAAACATCATTGAGTGTTTCTAATTGTAATCCCTCAGTAGCTGAAATGAGGGCTTTCTTGTCATTTTTGTGTACAATGAAGTTGCTCCAGTTTATATATACTTATTAAGTTATAAGCATGTTAATATGGAGAGTTTTGATTGTCCAGCCTGATGGAGGACCTGATTCCCTTTAAGGATGTGTATATTCTCCTCTTCAGGTTTTTTAATTTTTAAGTCCTCAGAGAGATAGAACTTTGAAATTGCCCAATTTTAATATAAGTGGAAATTTTCTCAGCTATTGAAATGTTATATTACACAATTACTTTCTATGGATTATGGTTAAAATAGATTCACTTACTAGTGGTTTCTGAATATTTCTGTATAGTCTTGATAAAATTTACAGTTGAATGGTAGATATTTTGGAATGTCATTTAGTATGAGCGGGAGAATGTACATTTCTAAATCTTCAGTATAATCTAAATGATGTTATTTCATTTATTCAAAATCCATAATAGTAAATTTTAGGAAGTTAAGTCCTAAACATTAATAGCCAAGATACCAAATACATTATTGTATTAAAATATTTTACCTTTTTTTAAAAGAGAAAAGTAAGCATGACCTTTATGTCAAAGAGAAATTCTTGTATCTATTTCTGAATTTCACAGTCAAGACAGTATAAGATAGTAAATTTTTTGAACATTCCGCTCTTTGCCAGCAGATAGATGTGATTCAGGCTGCTGTACAACATCATGGTGAGTTGAAAAGTGAAAGAATAAAATATCAGGGATCTAAGAATTAATAACTGTTTTGGCAGTAGTTTTTCACCTGAATTAAAAAGAAAACCGGGGCTTCCCTGGTGGCGCAGTGGTTGAGAATCCGCCTGCCGATGCAGGGGACACGGGTTCGTGCCCCGGTCCGGGAGGATCCCACATGCCGCGGAGCGGCTGGGCCCGTGAGCCATGGCCGGTGAGCCTGTGCGTCCGGAGCCTGCGCTCCGCAAAGGGAGGGGCCACAACAGTGAGAGGCCCGCGTACCGCAAAAAAAAAAAAAAGAAAAAAGAAAAAAAGAAAACCTATCCTAACTCTATGGACAGAATATGACAACCATAGATAAAAAGATAAAGTTATATAGACATAAACAGATAAATGTCATGGTTGGCATGTTCTTTGATTTAGGGCTCTGTTTACACTTCTGAGTAACTCTAATAATTTGTTGGCAGTGAGCACTTCTGCCTTTTTAAATCATTAATGACAGGCTTGTGGGATCTTAGTTCCCCGATAAGGGATCAAACCCTCGCCCCCTGCAGTGGAAGCGCTGAGTCCTAATCACTGAACGGCCAGGGAAGTCCCTGCCTGAGAATATTTTTAATCTGTTCATCAATCTAAATAGGGTTCTAGGAATAATCCCAGCTTTCATACACCAAGTAGTTCTAGATTCCACTCATATCAATGTAATAGTGTGTAACAAAATGCCAGATTTCTTGTATCTAAACTACCCTCCCCCTCCAGTGGCCAGTCCCCCCCCCCACAACACACACACACACACACACACACACACACACACACACTCTCAAGAAATCAGTGCTGACTGTTATTCTCACAACTGGAAATAGGTATTGGTGAATCAGGGGCTTTTGTAAATGCTAAGAAATGTTTGTAAAAACCTTTCCTCTCTGATTTAGGATGGTTTTACCAGGTTCATTTTAGGTCTTATACTGAACATCTGGTTTGTGTCAGCACTGTGTACATAGGTTGAGGAATATTTTGGAATAGACCGCATTCACAAGAGGAATACCTGGTAGTATTTGTTAAACCAGTGCATACATCCAAAACCGAGGCAGAGTAAATAGCATAAGCAACCCTTTCCTTTGTGTGGCCTGCCCAGCACAAGTGGGGGGCGTTGACCATGTTGGTTAAGAGTAAAGAGAAAATTTACAGATGAAAAACTGACTTCAAGTGTGTAAGCTATGTTAAGACAGTTGCTTGAAGGTCTCAAGTGCTAATATATACACAGAGATGCTTTTGTGCGATGATGCATGTGTTTCACAAAGGCTAATACTAACAAACAGGGGTAAAGGACTGTGGTACCTGTAGAGTTGTTTATAATCTGTTGGCAGGTCTGATCAGGTATTGGAACAAAGGCCTCCCGTCTGCACCACAAGTACTACAACCTGAGCGCTGAAAGAAACTTGAAAGATTTTATCCAGTCTCACCTTCTATTCTTATAGGCAACGTATGTGAATATCATAAATTCTTGTGAAGTTTAGTCTATTTCAGTTCAAGAGTTATACTCAGGCAGTGTTTTTACTTAATAACTTGATGACCTTAGAAGATGTCATTTAATTTAGAGAACAAGTAGGCTTTAAAAAGCAATCCTAATTAGGGCCCCAACTCTGCTTGTTTAGGCTGATATACATGCAGTGTGAAAACATTCTGAAATGCAAATTAGAGGTCTAATTTTTAAAAGCACTTAAAACATAGAACTAAGATTTAGAATGTATGTCCACTTATAATTAAATAATTTATGTTCATAATGTGAACGTACAGTAGAATTAAAGCATTACTTGTTTTATAATCTTATCGGGAAGGGAGAAGGAAACAAGAATTTTTAACAATGTTCTATTTAATATCCGTGTTTTGAATATTTAAAGGTATTCTGATGGTAAGATTGCCAAAGTAGTTTTGAATTCATAAAAATTATTTATGCCACAATAATGTGGGATATGTTTACACCTCTTTTATTTTGTAGTAATTATTTTGTAGTTTAGGTGAATTTGCATTTAAGTTACCTACATTAAGGTAAATATTTGTTGAAACCAACATCTTTTAATAAGAGGAGAGAGATAAATTATGCCACATTTTTCTTGTATGTAAGCTGCCATATCAACAAAGTAACTATATTAACACAGCTTACTTCCCACGTTTGCTTCAGCTAGCCAACCACAATTTCTGCAACCATTTTTTTGTTCTGGTGTTTCCTCTAAGTAAAATACCTATGTTTTTAAAACCCACTGGATTAATTTTTTCAAATATCAGAATTACTGATATGTTGGCAAAGATTTATTGGGGTCTCTGTGATCACAACACAGCTTGTAGCAACTGTTTTATAAAGTTTTTAGAAAATTGTATAGCTCCAAAGGAATTTGTATAATAACAAAACTTATTTGAGGGCTAACTACGAATAGATAATTTCAGCAATTTTGTAGAGAGCCCATGAAATTAATCCCTAAATTGGGTTTAACTTACTTTACAAAATCTGCAACTGTTTTCAACACAATGTTTTATTACACACAGACTTCATTTATTCTCAGCAGCAATTCCTACAATAAGCCTTTCAATGTTATCAAAAACAAGCCCTATTTCAGTGAGAAATTAGACATTTTATTTTTATAATCTGGGTGAAATTGTTGTGGGTAGACACCAAATAGTTATTTGTGTTTCCATATCTAAATTTGCTGCTACTTACTTGTATGTTTTTCTACTGCAGTTTGCTGTTGATTTCTAAAGCTTCCTAGTCACTGTTATGTTTAGGGTAGTAATCCAAGCTACATGGGCAGCCAGAGGTAGATCCACTGGGGTACCATCCATCAACATGGACTAGGTAGGGTGCAGCGCATAAATACGTAAACCAATTTTTTTTTTAAATTTACAGAGTGAAAGGTATTGGCAATATTGCAAGTTAAAGACTACAATTTTAGGAGGAGGTTCTAATGTTTAACTTCCTGAAACCTTTTAAAATTTCCAATACAGGAATGAAAATGTTTGAAAGCCTTGTAAATGCTCGTAGAAGTTTCAATTAAACACTGTAGAATTTTCCTACCTATTGTTGCATAAGTGATATAGAAAATATTTTTCTATGAACAAAAGATTGAAACTGTTAACTTCTTTTGCTTCATTGTTTTAAAAGGAAAAAATGATATTTGTATGTCTTTCATGCTGTAAAGAAATGAATGTATCTTTCAAATGTTATTAGAATTAAGACTTGATTCCAAGGATACTCTGTTTAAAAAAAAGTTAGCAAGGGATTGAAAAGGAAAGGAAGAGTGTTTTCCACTTCATTATACAAAATGCAATTTTAGAAGAAAAGTGTAATTTTCTTTATAAATAAGAGCAATCATTATTGAAGCATATTTCAATATTTCAAATACCTTCTTTTTCACTTTGCTTTGTGTTAACTCTAGAAGAGAAATTTTCCAAAAAATGTGTGCATACTGTTTTTAAGTGTAAAATAATTGAATTCTAGACTTCTGGAGTGTGTAGGAGTACATGTGTTTGGGGGTAAGCGTTCTGCTCCATGCCTTTACCGTGAAGGAAGGTTCTCAGGCTTTGTCACTGTGCCAGCCACAAATGAGGACAGCACTCTGAGCGTGTGACTTCGGCGAAGCCAGAAAACCGTGCCTAAGTGTCACCACAGTAAATACGTGCAGAGGCCCTGACAAATAAATAGTTTGCTCTCTGTTCTCAGTAGCTTGGACAGGTAAGACCACTGAGCCCGACTCTGACGTGTAGCAGTGGTGTCTTATATGGTTGAGGGTTTATGAATTTAGCTGAACAGAAGACAGAAAAAGCCCTACATTTTCAACCAACAGGCACGATTTGTTCAGCAATTTCTTTGAAAGGTAGTGTTTATTCATCATCAGTCACTGAGCTCGGCTCAGTGTGGCCTGTGTTGACTCCTGCTTCCATATCCCCCAACTTAAAAAAATGATTAATCTCCCTTACGGTAGAGTCTTTGTGAAGTAAGGGAATCTTTTCCTTCGTTGACTTTTGTCACAGTTGTTGAAGGATTAATATCAGGCCCCCTCAACCCTGAGAGTTTCCAAAATTTAGCAAATACTACTTCTGACAATCTTAACTAAAATGTCACATTGCTACATGAAGTTACCACCATGAAGCCATCAAGGAGACTCAGCCCTGCTCACGGTCTTAGACTGAAAGAGGTGCTGATTTGTGGTTTCACTAAATCTGCTGTAGTCCCACTTGAACCCGTTTTACCTTTTATTGAAAGAAGCTTTTTCGTTTCTACTCCTGAACTGTAGTGTTCCAGTTTTTTGTCCTCCTGAGCAGGAAAATTTCAACCCAATTCTGGGAGTCTCTGGCACTCATCTTTTCCCACCCTTCAGTTAGTTGACAAGATTATTCATGCTTTCTTGTGTTCTGTAGAGTAGGTCAGATTTCAATGCTGATGAAAGTGATTTCTTGAATTTCAAACAGCACTTTATTTCATGCTTACTACTGACTTAATTTATACATTTAAAGGTAAAATTTATCCCAGGAGTTTTGTAAATATGGAAAAATACAATGGATTAGCATGTAGAACTCATTGGATTGGACCCAAGTTTAAATGCTTTACCATGATCTCTTGATCATTTGATATTTAAAAGGTAACTTGTGTGATTTTAGCTTCGCCACTTTTTTGTAATTTATTTAGTACAATAAAGGCTACCCAGTTGATAGTCTTGCTGGACTCTGAGTTCTCTCAGCTAGCTTCAGCCAAGTTTGGTTCACTATAATCATTCTGCTTTGCATTTTTGTACATTACTTGAACACCTGGAAACCCATCTGTTTGGTTTTGAGTTGTATTAGGCGTTAAGTCAGTGCTTCACCACCAGTAAGTTGAAGGGGGCAAAGTCCTGACACTTCGTAGACATGTTGAGGGGCAGGATTTAAGAGACTAAAAGTTTACATTAAGCTGTTTTCATTTTCTGTCATTAGAATATTTCTGCTTAGGCAAATAAAAGCTGTCCAGCCCGCTGTTCCTGTAGCATCAGGAAGTTGCAGTTACAATCCATATGGTAATCTTTTCAAATGAGAAAAGCTAGTCTTTATTTTCTACAGTGTAGGCTTAATTTTAGGACAGATAGTTTACTATATACTCATCAATGATATTTTTAAGTAGTAGTTTTAAAAATATTTCTATGTAGAGGCTGTTTTAATTTGGGAATTTTTTTTCTTGTAACGGGTGCTATATGTAAATATGAAGGGCAAAAAGTCATTTAGTTAAAAGTCTAGTTTATTTCCTAATTAAATTATGATTTTACATATTTGCTGCCATTTCACGTTTGATTGTACTGAACTAAATGGAATTAGCCCCTTAATTTTTTAAATTCTTTTCTCCTGTTTCACAAAAATAGCTCTTTCCATATGGTTTCCCATAGTTAGGAGACAAAGAAGCTTAGGGTTCACTTAAAATGTTTAAGCTTGAATTTGGTCAACACTGGATAATTTGAAATCATCACTATGCATTTGTCACTGCAGCTTACTGTGTGCTTGAAAGGCCTTGTGGATTTGTCTTAATTTCAGTGAAAAATTAGAATTCCTGCAATGAGTTTCATGTAAAAAAAAAACTGAATACTAACAGCAAACAGGATAAAAATGTTGATTTGCATTAAAACTGTTTTAACCCTAAGAGTAGTTTATGTTATATGAAATGCTATTATTATACATATTTGGTTGGCCATAATTCATTTTGATTGAGAACTAGTTGTTCAGGTTCGAACGTGAAAAAACTCTAGCTGTGACTTTAAATTGTTCAACTGCAAAATAAAGATGTGCTTTAGTAATTTAAGTATAGGAGTTTTGAAGATTATTTTATGGGAGTTTTTGTTGTTGGGCTTTTCAAACAGTGGTTAGTTTTTTTCATTAGTGGGTGATTATAAGAGACTAGGAGAATGCTAAATGCAAAATTTATTTCTAGAATTACTCACACAGTGGCTGTGTTTGGGGGTGGGTGGGTCAGTCAGGAACTAAAAGGGATTTAGAAGATGAAAGAATGTCTGATGAGAAGCTCCTCCTTCACTGTGGCCACTGCTGGATTCCTCTTCTCCCAGCCCCAGCCTCTCTACTCCGGTATTCCTACCCTAAGACCTTATCAGTCAAAGTAAAGGACCTCTCTTCATGTGTCTGAAGCCCACTTGCCTCATACCTTCCCCAAGTGCAGTTAGGTATGCCATTTGTCATCTGTAAGAAAGTTTCTTGGAGAAAATAATATTTAATTTTATATCGAGAAATAAATTAAGGCAAAAGTAAATGCCATGCCTCTTTTCTTATGTACATGATACTAAAACTTCAAACAGTATAAGGAAGACTCAGGAGGAGTTGTGAAAGCCTCTCTCCCATGCCCCGCCCCTAAGAATAGTACCCCTCAAACAAATGGCAACCTTAAATTTCGTGTCTTCTAGGGGAAAATGTTGCACAAGCATTTGCGCGTACATACACATTTTGTTAAGGGCGAAGGGACTGTACAATATATTCTGCAGCTTGCTTTTTCATCTTGGCAGTATTTGCATACCAACACACTCAGATCTACCTCATTCTTTTGACTCACAGCGTTGACCTCCATCAAACGGATGGATATGCCGTAATGTTAATTTCTTGATGGACATTTGTTTCCAGTTTATATACTCTAGAAACAACGCTGCAGTGAGCATCGTCGTGCAAATATTTTCACTAATCACTGCAAGTCTACACATAGGGTCAGTTTCTAGCAGGAGGATTGCTAAGCATTGGGCACCTGCATTTTTAAATGTGAATAGTTGCTCTCAGAGAAGATTATGTCACTTTTATGCTTCCACCAAACATATAAGAATGTCTGTTTCCCCACATTCTGATTAGGACTGATATCAAACTTTATTTGCTCATCTCATGAAAGAAATATCTTATTTTGACACTTTATTTATAAAGAGGTTGGACAGATTTTCATATCTTTATTGATCTCTTGTATTTCTTGTTCTCTAAATTCCATATCGATATCCTTTGCTCACTTTTACATCAGGTTGTTTAATGTTTTATTTATATGAGATGTTGGAAATTAAATTAGTCATTTGACAGTCATACGTGTTGCAAAACCTGTTTCGTATGGTGTTCTTTGTCTTTTGACTATTCTTATTTGGGACTGGGGGGTATGACGATATATTTAATACTTTTATAAAACAAATGTATCAATCTGCACCCTTAAGACTTCTGAATTTGGAGCATACTTGCAAAAGCTCTACTCTAATTCCTATTAACATTCTGTCTGTGACTGACGCTTTCTTACCCACCATCCAAATAACCTACTCAGTATCCTGGCACTCTGCTTTCCGCTCTTGCCCCCCCGCTTGCCACCACTGACCGCTCTTAATTACGCCAGAGTTCTGCTAGTTCCACCAGGTACGTTGTAAGCTTACTAAAACCAGCTGTGTTTATCTGCTAACCTACATATGCACATTTACTTATCTTCATTATATCATTTAATTAATTATATGTTACATAAGCCAATGAAATGTGCATGTGAAAAGAAAAAGGGTAGCGTTTTTCCAAAAGCTTTATACGGGTGTCATGAATACTTTCTCAAAGTCTGAAAATTGGTATGAACAAGACAATTATCAGAGACTAACAGAAAAAAAATCGATACACTTGGGGTCTGTTTTTGCAACAGACTAAGGGATTATAATTGGGCTCAAACACAAACGTATTCTTAGAGCCGGGCACGCAAACGAGCGGCCTTCGAGATTCCCAGAAACGTGTCAGAGCTTTCCAGAGCCCCTCTGCACATCTGACTGCCCAGCTTTTCACGTTGAGCTCTGAGCTAGGTCAAAGAAAGTAACAGTTCTCTGCGAATGGGCTTCCAAGGAGTTCTGAGTGTTCTGCTCCCTCAAGGGGCCCTCTGGCTTGCTGGTTTCAAGGCTGCAGAGCCACTGGGGAGAGCAGGCTGGGACCCAGGTCCATGGAAATGCCGCAAAACTCACTGCTCTTACCAACATTTGGCTATTTTCCTTGAATAAACACCTCTGGATTGTTGCAAGCCTTTGCTTAATATCCAGAGTTTGAAAAAGTTAATTCTGACCATGTTTTTTGGTTGCTTTTCTGGATTTTCCAAGGTCTCTACTCTGACGTTTTCATGGACTGCACTTAACCCCTTGCCTTCAGACTCCTGGTCTTCCAACACATTCACCCAACTGTGTTCTGATTGACTTCTGGCTGTTGCCAGGAACCAGATCCACCCTCTGAGGATAAAGATTTGCTACCACTGCGAAGATCCAGAAGCCTGTGAAGTAGTTTCCACCTAAACTCACAGCTTCACCTCCCACTGCTTTCTCAGGCATTATCAGCACCAGGAATGAGGTACAAAGCCCCTGAACTGCAGTTGCCCACCACTGCATTTGACCCTCACAACTGTGTCTCCATGTTACAGATGAGGAGTTAAAACTCAGTTTATTCTTTGGAAGTTGAGTGGCTAGTGTGTCTAGGAGGCGTCTGACTCTACAGCCAAAGTTAATATTCTTTGAGAGAAATTATTTTTAAAAGAACAGTACCAATTTATATGTTTGAAAAATCATTGTCATAACTTTGACCTCATATTTCTAAATCAATTTTTGGAAAATAGGCATTTAAAATGTGATGATTCTCTCTTTAAAGGAAATTTGAGGTTTGGTTTATTTTTAACAAAACTAAATTCAAATGTTTTTGTGTGTTTGGTTTATGTGAAATTAAATGAAATCCTCTTATGTACTGAAATAGGTGTAGAATCACAGGTTTTAAGATCTGGAAGAGATCTCAGGAAGCATCTGTTCTAATTACCTCATTTTATGACAAACCCACAGCCAGCATTGTTCTCAATGGTGAAAAACTGAAACCATTTCAACTAAGATCAGGAACAAGACAAGGTTGCCCACTCTCACCACTCTTATTCAACATAGTTTTGGAAGTTCTAGCCACAGCAATCAGAGAAGAAAAAGAAATAAAAGGAATCCAAATAGGAAAAGAAGAAGTAAAGCTGTCACTGTTTGCAGATGACATGATACTATACATAGAGAATCCTAAGGAGGCTACCAGGAAACTACTAGAGCTAATCAATGAATTTGGCAAAGTAGCAGGATACAAAATTAATGCACAGAAATCTCTGGCATTCTTATACACTAATGATGAAAAATCTGAGAGTGAAATTAAGAAAACACTCCCATTTACCATTGCAACAAAAAGAATAAAATATCTAGGAATAAACCTACCTAAGGAGACAAAAAACTTGTATGCAGAAAACTATAAGACACTGATGAAAGAAATTAAAGATGATACAAATAGGTGGAGAAATATACCATGTTCTTGGATTGGAAGAATCAACATTGTGAAAATGACTCTACTACCCAAAGCAATCTACAGATTCAATGCAATCCCTATCAAACTACCACTAGCATTTTTTACAGAACTAGAAAAAAAAATTTCACAATTTGTATGGAAACACAAAAGACCCCAAATAGCAAAAGCAATCTACTAATACCCTAATTTATAAAAAGATGTCAGTCAAAAGAACACACACTGTGTAATTGTTCTCAACACTGAGAGGAATAAAAGAAAAGAGAACCAACATTTACAGGCAGCCCCAGAATCTAACACAGCACATGGTAAGAATTCAATGAAAGTTGTGAAACGGATCCTCTGTTTTGTTTCAACTGCTTTGTACACAATGTCTAAAAATAACCCTGTAATGAACTTGTTATTTTTCCCATTGTATGGATGAAAAGACTGATAAGGTAAGAATGTTGTCAGAGGCGGCCAACAGCCGTGGTCTGGATTAAAGTTGCTCTCTGTCTGAAGGGCACTACATCAGGGGCAAATGGGGCCTCCAGTTATTACCTCTCCCCTTCTCCATGCTCAGACACCAAGATGACTCATTGTGATGCCAAATACACACACACACACACACACACACACACACAAGCAAGAAAGCAAGATGCTGTCTGCTTGTGGAGAGGGGAAAAGAAGAGAGAAGAGCAGTCCTCTTTGCCACCATCCACATTTCATCCCTGAAATTGGAACGGGGAGGGGGAGGAGCATGGACAGGCCTTTGGGTCTCTGTGGTCTTGCTGGGTGACAAGCCCACTGTCTTTGTCAGCTCAGGCAGCCATAGCAAGATCACACAGACTGGGTGACTTTAACCACAGACATTTATTTCTCACAGTTCTGGGGACTCTAAGTCCAACATCAAGGTTCTGACAGGGTTGGTTTCTGAGGAGACTTTTCTTCCTGGCTGGCAGACGGCTGCCTTCTCTCTGTGTGCTCACGTGGCCTTTCCTCTGTGAATGCGGGGTGGGAGAAGTGTGTGGGGAGAGAGGGAGAGGAGAGAGAAAGAGAGAGAGAGAGAGATCAGTGTGGTTTCTTTTCCTCTTCTTATAAGGCCACCAGTCCTTTTGGATTAGGGCCCCAACTTTATGACCTCATTTAATCTTAATTATCTCCTTAAAGGCCCCATCTCCAAATACAGTCATCTGGGGGCTAGGATTTCAACATATGTATGCATTTTTGAAGGGTACAAATCAGTCACCCTAGCCCATAGTAATAAAGATGTTAAAAAAAAAAAAAAGATTTGTTTATTATTTATTTTTGGCCATGGTGGGTCTTAGTTGCGGCACGCGGGATCTTTGTTAAGGCACACGGGACTTCCGTTGCGGCACAGGCTTCTCTCTAGTTGTGGTGTGGCAGTTTTTCTCTCTCTAGTTGTGGCACGTGGCCTCTTTAGTTGAGGTGCACGAGCTCAGTAGTTGTGGCGCGTAGGCTTAGTTGCCCCGTGGCGTGTGGGATCCTAGTTCCCTGACCAGGGAATCAAGCCCGCGTCCCCTGCATTGGAAGGCAGATTCTTTACCACTGAACCACCAGGGAAGTCCCAAATTACCTCATTTTATAGACGAGAAAACTAATGCCAGGAAAGATGGATGCTTGTCAGGTGAATTCATGGCAGGTAGTCACCACTGGTCTTTCTACTGTGTGGTCTCCTGATAGCTTGGCGGGTCCTGGAATCACACAACAGTCACAGGTGTGGGGCAGTCATGTAAGGGCCATGAACGACTCTCAGGCCCCACCCCAGACTTAACCTTGCAACAAGATCCCCAGGTGACTCACGTGCACGTAACGTCTGGGTGCTGAGCCGTGGCTCCTTCCCTCTTCCTCCCTTAAGTCTCTCAGTCCATCGTGGTTTCACTGTCGGGCAAACCCGATGGGAGAATGTTTTCACTTCTGCCTCTCTGTTACTCGATGGCAGGAACTTGCCTGGAGCCGCCCAGGGTTTCCTGAAATTTTTTTTTCCCTAGCAGAATAAAGAACGCTTGTCCGCCACCAGATCAGCAGGGCTCTGTTCCAGATAATTCTGAACAAAATGATACATGAAATATGGATTCATGGAACATGAATGCTTAGGTCTATTGTCCTGGATCTCCAGAAGTAGGGAAAAGCCTGACTTCGTGCTCTGGAGAAGGGAGTGACTTGTCTCCAGTTTATCTTGCATCTCCCTTCTCTGCACACCTCTACCCCAGCCCTCCCTCTTTCTTTTAAGGTGTCCTTCAATTAGTCTATGTGGTTAATACTTCAGTGTGAAATAGTTTAAGCTCTTACACGTGCCAGGAATACTTGCAAGGAGAGAAAGGGTGAACTTTCAGACATGAGATTCTGGCTCAGGAAAGATTTAGCTGGGTAAAAGGAGCCACCCAAGCGCGTACAACCAGGCCCAGGCCACAGCCCTGTTCCAGGAGCACCCATCTCCCACTGGCAACATGGGTATCTTTGTTCCTTGGTCTATAACTTTTACATTATATGTAGTGTTGTGTGCTTCCGAAAACATTTTCAGTTAACTTATTTTATGTAAGTTTCATAACTACCCTCTTAGGAAGGTGGTATCATCCTCATTTTACAGACTTAAAGTTATTTTGAATATTTTAGCTTCTGAACTGAAGTCTACACTCTGCAGTATGCTAATAAAACTGTCTTAGTGGTGCTTCCTGATTTTTTTTTTTTAATTTATCTTACTTGTGTGCATTTTTGACTAGTCAGTGCTCTCCTGATCCAGTGTCTGGAAAACAAGTTATCCCTCATTCCTGCTCTCTCAAGGGTCTTTTCTTTTTAAAAAAAATTTTTTTTTCTTTTTTCTTTTTGTGTGTGTGTGTGTGGCTTAAAATAACAACAAATATTTATTATTGCTCACAGTTTCCGTGGGACAGGAGCTAGGTGGTTCTGACTCAGCCACAGTTGCATATTGGTGGGGACTTTGTCATATGAAGGCTTAAAGGGCTTGGAGGATCCAGTGCAACATGACTCACCTACACAACTGGCAAGTGGGTGCTGGCTGTTGGTGGGAGGCCTCAGGTCCTCTCCATCCAGGTGGCTACGCAGGGCTCCTTGAGTGTCTTCATGACATGGTGGCTGCTGTCCCCCAGAGTGAGCAATCTAATTGGGCAAGGCAGAAGCGGCACTGTCATTTATGATGGAAGTCACACACCATCACTTCTGCAATGTTCTACTAATCATCAAGGGTCTTCTCAGTGGAGGCTTATGGAAGGCAGGGCCCTTTCAGCCTCCAGGAGGACTGACTCTCATACTGGAATCCTCTCTGCTTCACTCCGCTCAGAATGCCTCAGCATGAATGGCCCCACCTGTGTGGACCAGTTCCGACAAGCTGACTGAGAAAGTAAGGAGCTTGGAAATCAAGGGGAGAGGGTTTTGCAGACTTGGGACCAATGTCCTCAATTATTTAAAGGGCTGTGGTGTGGGGACTTCCCTGGTAGTGCAGTGGTTAAGAATACGCCTGCCAGTGTAGGGGACAAGGGTTTGAGACCTGGTCAGGGAAGATCCCACATGCCGCGGAGCAGCTAAGCCCGTGCGCCACAACTACTGAGCCTGTGCTCTACAGCCTGTGAGCCACAACTACTGAGCCCGCGTGCCACAACTACTGAGCCCGTGTGCCACAACTACTGAGCCCGCGCACCTAGAGCCCATGCTCTGCAACGAAGAGTAGCCCCCGCTTGCCACAACTAGAGAAAGCCTGCACACAGCAACCAAGACCGAACACAGCCAAAAAATTTTTTTAATTAATTAATTAATTTTTAAAACATAAAGGGCTGTGGTGTGAAAGAGGGGCCATGTTTTTTCTCGTGGGCAAAGGCGGATTTACTGTGAAGATAATCAGGTTTAAGCTTTAGGGCTCCTGACTTGTATGGGCCCCTTCCAAGACCCTGTATCTCACTCTACTTTCAATCTTTAAATTTGTCTTATTTCACTTAAGCCTCCCCTCCCCCCACCAATTGTATTATATGATTTTCAGAACTAATAAAACCTGGATCTACCCCTTTCTGTGACTCCAGAGAGAGCAAACCAGGACCTAAAATAGGAGTGGAAATCTAGGGTGAGGATGTTAGTTCAATAGAGGAAAGTCTTTCCATGGCCAGGACTGTTTCACCAAAAGTGGGTTATTCTAGTAGGCACTTTCAATACCTTACCTACAGCCATTCTTCCTAACAACACCCTCTCTTTCCTGCCAATAGAACTTGGATTTGCTCAAGAAGTTAATGGTGAGCCCTTAATCTCAGAGGGAGCAGGCCCTTCCCCAAACCCCAAGTGTGACTTATAATTGGTCTAAACCAGTTATGGTATTTTCTCTCCCTTTGGCCAGTGTGGGCAGGTAATCCCATTCTCACCAGTGAGACAGGGCGTGGTGGGACCTCCTTCCCTGAATTAAAGACAAGGCTTCACTGGGAATTCCCTGGCGGTCCAGTGGTTAAGACTCGGTGCTTTCACTGCCATGGCATGGGTTTGATCCCTGGTCAGGGAACTAAGATCCTGTGAGCCTCACAGCACAGCCAAAAAAAAAAAGCTTCGGGAAGAGAAGATCTTTTCCCCTTTCCCTTTCATTTCTGAAACTCAGATAGGGGAGCTGATGATACTGCAGCCCTCTTGTGGCCAGTAGGCTAGAAGCATAAAAACCAGAGTCAACATACTAAGCATGACAGAACAGAAAGAGGAACAGTTTAGGAACCTATTGGACTGTTGAGTTGAACCCATCTCTAGATTACTTATGTAAGAAAAATAGTCTACTTATTTTTTTAAGCTACAGTTAATTGTATTCTCTATTACTTGCAGCCAAGTGCATTATAACTTAATTCAGCTGTGTCCAAGGAGAGAGCCTTCTGTCTCTGGTGGAAGGCAGTTAGAGGGCTAATTCACCACAAAACAAGAATGTTGCAGAGGGTGTCTATGCCTGTGGGAGAGGATCGGGGGAGAGGATGAATTGTTAGGAGGAATAATCTTTCATGATTAGAGCACAAACAACCTCCTATGGCTTAGGCCCTTAGCTTGCATCCTCCAAGACTTCATATTTCCTTCAGCCTATAACTATATTTCTCAACCTATTTCTCTCACCCCACCCCACCCTTGACCGAGGTAGAAAAAAGGATGGAGCAGAGAGAGGACCATTCCTCTAAACTGGTGTGCTAGGCAACAATTTAGGACAATGAAGCTGGTTTATAAGCATGGAGAGAAAATGCTTCCATTGCTGGTCAGTAAACAGGAAAAGTACAATACAGCCCTCAGCCCTGATAGACTGGGCGGGTGGCACGCAAGACCAGACAGTTCTCAGACAGGGTAACCTAACCCCAGGGAGACATGAAGGGTTTCCACGGGGTACATGGCCCAGAGAGTTGGGTTTGTTTGTTTTTTTAACTCTTTACTATGGAAAAAATTCAAACCTGTACATAAAATGGACAGAATAGTTTAATGTACTTATCAGCCAGCTTCACCCTGTGGCCCTTTATTGTTCCATCTATACACGAGCCACATTCCCTTCCCCCGTGTCAGCATCATTGTCATCACTGCTTTTTCAAAATGGAAGTATAGTTGATTTACAATGTTGTGTTAATTTCTACTGTACAGTAAAGTGACTTAGTTATACATATATGTATTCTTTTTCACATTCTTTTCCATTAAGGTTCATCACAGGATGTTGAATATAGTTCCCTGTGCTCTACAGTAGGACCTTGCTGTTTATCCATTCTGTATATACTAGTTTGCCTCTACTAATCCCAAACTCCCAGTCCTTCCCTCCCCGACCCCCCTCCCCGACCCCCCTCCCCCTAGGCAACCACAAGTCTGTGAGTCTGTTTCTGCTTCGTAGATAAGTTCGTTTGTGTCATATTTTAGATTCCACGTATAAGTGATATCATATGGTATTTGTCTCTGTCTGCCTTACTTCACTTAGCATGATCATCTCTAGTTGCATCCATGTTGCTGCAAATAGCGTTATTTCATTCTTTTTTATGGCTATGTCATTGCTTTTTTATTGAGCTAAAGTTCAAAGATGACCACCAGCAGTTCCTCTTATCCCTGTACATCTGCACTGCTCCTCCCATGAAGAAGTGATGAAAATGTCTACAATTAGATTGTAGTGATGGCCGCACAACTTTGTAAATACGCAAAAATCGTTGAAGTGTACACTTTAAATGGGGGAATCACATCTCAATAAAGCTATTTTTTAAAAGTAGAGAAAGAAAACCTCTAATACTACTCAAAGAAAAAAAAAGAAAGAAAAATAGAGGTGGAATCTTGTTTCTGTCCCTTTTGAAACGGGTCTGGCCTTCTGACTCGCTTTAATCAGTAACCTGCAACAGAAGTGACAGCGTGTGACTTCTGGGCATTGCCCTTAACAGGGCTTGGAGCTTCAGTTCTCACTCTTTGAGGGGCTCCAGCCACTTCAACTACCCTACTCCAGACGCCCAAGAGAACTCAGCTGCTCCTAAGAGCCACCCCAGCTGAGATGCCACACGGACGAGAGAAGGCCTTTGGGCAACCCCAGCTCCTGTGGCACCGCAGCCCCCAGCTGTGTCTCCCCAGACGACGGATAGGGCTTGGGGTGGTGCGGGTTCAAAGGGTCAGCGCCAAACCCTGGGAAGGGCCCTTCTGCTTTCAGCCAGCAGGTCCTCCACTGAAGCCCTCGGAGCTTTGCCCAGGGCCCCGGGGCCCCTTCAGCTCGGCCCTGTCCTCTCTGACTTGTCGTCTTGGTCCCCCAGGGCCCTTCCCTCGGCCCCCGCCCCCAGGCACCTCGCTCTACCGAGCAGGCCGGGCCCAGCAGGGACGCGCCTTCACCTCCTTCAGGCCTTCACTCCAAGGAGACCTTCCTCCTTCCCTAGGGGCCTGTATAAGACCACCAGTCCTCACTCTGTCCCTGTCCCCCTTCTAGCTTTCTCTTTGTCATTTAGCAGGGCCTAACCCTAGTGCCCAACTCTAACCACGAATACTAATAGTTGGTCCTGAATCTTACTAACTGCTGTCACTTACTTTCTGTCTCTCCTGCCAGCTCGGAAGGCGCATGAGGTCTCTTCGTGTGTCCTGTTTATCCGTCGTATCTCCGCTGCCCAGAACATACCCTGGCCCATCGCGGGCACTGATCTGAATTCTCTGTACGGAGAAAGGATGCAACGTTCTCCGTTAAATAGAAATCTCCTATTTCCCGTCCGCTGCCTTACCGTTCTTCATGCATCTGTTCACCGTCTCTGTCCCCACGAGAATACAGCCGGGCAGTAGATATTTGCCGCGTGAATTAACTTGTTGAAGGACTGACAGCATGACCTAGCGTCGTCACCTCCGTCCGCAGGTTAAGCGGCGGGCGCGCACCCCCCGGGTACCGGGCTCCGGCAGAGCCGCTTTAAACCAGCCGCCAGAGCTCCGGCCGGGTTGGCATCGCCGCTTTAACCCGAGCAGCTCCCCGCCCCGCAACTTCCGGGGCGGTGTCGTTGCCCATTTAAGAGCGGCGTTCCCCGCCCCCGGGGCGGAGCTTAGGGGCTTTAAGGGGCGGGCCGGCGGCCGGGGTCCGCGGGGATTAGTGCGGTGGGCGCGCCTCTGGCCGCCATTTCTCGGCGTCTCCCCGGAGTCGCCCCCCCGGCGCCTCGCGTGGGTCTCTATCTCCTCTCGTGGCCGCGGGTGGTCGCCGCCAGGTAAGCGCGCCGCCCGCCCGGCTCCTCACGCCCTCCTCGCCGGCGCCGGGGCTGCGGCCTCGCCCGGGACCCTCGGGCCGCCTGGCGCGAGGAACGGGCGGGCGGCGGCCGAGGGGCTGGGCGCGGAGGGAGGGAGGGAGGCCGGGCCAGGCCGGGTTGTCCACCTGCGGGCGGATGTGGCCGCTCGGGGACGCACGGCGGGCCGGTCGCGAGCGCGCTGGGCTGAGGCGCTCCGGGGGCGGACCGGCAGGTGTCCCGGGGTGGGGGTGGGGAAGGGGGGGGTCCGGGGACACCACCCCCCCCGCGGCCGGCCCGGACGCCGGGCTCCGGGGGGGTCGGCTTCGGTGGTACCTGCCCTTAGGGTTCTGCCGTCAGAGCAACCACACCCGAGTCTTTTAGACTGTTTGGCAGCGTTTTAAGTGGATATTACGTGTTTTTTCCAGAACTGGGGGAAGGCTTCCCGTCGCTTCGTTGTTGTCCTACTGACACAGCGGGTGGTTTCACAGGCGCTGGTTGGCAGGGTGTTCTCCTCGTTCTTTAGAAAACGACTTGTTTGCTCTGTCTGGTGAAGGCCTCCCTTGCAGACGCTCTCTGTGCTGGGATCACTGGGAGGGAGGGTGTCAGTCCCCTGGTGGTGGTGAGTAAGCCTGACCCTGGTCGACTAGGGTTTCTGCTGGAGCCAGAAAGCCGGTCCGGGAGCGCTCCTCACCGGCTGCAGGCGGGCGCTCTTTCCTTGGCGGGGAGCAGTTGCCTACCGAGGACTGTGGCCACCGCTCACGTAGCAGAGTGTACACGAAGCACGGCCGACTTTTGAGTTTGAGGTGTGTATTTAAAAAACCAAAACTGCAGTTAGGTGGTAAACGGACGGCTTGAGTTTGCATGTTTCCGGTTGTAAAGGAAGCCCGCCTTAGTTCCCAGCTGAGAAGTTAGACGTGATGGATTCAAAACTACTGTGTAAGAACTAGGCAAAACCCTACTACCCCGAAATCCCGTTGTATTATTTCGGACAAGCTCTTTACGCAGCGCCTGATGCGCGTATTGCCGTGCTGGCTGGGCCGCCGTGGGGAGCGAGTCGGACTGGGTCCCCGTCCTTGTGTGTGGCTTAGTGGGGGAAACACCCAGTAAAATGGACAGAAGGCGTGGCATTTAATTGCAGGTCCCTCGAATGTTATATAAAGAGCGGACTAGGGCTGCTGCAAGGAGACCCAACTCAGGCGGCACGGGATGCTTTTCTGAGGAAGAGACATTTCCAAGCAGCCGTCTGAAGGTGGCCGTGCGAAGTAGGAGAGGGTCGGGGAGCTGGCGTGGAGAGGGCACCCAGAAAGCCAGAACAGCTGGGGGAAAGGCGGCACTTGCGGGCTCTCTGGCTGAGTGGAAGCCTGACCCGAGCGGGGCGAGCGCGGGGGCGGGGGTGGGCGCCCGAGGGTCCCGGCGGCGGGGAGCCAGGCCGGTAACGCTGGGTCCTTCACAGGGCTCGGCGGGGTGGCCGCTCAGAATCCGCTGCTGCGGCTCGAAGGAGGGGGCTGGGGAGGGTGGACGTGGGAGAACGGGTCGGCAATACATTTATTAAACTTCGGACGTGTTCGTATGTTGGTATTATGCAAGAGCTGAGAACCTCCACAGGACCCTCTCCAGAGATAACCTTGCTTAAGTGTACATGTCCTTCTCGTGCGTTTGTGTGTGGACAAGGTGTAAGAATATGTATATGTGTGCACCCCACCCCAGTGTGGAGTAAACTATGCTCCTTTTTCTGATTTCATTTTTCACTTGTAGATTTTGTCAGTGTCTGTGTCAACTGTACTTTAAAAACAACTGTGTCGGGCTTCCCTGGTGGCGCAGTGGTTGAGAGTCTGCCTGCTAGTGCAGGGGACACGGGTTCGAGCCCTGGTCTGGGAGGATCCCACATGCCGTGGAGCGACTGGGCCCGTGGGCCACATCTGCTGAGCCTGCGCGTCTGGAGCCTGTGCTCCGCAGCGGGAGAGGCCGCGATAGTGAGAGGCCCGTGCACCGCGATGAAGAGTGGCCCCCGCTTGCCACAACTAGAGAAAGCCCTCGCACAGAAATGAAGACCCAACACAGCCAAAAATAAATAAATAAATAAATAAGCCAAGCATTTGAAGCCCTTTAAAAAAATAAATAATAAATGTACATTTAAAAAAAAACAACAACTGTGTCGTATGCCATTGTATGAACCATCATTTAACTACTTGCATGTTGATAGAGGTATTTAAAACTGTCTTAATCGTGCCCTGAAAATTCTTGTTTCCGTAACTTGGAGCACATATGGGACATTTCTTTAGGCTGTCCTGCTAGACCTAGGACTGCTGGGTGAAAGGGTATGCACATTAACATTTCTCATAGTGTGCTGACTTCTTCCTCCAGGGGGACGTGGTGTGAGAGTGATTGTTTTTCACATACCCTTTTCAGCACTGGGTATCTAGGGTCTTTTAAATGATAGGCAGTATCTTATTTTTTAAATTTGGATTTGCTTGGTTACTGGTGAGGTTGAACATCTTTGTAATGAATATTTTTATTGCATGTCATCTTTGAGACCTTGTTTCTTCATATCTTGTCTATTCTTTCTCTTCTGGGTTGTTTATCTTCACAGTTTGTGATAGTTCTTTATTAAACTGCCTATTAATCCTTCAAGAATTTTTTGCGGAATTTCACCCTAATATTTGTTTTTTTCTAGTACTCATTTCTTTTACTTCTTTAGTCCATCTGAAATTTGTTTTCATGTAAGTGATTTCATATTCTTTTATGAAAGAATCTGTTATTTGTGGCATGGAGTTCCATAGTTCAAAGTTCATAGTTATTAAAATTATAAATAAGAAAGAAGTTGTGTTTTTCCTTAGCAGGTTAACTCTGCTTGTATGGTGAGTCTGTTTTTTTTTAATTAATTAATTAATTTTTGGCGGCATTGGGTCTTCGTTGCTGCGCATGGGCTCTCTCCAGTTGCGGCGAGCAGGGTTACTCCTCCTTGCGGTGCGCGGGCTTCTCATTGCGGTGGCTTCTCTTGTTGCGGAGCACGGGCTCTAGGCTCACGGACTTAAGTAGATGTGGCCCATGGGCTCAGCAGTTGTGGCTCGCGGGCTCTAGAGCACAGGCTCAGTAGTTGTGGCACACGGGCTTAGTTGCTCCACGGCATCTTTCTGAACCAGGGCTCGAACCCGTGTCCCCTGCGTTGGCAGGCGGATTCTTAACCACTGCACCACCAGGGAAGTCCAGTGAGTCTGTAGGGTGAGGTGAAAGAAAACTTGTTTTATAATTCATGTACTTCCCTAGGAACCATAAAGTTGTATTTCACTTTGAACTTCTTTTCCCTTAGAAAAAACTTTTTTATTATGGAAAAATTCAACGTGTACAGAAGTAGTCCAAAGAATATAATTAGCCTCCATGTACCCATCAGCCTCAACAGTTGTTGGCCAGTTATCTGGCCAATTTGTGTCCTCTCTCTTCCCGCTTAACTGCCTTCCTTGTATTCTTTTGAGGCGAATACTAGACATCACATCATTCTTCTATAAATTTTTCAGTATGTATTTTTAAAAGATAAAGACTTTCTTTTTAAAACGTATCTTTAAAACCACTGTTTTATCCAAAAGAAAGTTGGCAGTACTTCCTTGATTATCATAAACTGTCCAGTTAGGGTTCAGATGTGTGTGTGTATAGTCATGTCCTTGGGAAGTTCTGATGACAACTGTCATGGTTTGCCAGTTTATCTGATTACATAGGAGTATGCGTACTTGTAAAATGAGGCTGTAATTCTCAATTGATAGCTACTGAATTTTTTAAAAATATGTTATTTATTTTAACACTTCAGCTTTTATTTTTATCATGTTTACAAATGCATCTATCAGCTGGTTATGCTAGACTTCTTATAAATTACATGTATAATAACAAATGCGTGACTTGAGAAAATGTTTTAGTTTGAAATACTTTTAGACTTATGCTGAAGTTATAGTAGTACAGAGTTCCCATATACTTTTCACCTAGCTTCCCTCAATGATAACATCTGACAACCTCAAAGAATTTTCAGTTGAATTAGGATCTAAAAGTAGGCCCACACATGGTGATTTTTTGATACGTGTTTTAAGTCTCTTTGAATCTGCAATTTCCTTTGCAGCTCTTATTTTTTTACCCCTTTGCAATTTATTTCTTGAATATGCTGAATTAAGTTTTAAGAAACAAATTCATCGTGTATGTTTTATGTTTGTATCTTCATTCAGCATCTTTTTAGCTGTGATCTTTGATAATTTCTTATCTGTATAATGTGAGTTTTGCATGAATAGTCCTATGATGTAGCAGAAAGACCAAGATTTGGAGTCAGAAAATCAGTTTGAGTCCCTGTCTTCAGTTATTTACTAAATAATGGACTTGGTCAGTGGTTTAATTTCTGTGACCCTTAGTTTGCTTATCAAAATAAGACAGTATTATTTGGGGAATTTTTCTGAGTACCCAGTAAGATTATTTACTGAACGTTTGTTGTATCTGATGATGAAATGTGCTGAGTGGCTACCTGTTCAAAGTAGGAATTGTGTCCTCAAGGAGCTTACAATAGGGACCTCCCTGGTGATCCAGTGGATAAAGCTCCACGCTCCCAAAGCAGGGGGGCTTAGGTTTGATCCCTGGTGGGGGAACTGGGTCCCCGCATGCATGCTGCAACTAAGACCCGGCACAGCTAAGTAAATAAATAAATGAATAAGTAAGTAAATTTTAAAAAAATTTTTAAAAAGGAGCTTACAATAAAGGAGATGGACATGTAAATGAATAATTAAAATCTGATTAGTGAGGCAGAAAAACATTTTCAAGGTTCAGTGAAAGTGTGATGATGGGAGTGACTGACTCTTTAGATGTCAGAATATTCCTCAGGGGAGGGTTAGGGGGAGTTAAGTTAACAGGACTTAGGAGGGGTTCTCTGACATAGGGCGTTAGAAGTCTGCGGTGACAAGTGCGACCTTTGATAGGCCCCTGAAATGAGACTGGCCAGCAAGGTGCAAAGGGAGCAATGCCCGAAAAGAAACCTGGGGAGAAGGAGACTTGGGCCACACGTTATGTATGAGGGCTTTGTAAACTGAAAAGCTATCTGAAATTTTATAGTAATTTATAAATTACTATTAAATTTATAGAAATTTCATAGTAAAAATACAAAAATAATCATCTATTACAAATATAATTCAAATATAAGTTTTTATCAAATATTCTACTATTAACAGATTTTAAATTGCTACTTAATAATAGCTAACCTGGTCAGAGAAGAAATGGAACTTCTTAGGATGGTTGTTATCATCAAAGGGCACCTTAGTGTATGGCATCGTCTCCTAATGTTTGTAGGGGTATTTGGCTGTTGTACATATAAATTACTGGCCCAAAAGACCTGTTGAACTTCATAAATGTTTGCCCTTCTCTTACCAGATTAGCTCCTTACAAAAAAGTCCAGAAAGTTTAGAAGTGCTGTGAGCCGTAGCCCTATTTCAGGTTAAGGTCTTTAAAAACTCAACTGAAGTAGCCAGTATTAATAATATTTTTTTCAAATTTACTTGACCAGATGCTCTTTTAATAACGTATCTCCTAGTGTCCACAGAACTTTACTAAATTTCACCATTTGTCTGACAGCCAGTTGCGGGAGACCTCTGACACCTTTTCCTGTCTTTGGCAGTGACAAAATGCTGAGCTTCTTCCGCAGAACGCTCGGCCGCCGGTCGATGCGCAGACAGGCCGAGAGGGACCGGCTCCGCGAGGCCCAGCGTGCAGCCACGCACATCCCTGCGGCTGGGGACGCGAGGGCCGTCATCACCTGCCGAGTGTCCCTCCTGGACGGGACCGACGTCAGCGTGGACTTGCCGGTACAGTTTGCTGACTTGCACGTTCGTGCTGAGGTCATGTGCGTCTCTGGAGCTGCGGGGAGGGCCGGGGATCAGGTCACTTGGGCAGGTGGGATCCACGCCCGCCGCATAGGTGCATGGATCGGGTGGCCTTCGATAGCTGGAGCTCTGGGACTTCTCTGGAATTAGTGGCACTTAACTGGAACTTTCAGATGTTAGGGCAGTTGCTGGTGTGAGTCCTCTGTGTGCGTATTTGTGTGTTCTCCATGGTGGCAGTATGCCGTGTGCTTCCCGGGGCTTTCAGTCCTTGCTGAGCAGGTATTAAAGCGGTGAGAATCTTTGGGGACGATGATGATACTTACATGGATACCGTAAGACGTTTAGTTTTCTGTATTTTTTTGTAGTTTTCAAAACACTCCTCACTTTCCTCGAAACAAATACTTCCTGCCCACTTCGGTGTGCTTGTAGACGTTTTAATGGAATGAAGTGAGGAAAAAGACTTTGTTCATACCCCTCAGCTCTGGCTGCCCATCTCTTTGTTCCCAAAGTAGTTTGCAGGGTAGGTTTTCCATACACTGTAATCTTTATTTCAAGATTGGATGTTGTAATTATATTCACATTTTGGGGAGATTTTTTTTTGCAGTTATGAATAATCATAACTCACAGTGTGAAACAATCCAATATATCTGAAAGGAGTTAACTTATTCCTTGCAGGTCTCTTTTTTTGAGGGGAGGGGAGGTAGCTCTATGGGGGGTGTGGAGCTTCTTTCTGAGCTGTTTGCTAATACCAAATCTCTTTCTCATGTCTTTGCCCTGTATTAAAAGGTTTATGTGACTAAGCTGTAAAATGTGCAATTTGAAGTGTCATTGAATGTTCCACAGTGTCTTCCCTCCCTACAGACTCTTTTTAGTGCACACTCATTCACCCAAAATGCAATTAAAGAACCCATAGTGCGAAGCGGTAGCCTGGGTGCTGCAGTGGTGCGTGGTCAGACGAGCCGTGGATGGCCTTAGACTCGCAGAGTGAGAGATGAAGGGACTGGGTAGTTTTATTAAACGAATATTCTGATTAACTGAATAATTTTAAATGTACTAGGTATGTACATTTTACGTTTTTAAAATAATGGAGTATGATAAAATTAAGACAGGATATCTGGAAGTGTTTTGAAGTCATTTTTTTGAGTATTTATTATACTTGTATATTAGACTGGGCATTTTCAGTGTTTTTGATTCTGAAAGACTTCAGTGCATTTAAATTTTCTTCCTGTAAGGGCTTCTTGAGGATTTGTCTGATGTTCCAATATGTGCTCCTTTGTGAGGGTAGTTTTCATATTCATTTATTTGATACGTATCTCAAGAGTTCTGTGTACTATTCCACTGAAATATGCTTAGGTATGTGGTGAAAAGCTTGAGACTGTTGTGTAGGAGAGTGGAAGGAAGTTTCTTATTACCTAATGTTGGAAGTATGAAGTCTCAAGGGTGTTGATGGAGAAGCTGACACCAGGAAAGTAGAATCAATGGCTACTGACTGGTTTAGAATGGTTTCCCTTGCTTGGTGTGCTCAGTGAGGGCGTGTGTGATACTCCATCAGGCCAGAAATGTTAGCCCGCCTTGCACGCACACAGCTGCAGCGAAAAAGCCAGGAGTTTTACATTTGTCTCTGTGCAGCCAGAGCAGTCGCCTTTTCAGCTCCGCAGAGGAAATCCTCGAGTTAATAAGCTAACGCTGGATGCTTGCGTGGATATAAAATGGGCATTGCCCTCCCAGCTAAACTGCCTTACTAAAGAAAATGGCCAGAAGAATAGTAATTTCTGGGAAGAAAAGGTTTTCTCTCTTTCTTTAATTTTTTAATACAAACTTATTTATTTATTTATTTATTTATTTTGGGCTGTGTTGGGTCTTTGTTGCTGCACATGGGCTTTCTCTAGTTTCAGCAAGCGAGGGCTACTCTTTGTTGCAGTGCATGGGCTCCTCATTGCAGTGGCTTCTCTTGTTGTGGAGCACGGGCTCTAGGCACATGGGCTCAGTAGTTGTGGCACACGGGCTCAGTAGTTGTGGCTCACGGGCTCAGTAGTTGTGGCTCACGGGCTCTAGAGCACAGGCTCAGTAGTTGTCGCGCATGGCCTTAGTTGCTCCGCGGCACGTGGGATCTTCCCGGACCAGGTCTCGAACCCATGTCCCCTGCACTGGCAGGCAGATTCTTAACCACTGCGCCACCAGGGAAGTCCAGGTTTTCCCTTTTTTTGATTTAGCTTCTCAGCCAGTCTAGTATGACTCTGAAAGAAGAGTCATACTAGAGTTGACCTTAGAAATTGAATGAAGCACATACTTATTTCCCATTGGGCTTAGCATCAGTATTGATCATAGCAAGCAGCATGGAACTCAGATGATTGTCCAGGCAATATGCAAGGGATTATCTGTAGTTAAGTAGAGAAATCTAGATCTATATACTTCAAATTAATATATACTTAGTAGTGATGGACATTTTCTTTCTTCGGTTCTCCTTTCCTCTCAAGATTGGGGGAGGAATTTAAATACCTTCTACTTTCTTTTTTTTAAGGAATTAACGTAGTGAGAGTGCCTTTCAGTAAATGATAAAGGCAAGGCATCAGGTAGAAATTTCTAATTATCTGGTTTTTAAACTTTCTCTTTGGAAATGCCATAGTAACTCCTTCGATTTATGAGCTTAGTATTGTTTAGTAAATAGCCTGTCTTGTAAAACTCTGCATCTCCTAAGTTTTGAATTAATGGGAAATATTTGATTAACCATTAGATAATAATTTTTATATATCTACTTTGCTGATACAGATGCTGAAATCTTTAAATTATATAGACCATTGTATCTTAAAATAACTGAAAAAATATTCTGTGTTCATGAATTGTAAGACTTAACATTGTTGAGATGGCAGTATACCCAAAACTGATTTACAGATTGAACATAATCCCCACCAGAATATCAGCTGATTTATTTGTGGAAATTGACAAGCTGATTTTCAAGTAATCTAGATGGTGTGCTTTGCTGGCGCAAGGACCAGTGGAATAGAATAGAGAACCCAGAAATAAACCCACACATCTATGGTCAGTTGATTTTTTTTGTTTGTTTTGTTTTGTTTTGCGGTACGCAGGCCTCTCACCGTTGTGGCCTCTCCCGTTGTGGAGCACAGGCTCCGGATGCACAGGCTCAGCGGCCATGGCTCACGGACCCAGCCGCTCCGCGGCATGTGGAATCTTCCCGGACCGGGGCACGAACCCATGTCCCCTGCGTCGGCAGGCGGACTCTCAGCCACTGCGCCACCAGGGAAGCCCTCAGTTGATTTTTGACAGGGTGCCAGAGCCATTTGATGAGGGAAAAAATGGTCTTTTCAACAAGAGGTGCTAGAATTGAGTAGCCACATGCAAAAGAATGAAGTTGGACCCTTAATTCCTAAATATACAGAAATTAACTCAAAATGGATCAAAGTCCTAAACATAAGACTATAATACTCTTAGAAGAAAATGCAGGGATAAATCTTCATGACCTTGGATTTGATACCAGTTTCTTGAATATGATAACAAAAGCATGAACAAGAAAAGAATAAATAAATTGGACTTAATCAAAATTATAACCTTTGTGCCTCAAAGGACACCATCAAGAGAGTGAAAAGACTCTCACAGAATGAGAGGAAGTATTTGAAAATTATATATCTGATAAGTAACTAGAACATGTGAAAAATTGTTAGAACCCAATAATAAAAAGGCAAATAACCCAATTTAAAAATGGGCAAAGGATCTGAATAGACATTCCTCCAAATAGGATATGCAAATGACCAAGAAGCACATGAAATGCTTGACATCATTAGTTGTCAGAGAAATGCAAATAAAAAACATGAGATACTACTTCACACCAACTAGGAAGGCTAAAATAACAGTGCCAGGTAATATCAAGTGTTGGTGAGGATGTGGAGCAGTCTGAAGCCTCTTACATGTTTTAGCAGGAGCGTTAAGGTGGGCCAGCTGCCGCTCTGGAAAACAGTCTGGCAGTTCCTCAAATGATTAAACACAGTTACCACGTGATCTGGCAGTTCCACTTCTAGGTATATGCCGAAGAGAATTGGAAACACGTTTACACAAAAACTTGTACACAGGTGTCCATAGCAGCATCATTCTGAATAGCCAGAAGGTAGAAGCAGCCCAGGCAGGTAAGTGTTAGCAGATGAACAGATAAACAAAATGTGTTATATCTGTATAATGGAATACTATCAGTACTTGACCGTAAAGGAAATGGTACTGATACATGCTACATGGATGAACTTTGAAAACATTATGCTAGGTGAAAGAAGCCAGTCACAAAAGACCATATATTATGTGATTCCATTCGCATGAAAGTCCAGAATAGAGAAATCCAAAGGGGGAAAAAAAAGGACGTTAGAGGTTGCTTAGAGCAGATGGGTGGGGACCGAGGGGATGGTGCGAAGGGTGGTTGGGGCCAGTAGCTGAAGGATGTGAGGTTTCTTTTTGAGGCGATGAAGATTTTCTAAAATTAAGTATGGGGATGGTTGTATATATCTGTGAATACACGTTTGAATTACATACTTTTAATGGGTGAGTGGTGTGGTGTGTGATTTATATCTCAGCTGTTTAAGAATGCATGGATTTTTGTATACTTGTGTTTTATTCCACTTAAAGTTTTTTTAATCGTTAAGAAACATGATAAAAATGACATATAACTTTGATTTAAAGGTGATATGCTTGATTCATTACAGGGAAAAAAAATAAGAGACTACAGTAATAAAGGCACACGATGATGGGGCTGCAGAATAACTGTGGCTGTGAGTTTGCAGTGGAAGAAATGCTTTGTACGTGGATATGGGGGTGGACAATGTAGGTTAGAAATGAGTAAAATATAATTCTCACTCTGGTGTAGAGGATAATGTTGATTGTGTGGAAGATCAGGAGAGGGTAGTCGGCTGTCATGCAGAGAAGGGGTAAAGGGATGAGATGAGGAAAAGAGCTTCAGTGGGATATGTTTGGGAGCCATATTTCAGAAGGTTTAAAGGAATTATTAGGGACAATCTTATATTTTTTGTTTCTCTTGTAGTCCCTTGTACCCAGTGGGTGCTTAATAAATATTGTTTAGTTGTCTGAGGGAGTGCATGAAGGGAAAACGGGGGATTGACACGTGAGATTTGGCAAGGAAGAAAGAAAATAGCACGGCAGCTAGAGCATGGCTGGATAGGGGAGATCTGAGTTTGTCGAAATGGTTTTACATACACAGGTAGAAATGATAGGAGGAACGTTCTAGGAGGAATACCATCTTATGCTGAGAAAGATAGAAGACTAATGGGAAGATGCTCTCTTGATGGTCTTAATCTTCCGCAAAAGAGGTTATGAAGTGAGGACTGTGTCTGAATGAGGTGGTGACCTAGAGGAATTTGTTAGGAAAGAAAAGAATATAAATAGCAGGCACTAGTCTAGATTTAACTGAAAAATGAAACTGTAGTTTGCCAGAGCTGTGTGGATCTTTGTTTCACTTTTTGTTTTCTGCTTGGTTCGTATTCAGTAGCTGCAAGATGAGAGGGTGTATGAAACTAAATAGGATGTCGACCCTGGGATCAGGGATTTCACATCCCTATTCTACACACTGTGGCCACATTGGACCTTCTTACTCTTTGCCCAGACACGGTAGACTATTTTACAACTCTGTGCCTATGCATAGGGTTTATACTCACTGGAATTATAGGTACAAAGTAGCACAGGAAGGAGGATTCAGGGTCTGGCTTTTTGGAAGGTAACTTAGATGTACTCATTCTTGAAGTCAGAGTTCATTGGAGACCTAAAGGTCTGTTCTGAGCAGAAAGAACTGCATTTTGCTAAGGCTCAGAGGTATGACTTACTAGGGAAATTGTAAGCAGGTGAAAATGCTGGAGTGACAGGAGATAAGGCTGTAAGAGTGAGCAAGGAACAGCAGGGAAGACTGTTTATGCTCTGGAATTTGCACTTTAATCTGTAGAGGAAGAGGAATAATTTTTTAAGGATGAGAGTGGCATTCTGTTTTGCAGTTTTAGGAAGAATCACATTGGCAGCTTCTGCCACTTTGTCTTCTAACTCTTGCCTGCCTCGAGTCTGTCTCTGTCCTCAACCCCACCATAGACTGTCAGGACTTCATATCTTTCTTCATTTTGTTTTTACCTAAGGTGGCAGAGTTGTATCAGCCCTTCCAGGCCCAATTTCAGATATAAATTCCTCTGAAGGCTTTACTAGTTTTAAGCAGACTTAACTCACCCTCACTTCCTTAGCATTTTGTCAATACTTCAAGGATAACACTCATATTTATTGTGTTTAAACTAGTTGTATATGATTTTATTCTTAGTGAGAACCTTGTGATTGCTTTAGGAAAAGAAGTGTACATATATTCATCTATATATCTCGAGCAACTAATGCATAATAGGTGTCTGTCCAGTAATTGTTGAATGGAATTGAATGATATATTATGTCAAAAATGTTATTTCCTGTGAATTATTAAGTGCGTAATGAAATGAAAAACCCTTAAGAGAGTATGGAATGGGAAGGAAACAAAAACACTAATTCAAAAAGACACGTGCACCCCAGTGTTCATAGCAGCACAATTTACAATAGCCAAGACATGGAAGCAACCCAAGTGTCCATCAACAGGTGAATGGATAGAGAGGATGTGGTACATATATACAATGGAATAACACTCAGCCCTAAAGAGGATGAAATTTTGCCTTTTGCAACAACACAGATGGACTTGAAGGGTGTTATGCTAAGTGAAATAAGTCAGAGACAGACAAATACTGTATGATAATCACTTATATGTGGAATCTAAAAAATAAAACAAACTAGTGAATACAACAAAAAAGAAGCAGACTCACAGCTATAAAGAACAGACTGGTGATTACCAGTGGGGAGAGGGAAAAAGAGAGGGGCAAGTTAGGGGGAGGGGATTAAGAGGTACAAGTGACTGTATAAAATGAATAAGCTACAAGGATATATTGTACAGCACAGGGAATACAGCCACTATTTTATAATAAGTATAGAGTATAACCTTTAAAAATCGTGAATCACTATATTGTACACCTGTAACATATAATATTGTACATCAGCTATACTTCAATAAAAAATTTTTTTAGAGACAATATTTTTTTTAATTATTTATTTTTTGCTGCATTGGGTCTTCGATGCTGCGTGCGGGCTTCTCATTGCAGTGGCTTCTCTTGTAGCGGAGCACAGGCTCTAGGTGCACAGGCTTCAGTAGTTGTGGCTCGCAGGCTCTAGAGCGCAGGCTCAGTAGTTGTGGTGCACGGGCTTAGTTGCTCCACGGCATGTGGGATCTTCCAGGATCAGGGGTTGAACCCGTGTCCCCTGCATTGGCAGGTGGATTCTTAACCACTGCACCACCAGGGAAGTCCGTAGAGACAATATTAAAAACAAGAAAAAACAAATGTAATGGGATAGAGCCAACTGATTTAGGAACCATTTCTAGGGTTGATAGTAACAGATTGGTATTTTTAAAAATTATGATTGAGTCACGTTTTCACTCACCCAGGATAATATTATCAAGACCACATTTTCCAGTTCGTCAGTGATGCATTTTATTTCTGGGTTAGAATCTGAAATTTTTATGAGATCAACATTACTGCAGTTAACTTATTTACTTCTTGTCTGAGGCTTATTTTCATGAAGCAGTATAGTTCTTTTTCATGCTGACTGGACTCCAGGTGAAAGTTTTAAAAATATTCATGCTATCCCGGAATTTCAAATTAAGATGTTTTGGGAGATTCTCATTTTGAAATGTCAGATTTCTGTTAGATTGAGCATGATTAACATCAGGAACCTGCAAATACCTTGTGTTCACTATCGGTTGGCCTATAATTAGCCTCTATTAAGGAGGCAATACATACCCTTGAAAAGATTTTTATTCTGAGGAGGCACCTACCCAGCTGGCAGAAGCCCATTCTCTCTTTTCTCAAAACACAGCTCCCATGTTTCAGGAAGCTGGCAGATGATGCTTTGGCAGAATAAAGATGAGGATGAGAGCCGAATAAGGGAGCCAGGCTTCCCTTTGGTCTTTGAAGCAAATACAGAATGTTGATGGAATCTGATATTGGTTCTAGAAATGCACCTTAGAATGAAGGTAATGGAAGCATGTAACTTTAGTACCAGATAAGTAAATATTTCTGTGACTTCCTGCTATAATTTAGAAATATTTTGTGTTCCTTCTAGGATCATTGCCATTTGCAAATTTTTTGCGTAATTGCTGTTTTCTATTTAAGTTTGTTAGCGCTGCTCTGGGGCTTAGTTATTGTAAGTATGATTTAAAATCAAAAGCTTTCTTTGTCATTTCCAGTTACAGCTGTCTCTTCCCTTCCTTTGTCCATGTTTCTCTTTTCCATTACGTTAGTAGAAAAAATATGTTCAAATGTTTGAATTCAGGTCTTAATCTTTACCTCCATTGTTGTCTTGATATTTGGCATCTGCCCCCTGACTGTGTCCTCAAGAATAAATCATGACAGCACTCCCCAAAGTTCTCTACCTCTAGAAATCCTCACTCCTAACATTTCTTTTTTTTAAAATTTATTTAATTTTTTTTAGTTTTGGCTGCGTTGGGTCTTCGTTTCTGTGAGTGGGCTTTTTTTTGTTTGTGGCGAGTGGGGGCTACTCGTCGTTGCAGTGCATGAGCTTCTCATTGTGATGGCTTCTCTTGTGGAGCACGGACTCTAGGCGCGTGGGCTTCAGTAGTTGTGGCATGCGGGCTCAGTAGTTGTGGCTCACGGGCTCTAGAGCGCAGGCTCAGTAGTTGTGGCACACGGGCTTAGTTGCTCCGCAGCATGTGGGATCTTCCCAGGCCAGGGATCAAACCCTTGTCCCCTGCATTGGCGGGCAGATTCTCAACCACTGCACCACCAGGGAAGCGCTTTTTTTTTTTAATGTGGACCTTTTTTTTTTTTTTTTAAGTCTTTATTGAATTTGTTACAATATTGCTTCTGTTTTATGTTTTGGTTTTTCGGCTCTGAGGCATGTAGGATCTTAGCTCCCTGACCAGGGATCAAACCTGCACCCCCTGCATTGGAAGACGAAGTCTTATCCACTGGATTGCCAGGGAAGTCCCTTAAAATTTCTTTACCTAAATTTCCTACCCCTCTTCCATCAAACTCTCAGGGAGTGATACATTATAATGAAAGGAATGTATCTAGTGTTCCTTTCCCTTTCCCTTTGGAATGGGAGTGAATCACAGACCTGAAAAGTTGTTTGTTGGATGGGAAGTGATTGACTATGGTTTTCTGATTCTTGGGCCTCTCCTCTAGGACTCACCTACACCCCCACTAATTTCTCAGAGCTAAATGGAGCCGATACAGACTAGGGTTGAGCTCTTCCTGTTGTTACACATAATCCAGAGAAGCTTATTCATCCTAATGAATAGAGCAAAATAAGGAGACAAATTTAAAATAAAGGACAAATTAGTGAGTGGGAAGATCATATTTAGGAACTCTTCTCATAGGAGGAAAGAAAGTACAAAATAGGAAGCGTAAGAGAAAAGTTAAGAAATGGAAGATGAGTCTCTACTCCCCTAAGATGAGGAGCAAGACAAGGATGCCTGCTTTCAGCACTTTTATTCAACATAGTATTGGAAGTTCTAGGCAGAGCAGTTAGGCAGAAAAAAGAAATGATAGGCATCCAAATTCTAAGGGAAGAAGTAAAATTACTTCTGTTTAAGATGACTTGATCTTATAAGTAGGAAACCCTAAAGATTCCACAGTAAAACTATTGGAGCTAATAAAAGAATTCAGAAACGTTGCAGGATACGAGATCAACTAACAAGGATCAAGTGCACATCTATACGCTAGTAGTGAGCAATCCAAAAATGAAATTAAGACAAGAATTCCTTTACTATAGCATCAAGGAGAATAAAATACTTAGGAATAAGTTTAACCAAGGAGGCAAAAAACGTGTACACTGAAAACTACAAAACGTTACTGAAATGAAAGAGTACCTAAAGAAAAGATAGCCCATGTTCATGGATTGAAAGAGTAATATTGTTAAGAGGACAGTACTACCCAAAGTGATCTGTAGATTCAGTGCACTCCATATCAAAATTCCAAGAACATTTTTTGCACACATAGGACAGACCATCCTAAAATTCATATGGAATCTCATGGGACTCCAAATAGCCAGAACAGTCTTGAAAAAGAAGGAAAAGGTTGGTGCGGGGAAGATGGCGGAAGAGTAAGATGCAGAGATCACCTTCCTCACCACAGATACATCAGAAATACATCTACACGTGGAACAACTCGTACTGAGCACCCACTAAACGCTGGCAGAAGACCTCAGACCTCCCAAAAGGCAAGAAACTCCCCATGTACCTGGGTAGGGAAAAACAATAAAGAATAAACAGAGACAAAAGAATAGGGACAGGACCTGCACCAGTGGGAGGGAGCCGTGAAGGAGGAAAGGTTTCCACACACTAGAAGCCCCTTCGCAGGCAGAGACTGCAGGTGGCGGAGGGGGGAAGCTTCGGAGCTGCGGAGGAGAGCACAGCAGCAGGGGTGCGGAGGGCAAAGCGGAGAGATTCCCACATGGAGGATCGGTGCCGACCGGCACTCACCAACCCGAGAGGCTTGTCTGCTCGCCTGCTGGGACAGGCGGGGGCTGGGAGCTGAGGCTGAGGCTTGGACTTCAGTCGGATCGCAGGGAGAGGTCTGGCGGTGGGAACACAGCCTGAAGGGGTTCGTGCACGACGGCTAGCCGGGAGGGAGTCCAGGGAAAGTCTGGACCTGCTGAAGAGGCAAGAGACTTTTTCTTCCCTCTTTGTTTCCTGGTGCGCGAGGAGAGGGGATTAAGAGCACTGCTTAAAGGAGCTCCAGAGATGGGCACGAGCCGCGGCTATCAACGTGGACCCCAGAGATGGGCATGAGACGCTAAGGCCGCTGCTACCGCCACCAAGAAGCCTGTGTGCGAGCCCAGGTCACTCTCCACACCTCCCCTCCTGGGAGCCTATGCAGCCCGCCACTGCCAGGGTCCCGTGATCCAGGGACAACTTCCCCAGGAGAACGCACGGCACGCCTCAGGCTGGTGCAACGTCACATCAGCCTCTGCCACCACAGGCTCGCCCTGCATCCGTACCCCTCCCTCCCACCGGCCTGAGTGAGCCAGAGCCCCCAAATCAGCTACTCCTTTAACCTCGTCCTGTCTGAGCGAAGAACAGACGCCCTCCGGCGACCTACACGCAGAGGCGGGGCCAAATCTAAAGCTGAACCCCGGGAGCTGTGCGAACAAGGAAGAGAAAGGGAAATTTCTCCCAGCAGCCTTAGGAGTAGCGGATTAAATCACCACAATTAACTTGATGTACCCTGCATCAGTGGAAAACCTGAATAGACAGCGAATCATCCCAAATTGAGGAGGTGGACTTCGGGAGCAAGATATATTATTTTTTCTCCTTTTCCTCTTTTTGTGAGTGTGTATGTGTATGCTGCTGTGTGAGATTTTGTCTGTATAGCTTTGCTTTCACCATTTGTCCTAGGATTCTATCCGTCCGTATTTTTTTTAACTTTAAAAACTTTTTTTCTTAGTAATTATTTTTTATTTAATAACTTTATTTTATCTTACTTTATTTTATTTTATTTTATCCTTTCTTTCTTTCTATTTTTCCTCCCTTTTATTCTGAGCTGCGTGGATGAAAGGCTCTTGGTGCTGCAGCCAGGAGTCAGTGCTGTGCCTCTGAGGTGGGAGAGCCAACTTCAGGACATTGGTCCACAAGAGACCTCCCAGCTCCACGTAATATCAAACAGCGAAAATCTCCCAGAGATCTCCATCTCAACACCAATACCCAGCTTCACTCAACAACAAGCAAGCTACAGTGCTGGAAACCGTATGCCAAACAACTAGCAAGACAGGAACACAACGCCACCCATTAGCAGAGAGGCTGCCTAAAAACATAATAAGGCCACAGACACCCCAAAACACACCACCAGACGTGGACCTGCCCACCAGAAAGACAAGGTCCAGCCTCATCCACCAGAACACAGGCACTAGTCCCCTCCACCAGGAAGCCTACACAACCCACTGAACCAACCTTAGCCACTGGGGACAGACACCAAAAACAACGGGAACTA
>NC_041215.1:40601890-40602863 GCF_002837175.3 Physeter macrocephalus | reverse complement strand
AGACCCCACATGCCGTGGAGCGGCTGGGCCCGTGAGCCATGGCCGCTGAGCCTGTGTGTCTGGAGCCTGTGCTTCACAACGGAAGAGGCCACAACAGTGAGAGGCCCGCGTACCACAAAAAAAAAAAAATGCTGAAGTAGCAATTCTCAAATCAGACAAGATAGACTTTAAAATAAAGACTGTTACAAGAGACAAGGACACTACATGATGATCAAGGGATTGATCCATGAAGAAGATATAACAATTGTAAATATTTATGCACCCAACATAGGAGCACTTCAATACATAAGGCAAATACTAACAGCCATAAAAGGGGAAATCAACAGTAACACCTTAATAGTAGGGGACTTTAACACCCCACTTTCACCAATGGACAGATCATCCAAAATGAAAATAAATAAGGAAACACAAGCTTTAAATTATACATTAAACAAGATGGAGTTAATTGATATTTATAGGACATTCCATCCAAAAACAACAGAATACACATTTTTCTCAAGTGCTCATGGAACATTCTCCAGGATAGATCATATCTTGGGTCACAAATCTAGCCTTGGTAAATTTAAGAAAATTGAAATTGTATCAAGTATCTTTTCCGAGGACAACGCTACAAGACTAGATATCAATTACAGGAAAAGATCTGTAAAAAATACAAACACATGGAGGCTAAACAATACACTACTTAATAACGAAGTGATCACTGAAGAAATCAAAGAGGAAATCAAAAAAATACTTAGAAATAAAATTGATAAATCATTAGCCAGACTCATCAGGAAAAAAAGGGAGAAGACTCAAATCAGTAGAATTAGAAATGAAAAGGAGAAGTAAAAACTGACACTGCAGAAGTACAGAAGATCATGAGCGATTACTACAAGCTACTCTAAGCCAATAAAATGGAAAACCTGGAAGAAATGGAAAAATTCTTAGAAACGCACAACCTGCCAAGACTGAACCACGAAGAAATAGAAAATAC
>NC_041215.1:40588794-40599949 GCF_002837175.3 Physeter macrocephalus | reverse complement strand
TGGACTTGAGGATGTGGGGAGGGGGAAGGGTAGGCTGTGACAAAGTGAGAGAGTGGCATGGACATATATACAGTACCAAACGTAGAATAGATAGGTAGTGGGAAACAGCCGCATAGCACAGGGAGATCAGCTTGGTGCTTTGTGACAACCTAGAGGGGTGGGATAGGGAGGGTGGGAGGGAGGTAATCGCAAGAGGGAAGAGATATGGGAACACGTGCATATGTATAACTGATTCACTTTGTTATAAAGCAGAAACTAACACACCATTGTAAAGCAATTATATTCCAATAAAGATGTTAAAAAAAAAAAGGAAAAGGTTGAGTTCGCATGTCCTGATTTGAAAACTTATTATCAAGCTATAGTAATCAAAACAGGGTGGTTCTAGCATACAGACAGACATGCAGACCAATGGAACAGAATGGCGAGTCTAGAAATAAACCTTCTAATACATGGTCAAATGATCTTCTGCAGAGGTGCTAACACCATTCAATGAGGGAAGAGTCTTTTCAACAAATGGTGCTAGGAAAATTGAATATCCACATGCAAAAGAATGAAGTTGGATTGTTATGTTACACCATATACAAACATTAACTCAAAATGGATCAAAGACGATCTGTGGTACTGTGTTTTATAATAAACATATATTTGATCCTTGTCCTGTTTCTGGCACAGAGATCCTAAAGCCCTTGGAATTTTCCAAGTCAGGAGAACCCCAAAAGTGTTTTTGTTACGTTAACGAAGCCCCTAGGTAACCCACTGACGGGTTGGTTGACTGGGGGACTCACCATGTGATTAGGAGGTTGGAAGCTGGCACCCTTGCCCCCGCCCCAGCTGGGAGGGAAGAGGGGCCAGACATTGAGTTCAGTCCCCAGTGGCCAATGATTTAAGCGGTCATGCCTATTTAATGAGGCCTCCATAAAGACCCAGGACAGGTTTGGAGAGCTTCTTGGTTGGTGAACTAGAACGTTCCACGTGCTGGGTCCCAAACTCCACTGGGACAGAAGCTCTTGTGTTTGGGACCTCGCCCTGTGTATCTCCTCATCTGGCTGATAATTTGTATCCACTGATATCCTTTGTAATAAACTGTTAATCTAGTGAGTAAACTGATTTCCTGAGTTCTGTGAACTGTTCTAGCAAGTTAATTGAAGCCCAGGAGGGGGTTATGAGAAGCCGTTGAATAGCCAGTTGGTCAGATGCACCCGTAGCAGTCTGGACCTGAGTTTGGCATCAGAAGTGGGAGTGGTCTTGTGGGACTGAGCTCTTAACTGCTGGGGTCTGATGCTCTCTCCAGGGACATAGGGTGAGAGTTGAATTTGTCTGACACGCAGTCAGTCTCCTCGGAGAGCTGAGTTAATTGCTCGATTGTGAGCAAGACACGGACACATCAGAGTGGGTGTAGAATCAGAATGACAAAATTTTAAGTGTGAGAGCTAAAACTATGAAACTCTTTGAGGAAAACATAGGGGAAAATCTTCATGACATTAGATCTGGCAGTGTTTTTGGGATATGACAATAAAATGTAGGCAGCACAAGAAAAAATAAAAAGTTGGACTTCATCAAAATTAAAAACTTTTGTGCATTAAAGGACACTCACTATCAAGAGAGTAAAAAGACAACCCACAGAATGGGAGAAAATATTTGCAAATTGTGTATCTGATAATGGATTAACGTAGAGAATATATAAAGAACTCCTACAACTCAACAACAAAAAAGCAAGTCAAATCAAAAATAGGGAAAGGACTTGAATAAATATTTCTCCATAGAAGATATGCAAATGGCCAGTAAGTACATGAAAGTATGCTTAACATCCCTAGGCATTAGGGAAATGCAAATCAAAACCACATGAGATACCCTTTTACACCCATTAGGTTGGCTATTACCAACACAAAAAAAGAAAATGCAGAAAATAACAAGTGTTGGTGAGGATGTGGGAAAAGTGGAACCCTGTGCATTGCTGGTAGGAATGTAAAATGATGCAGGTACTACAGAAAACTGTTTGGCGGTTTCTCAAAAAGTTAAACATGGAATTACAGTATTCTATTCCTAAGTATGTACCCAAAAGAATGGAGAGCAGGGACTCAGATATATAGTATACCACTGTTCACAGCAGTATTATTCACAGTAGCCAACAGGTGGAAACAACCCAGTGCTTATCAACAGATGAATCAGTAAACAAAATGGCCTGCAGTTGTCCCTCAGTGTCTGTGGGGGATTGGTTCCAGAACCTGCTGCGGATACCAGAATCCAAGGATACAGAACCTGCCATATGGAGGGCCGACTGTATAAATACTGTGGAATATTATTCAGCTTTAAAAAGGAATGAGGGACTTCCCTGGCAGTCCAGTGGTTAAGACTCTGAGCTTCCACTGCAGGGGGCACAGGTTTGATCCCTAAGATCTCACACATGCTGCACAGTGCAGCAAAAAAAAAAAAACTCTAATTGACATCACACTTTTCAGGGGCAACATAGACTGTAGGAAGACGATAGAGTAATATATTTTGAGTGATAGAGTAATGTATTTTGAGTAATAGAGTATTGACAGAAAGTAACTTTGAACCTTGAATTTTATATCCAGCCAACTGTCATTCAAGTATAAGAGCATGATTAAAATATTCTCAAACATAGAAGATTACATATGAAGTCCCACATGAGAAACATTTCTTGAGGAAAAACTCAAATGAGTAGAGAAATCTAGCAGATGCTGCTAGGTATGTGTAATGTACACGTGTAAGACATGTAAAGAATGATTGAATACCAAAGTAAAGTTGTTGTCTTAAAAAGAATTAGCCGTGACCAAAGAAAAGAAAAATGGAGGAAGTATATCCATAAAACCTGATGAGGATTGGGTGGAGGGGAGATTGGGGGCATGAGGCCCTGGTAAAGTTCTGTCTTGATAAAGGGATGACAGTTTATCAAACAGAAAGGATGTAGAAAGTGCAGAAAAAGCAGTGGACAAGTTGAAATAATCAAGTTGTCAGTTAAAAGGCAGAAATTGATGATTCAATTAAAAAATCTACATTTTTTTTGTGGGAAATATTCTAAATAATTTAAAACTAGGGGGAGGGGCATGGATACAACATATATGAAAATTGAGGATCTCAACAGTGCTTTTACTTAAAAGGTTATATTTATGGATAGTTACCATATTAGAAATTAAAACTGAAAAATTATGGACTTCCCTGGTGGTCCAGTGGTTAAGACTTCGCGCTTCCATTGCAGGGGGCACAGGTTTGATTCCTGGTCAGGGGACTAAGATCCCACATGCCGCGTGGTGTGGCCCCAAAAAAACTGAAAAATTAAAGAAAAACTTTACTGGTTAATTTAAAAATAGCAATAATATACCCCTTATAGGTTAACAAATGTAACATTTTTATGAAAAATAACTATCTTACTAAACAACAAAAGAATTTAGTGAGAAGAGTAGCATTATTTTTTGCGCTTTTGCCAGTCTCTTTAATGCTTGATTTAATAGACCAGTACTTAGATTCTCTTATCTGCTCCTGTATTCACTCTGTTGCAGTATGTTGTTTTGATTGAGGGTACGTGAGGCGAATCCTGGGACCATGTGGATCTTTCATCTGGGGATCCCTCAGGGGTCCTGAGAGCACACTCTGTGACCTGCTTTTTCTGCGCAAGCTTCTTTGTTATCACCCTGACTCCATCCAGTTTGGTGTCTTCTGAGTTTATCGGTAGTTTTCTCACTGTCCATTTTCCCTCCCACCTTCCATTTCTGCTTTTGCTATTTCCTACCCTACATTCTTTCCAGTTTAAGACCGATCTTCAAGTCTTCACTGATGATTCTAGTCTCAGTGACTCTCTTCTCTTCTCTGGCAGATATAGTTAGTTCCACATGGTTTGTGCTTAAGTGTTCTAAGATTTCTTGTTTTCTCTTTCCAGTTATTATAAAGCTCCTTTAAAGTAGGGACCCAAAAATTGACAAGAGTTTCTTCTTACACATAGTGTTAGGTACACAGTAATATTTGTTGGTTGGTAGGAAGTGACACTATCCAGAAAAGCACATAATAGATCACAAATTCTCTTTTGGCCTTAAATGGTTTATTGGAAAACTATGGTATCTTCCCCATAACCGGCTACATGGTAATACTTGGTGTTGCAACTTTTTTTTTTTTAAGAGATCTTGTGTAATTAAAACCATCTTCAGTTCAGACTTGTTGATCTTGTAAGTCACTTACTACTGATTTATTTTCTTGCCATTTCAGAAAAAAGCCAAAGGACAAGAGCTGTTTGATCAGATTATGTACCACTTGGACCTTATTGAAAGCGACTATTTTGGACTGAGATTTATGGATTCGGCACAAGTAGCAGTGAGTATCTGTTTTTTGGAGGCTCTAAAATGAAGACAAATGAAAATTGTCAGATGATGTGCTAGGTGCTACAAGGCTATACATATACTCAGTGTCTTCTTTTTTCCTGTGCTTTTCTTATTATGGCCTGAAGCTTTGATCCCTTGCTTAAGAATAACTTGAAGTGCTTGTTTTAAAAAAAAAAAAAAGAGTTCTGGCCCTAAACCAAATTGCTAGAGCATGATCTTTGCAGATGAGACTTGGAAATCTCAACTGGTGGATTGGTGTCGGGCATACTAGAGTTACCACTGTGTCTTGAGGATGCTGGGATGGGAGGTTTCTGGACTCTTGGGTGAATGAGTGACAGAAGTTCCTAGTTTGCAAATTAAGGTGAATGGACTAGGATATCTCTAAGATCCCTTCCAGATCTCTGATTATCTAGATGTTCTTTGACGTGTGCATTTCAGATGAGAGAACAGCATATGTAATAGGGTAGGAAGTTGGAGGCTTTTCGAAGAATTGAGTACTAGGATTTGACTGGAGGGTATTTGCAAGAGAGTAGTAGTTAAGATTGGAAGGTGGATTAGTGGCCAAACTGAATAGCAAAAGTGTTAATAATAAATTGGCACTATTCTCTAATAATTGGGATTAGGAATTTTTCAGGCAGGGAGGTTATATTTTTCTTTAGGAAGTTTTACATAGGAATATTGTGTAGGATTGTTTGGAGTGGGCAGAGAACAAAGTCAGAGAGAGTCAGTGCAAACACTTCGGGGATAAAAGTAATATTAAGGCCTAGAGTAGGGCATTCCCAGTAGCCAGGAGAGGGAGGGAGCAGGGAGAAGGATATCAAGACCTTAAGGCTTGTTTTCTGGAAGTTTGTGATTTTGTGTGTGTGTGTGTGTGTGTGTGTGTGTTTAGTGACACAGTAATTGCAGTGTTTAGGACCCGACCCATAGGGACAAATATATTGCGTAATAAGAATTCTCAAGTTCCTTTTGGAGTGGGTTTTTGCGGGGCAGGGGGGGTGGGCGTTTGGTGTGATTGATAAATTAACTGGAATACCTCTGTAAGATACTTTATAAACCCACATGTCTTGGAGATGAACTCCTAGGATGGTTTTATAGAGCATCTTAGCTAAATGTACCGCTGTTAATAGTGTTAGCTGCAGCTGTTTTCTTGATTTCCCCTGATCCCCATAAAAAAAAAATAAGCATGAGCATTTAGCTACAGGGTATTGGTTAGGTAAATTTTTTTTTTTTTTTTTTTTTTTTTTTTTTTGCGGTACGCGGGCCTCTCACTGTTGTGGCCTCTCCCGTTGCGGACCACAGGCTCAGCGGCCATGGCTTATGGGCCCAGCCGCTCTGTGGCATGTGGGATCTTCCCGGACCGGGGCACGAACCTGTGTCCCCTGCATCGGCAGGCGGACTCTCAACCACTGCGCCACCAGGGAAACCCGATGGTTAGGTTAAATTTTGATACATCCTTACAGTGGAATACCTGCAGCTCATTGAAAACGGTGATTTTTAAGTATACTAATTGAATGATGTAAAAATAAAAAGGGTTATAAAACAGGGTAATTGAATCTTTCTGTTTTAAAAAAATCTGGATATGTATGTACCCATAAACATGAAAAAATTTGGAAAGCTGTTTTCCATAGTTTCAGAGTTCTGATTGCTTAATAGATTTAGTATAGGAGGCATTTCTTTCATTCTTCTCTATTAGAAGAAACCCCCTAAGGGCAGGGAATGAGTCATAGTTACCTTTGTTACCCAGCGTGTGGTAACAGCCCACAAGACCATTCACTGGATTGAATTCTCCTCTGTTACTTAGTTTGATAAAGGCTTGGTTAACTGGTGAGTTGAATATTAAACTCTCATCTCTAGAATAATGGAGTTAAAGTCTTACAACCAGCTGAAAAGAATAAATGATTTTGGGGGAAATCACACAGCCTCCTGTTTTTTGAGGGGTTGTGAGGGAAAAGGGGTAGAAGTGTGCCAGTGTTACGTTTCAGGTACTTTCCATTTCTTAAAGTATTTATTTAAGTAATTGTGGAAAGAAACAGACATGCAACTGTTCCTAAGTTGCAATACTTATTCTTTGCTAATATCAGCAATTACTGAATTACTAGATCCCATATTTTTTTCTCTCATTTGATACACATATAGTGCTCTTCTTCTGGTCATAACAAGAGTCTGGTAAAGCCAGCATTAGAATTTGTAGTCCCTACCTTTTTTAGTTTTAGTTTCTCTCTCCCAATGCTCCGAAATCTAGGCATTTAAGATTAAATTTATATAGTCTTATGTTTTTTTCAGTTTCTACTTGTGTCATCACTAAAATACTCTTTGTGAACTGAGCTTGAAGAACAATAATTGGTGGATGAAAGCTATGGAAGATGAACTCTAGATAGCACTTTAGGTATTCTTAAAGTGCTGACTCACTTGCTTCCATAACAGTCTTGTGACATAAGTGAACATAGAGATGAGAGTCAGTTATTCAGAGCGTGGCCAGATTTAACCCCAGAATTAAACAAAATTGATGCTTTACGACAGTTCAGTTTGTTGGTAAAGATAATGAACGTGATAGATCATGTGGATTTTTGGCCAGGATCATTTATGTAAACTAAGTTAACCCAGTGGTTTCCATAGCTCTTTTTCTGGAACCATTTGAGAGACAGTTGCAGGTAGGATGTCCCATTAGCCCTGAATTTCCTACAAACAAGCCTGTTCTCCCGCATAACTCAATACAGGCATCAGGCATCAAAACCAGGAAGTTATCATTGTGACATTACCACCATCTAATCCTCAGACCCCATTCAAGTTGTGCCACTTGTCCCTAGAGTGTCATTTATAGCCAGAGGCTCACTATTTACCAGTCACTCCCCATTCCTCCTCCCCACAGCCCCTGGCAAAGGCTAATCTTTTGTTTGTATGGATTTGCCGTTTTGAGAATTTCATACAAATGAAGTCATGTAATATGTGGCCTTTGAGTCTGGAAATGCACTTGGCATAATGTTTTTAAGGTTCTTCCATGTTGTAGTACGTGTCAGTGCTTGATCCTTATAGGTGAGTAATATTCAACGGTAGGGATATACCACATTTTTACTCATTCACTGATAGACATTTAGGTTTATTCATTTTTGGCTATTATGAATAATGCTGCTGTGAACATTTGTGTACAAGTTTTTGCGTTGAACATAATTCTCAGTTCTTCCGGGTATGTATCTAGGAGTGGAAGTACTGGGTCGTAGGGTAACTTTCTTGTATAACTTTTTGAGGAACTGCCAAACTGTTTTCCATAGTGACTGCACCATTCCACATTCCTATCTGCAGTGTATAAGGGTTCCAATTTCTGCATATCCTCACTAACACAACATTTCCCCTTCTTTTTGATTCTAACTAGTTGGTATGAAGTGGTCTCATTGTGGTATTGATTTGCACTTCCCTAATGGAAAAGATGTGAGCATCTTTTCATGTGTGTATTGACCATTTGTATATCTTCTTTGGAGAAATGTCTATTCAGATTCTTTACCCGCTTTAAAATTGGGTTATTTCCTTTTTATTGTTGAGTTGTAAAAGTTAAACTATTGCCTATTCCGTAGTCACAAAGATTTAGGCATGTTTTCTTCTTTATCCGTTTGGAGTTAATTTTGGTATATGCTGTAAGGTAGGGGTCAAACTTCATTCTTTTACATGCGGATATCCAGTGGTCCTAGCACCACCACTTGTTGAAAAGATTATTCTTTCCCCATTGAATGGTCTTGGCACGCTTAATGAAAGTCAGTTGAACGTAGATACACGGGTTTATTTCTGGGTTCTTTGTTCTGTTCCATTCATCTATATGTCGATCCTTATGCCAGCACCACATTGTCTTGATTACTGTAACTTCGTAGTAAGTTTGAAATTGGAAAATGTGAGTCCTTCAATATCATTCTTCTGTTTTAAGATTGTTTTGGCTGTTCTGAGTCACTCATATTTCCATATACATTTTAGGATCAGCTTGCCTGTTTGTGCAAAGAAGGCAATTGGAGTTGTTTGTTGATATGTTTGTTTATACAGCAGATTCTTATTAGTCATCAATTTTATACACGTCAGTGTATACATCTCAATTCCAATCTCCCTATTCATCACACCCCCACCCCCGCCCCCTGCTGCTTTACCCCCTTGATGTCCATACGTTTGTTCTCTACATGTGTGTCGCAATTTCTGCCCTGCAAACCTGTTCATCTGTACCATTTTTCTAGGTCCCACATACATGCATTAATATACAATGTTTGTTTTTCTCTTTCTGACTTACTTCACTCTGTATGACAGTCCCTAGATCCATCCAAGTCTCAACAAATGAAACAATTTCGTTCCTTTTTATGGCTGAGTAATATTCCATCGTATATTTGTACCACATCTTCTTTATCCATTCATCTATCGATAGGCATTTAGGTTGCTTCCATGACCTGGCTATTGTAAATGGTGCTGCAGTGAACATTGGGGTGCATGTGTCTTTTTGAATTATAGTTTTCTCTGGGAATATACCCAGTAGTGGGATTGCTGGATCATACGGTAATTCTATTTTTAGTTTATTTTATTATTTTTTTTTTTTGCGGTACACGGGCCTCTCACCGTTGTGGCCTCTCCCGTCGCGGAGCGCAGGCTCTGGACGCGCAGGCTCAGCGCCCATGGCTCACGGGACAGCCGCTCCACGGCATGTGGGATCCTCCCGGACCGGGGCATGAACCTGCGTCCCCTCCTCATTGTAGTTTTGATTTGCATTTCTCTAATAACTAGTGATGTTGAGCAGCTTTTCATGTACTTCTTGGCCATCTGTATGTCTTCTTTGGAGAAATGTCTATTTAGGTCTTCTGCCCATTTTTGGATCGGGTTATTTGCTTTTTTAATATTGAGCTCCATGAGCTGTTTATGTATTTTGGAGATAAATCCTTTGTCTGTTGATTCGTTTGCAAATATTTTCTCCCATTCTGAGGGTTGTCTTTTCGTCTTGTTTATGGTTTCCATTGCTGTGCAAAAGCTTTTAAGTTTCATTAGGTCCCATTTGTTTATTTTTGTTTTTATTTTACTTTTGCCTTGGGAGACTTCAAAAAAGATCTTGCTGTGATTTATGTCAAAGAGTGTTCTTCCTATGTTTTCCTCTAAGAGTTTTATAGTGTCTGGCCTTACATTTAGGTCTTTAATCCATTTTGAGTTTATTTTTGTGTATGGTGTTAGGGAGTGTTCTAATTTCATTCTTTTACATGTAGCTGTCCAGTTTTCCCAGCACCACTTATTGAAGAGACTGTCTTTTCTCCATTGTATATCCTTGCCTCCTTTGTCATAGATTAGTTGACCATAAGTGCGTGGGTTTATCTCTGGGCTTTCTATCTTGTTCCATTGATCTATATTTCTGTTTTTGTGCCAGTGCCATACTGTCTTCATTACTGTTGCTTTGTAGTATAGTCTGAAGTCAGGGGGTCTGATTCCTCCAGCTCCGCTTTTTTCCCTGAAGACTGCTTTGGCTATTCAGGGTCTTTTGTTTCTCCATACAAATTAAAAAATTTTTTTTCTAGTTCTGTAAAAAATGCCATTTGTAATTTGATAGGGATTGCATTGAAATTGTTGCGATGGTAAGTGGGAATGTTTCCTTAACTTCTGTTTCAGATTTTTCATCATTAGTGTATAGGAATGCAAGAGATTACTGTGCATTAATTTTGTATCCTGCAACTTTACCAAATTCATTGATTAGCTGTAGTAGTTTTCTGGTGGCATCTTTAGGATTCTCTATGTATAGTATCATGTCATCTGCAAACACTGACATTTTACTTCTTCTTTTCCAATTTGTAGTCCTTTTATTTCTTTTTCTTCTCTGATTGCCATGGCTTAGACTTCCAAAACTATGTTGTGTCAGAGTGGCAAGAGTGGACATCCTTGTCTTGTTCCTGATCTTAGAGGAAATGCTTTCAGTTTTTCACCATTGAGAATGATGTTTGCTCTGGGTTTATCATATATGGCCTTTATTATGTTGAGGTAGGTTCCCTCTGTGCCCACTTTCTGGAGAGTTTTTAATCATAAATGGGTGTTGAATGTTGTCAAAAGCTTTTTCTGCATCTATTGAGATGATCATATGGTTTTTCTTCTTCAGTTTGTTAATATGGTGTATCACATTGATTGATTTGCGTATACTGAAGAATCCTTGCATCCCTGGGATAAACCCCACTTGATCATGGTGTATGATCCTTTTCGTGTGTTGTTGGATTCTGTTTGCTAGTACTTTGTTGAGGATTTTTGTATCTATATTCATCAGTAATACTGGTCAGTAACATTCTTTTTTTTGTAGTATCTTTGTCTGGTTTTGGTATCAGGGTGATGGTGGCCTCATAGAATGACATTGAGAGTGTTCGTTCCTCTGCAATTTTTTGGAAGAGTTTGAGAAGGATGGGTGTTAGCTTTTCTCTAAATGTTTGATAGAATTCACCTGTGAAGAAGCCATCTGGTCCTGGACTTCTGTTGTTGGAAGATTTTTTTATCACAGTTTCAATTTCATTACTTGTGATTGGTCTGTTCATGTTTTCTATTTCTTCCTGGTTCCGTCTCGGAAAGTTATACCTTTGTAAGAATTTGTCCATTTCTTCCAGGTTGTCCATTTTTTTGGCATAGAGTTGCTTGTAGTAGTCTCTTAGGTTGCTTTGTATTTCTGCTGTGTCTATTGTAACTTCTCCTTTTTCATTTCTAATTTTAGTGATTTGAGTCTTCTCCCTCTTTTCCTTGATGAGTCTGGCTAATGGTTTAATCAATTTTGTTTATCTTCTCAAAGAACTACCTTTTAGTTTTATTGATCTTTGCTATTGTTTTCTTTGTTTCTATTT